>NW_008825543.1:1169494-1177894 GCF_000699105.1 Pygoscelis adeliae
GGGCGCGGGGCCCCTGCCTCGCCGCAGCAGCGCGGGGAGCCCACGCAAACCCCTCCGCTCCGCGGCACGAGGAGGGGCTGGGATAACGTCCAGACCCCGCACGTGCCCTGTGCGCAGGGGCAGGTTTTAAGGCCAAGGTTCTCAAAGCCTCCAGGAGAGCCCAGCTCTCCGGGGTAGTTTCGAAGCTCTTGGCCTGCGACCCTCCCCAAAACGTGGCTCCAGGCCGGGCGAGGGCTCTGGCACCCGCTGTGCAGAGGGGGCTGCGGAGGAGCCAGCAGCACCTGAGACCTCTCCCCTCCTCTCCCCGCAGTGGGCTGCCTGGAAACATTTCGCAGCAGAAACTTGTTGCCTCTTGGGAATTACAGTGCCATTTGTTCTAATTCTTGTTGACATTTCATTTCACACACTATTAAATGAACCCCCCTTCAGAAGGATGAAACAGAAATTTGCTTTAGAAGAGAGAAGATAAATGTGTGCTTTAGGACAAAACAAGCTCATGATTTATTTTTCTGATATAGTTAACATATATGGTGCAAAGCATCCAGCCGACCTTAAACAGTACTGCTCTATTGTACATAATACTGTGCTTGGTGACTATGGCAGCAAAGTCACTAACGTAACGCCACATGCTTCTATTATTATTATTGCCATTTTTAAACCAGTCATAGTATTTCTAACTAAACTAATCTTTCCCTTTGTTTGTAAGTAGAGTTGAAATACTTTCTGTAAATATCCAGCTTTGTATCTGCAATAATACGACACTGGATAACAGACGGACAAGTGTAAGGGAACTTAAATGAATCTTTTTTTATTTGACCAATTTAGCAATGACATATTATATCAAGCACTTCTGTACTGGGTCTGTAGAGTAAGCAGATATCTCGACACATTTTATACCTTTCTTTGAACAATATAAAATGATCT
Source organism: Pygoscelis adeliae (assembly GCF_000699105.1). Lineage (NCBI taxonomy): Eukaryota > Metazoa > Chordata > Aves > Sphenisciformes > Spheniscidae > Pygoscelis > Pygoscelis adeliae. Next base: position 1,170,419 of record NW_008825543.1, read on the forward strand.
CAGGAGATGGAATAAGTTGTTAAAGGTAGCTGTGAACCTCTTTTACTGGCAAAATGGAGCAAGGAGGGAGAGGGACGTCCTGGCCCAGGCAGTCTGGGGCAGAAGGACACGTGGGGACGGTGGCTCCAAGAGCACCGCAGGGGACGGGCCACTGCCGGGGGGAACCACAGCTCCCAGCTTTGGTGGGATCACATTACACAAAAAAACCACAAACTGATGTGAGCAGAGCTGGAAAATACAGCAGTAAGAACAGCTGCTATAAAAACACAGCTTCCTCCTGCTTTCCATGGGCCTTAACTCCCAACGTGCTACATGTACCTTCTGCGGTGATTAAAGCCCAGCGAAGTCATTAATACTGAGACTTTCCTCACTGTATCACATTAAGAAATAGACTTTCTTACTTATTTAAAGAAAACAACCCCCTTTTCCCCTTCTAAATCTGCTTTCATAGGGGAGGCAGAATACTGAAAAATGCTGCGAAGGAGTCCATTTGTAGATGGCTAATCAACAATTTTATGAATGCTGTAAAGATACAATTTATGGGGATAAACGAAGGCCGTTATTCACAGAAATCATACAAGTTCACGACGGCAATGCCTCAACCCAACTTGCAGGGAGGTGTCCCACAGCATTGCCCCGTGGGCTGCAAACGTGGGGATGAACCGAGGGGTATTCTCCCCATCCAGTACCTGGGCAAGGCGAGGGGCAGAGGGACAGACGCACAGCCCGACCCGCCGAGCTGCCGGCAGGACCGTTACTCTTCTAGCCCAGTATCTGACTCCGGCTGCCAAAAAATGCTAGAAACTACCGTGAGGAAAAATTCTTTTGAAACAAGGAAGAATTCTGAGGATGATGTGAACTTCTACTTTCTCAATTTTTAAACTAGCATTATGTCATATAATATCCTTAAAGATATTCCCCAGGGCCAGTCCCTTTTACAGTGAATAATATCTAATCACCCATTTCTTCCCATATAATATACTACCGCCTTCTAAATTTGTCGATCTAATTAGCTCTTTCCCCTAACACTCAGTATGATTAAATCTGTATTAAAACTTTCTGTGCAGCACAAGAGCAGACACACCTGAGCATTTTCTAAATTTAGCAGAGGACAATATTTAATGGGTTATTTTTAATGGATGCTGGAATTGCTGCATAAATGAATTCTGATTTGAATTTCCTCAGCCTCCTTATTTTTTCCTCAGCTCCCTTAAATTGTATATCAAGCAGATTAGAAAGAATAATGGAGAAACCTACCTGGTACCATCCATCAAGTATCTTTCAGAACTAAATTAACAATGAGCACTTTATGCAAAAAGAGGAGGAAGAAACTGGGTTTCTTTATACTTCAGCTTCATCATTTTATAAGATGTGTCACACTAGACACATTTGGACTCATCTCGCAGTTTCCATGAGGTTTAAACAAGGCAAACGTAAGGGCTGGAAACAATTCCTGAGGATTTTCATCACTTGCATTTAACCCAAATTTTAGGAAGGTTTGCATGTATTTGGGGTAGTTAAAAGGCCTGTTTGTGCATTGTGGAGCAATGGCCAGATCTCCTTTTCGCAGACCGCATCAAAGTCACTGTTGATAAGAATCATCAACGCATCACAAATCATTAAAAGATTTGTCACGCACCAGCGCTCTGCAGACTGCAAGTGCGAAGGCAAAGCCGCTTGCCGCGGCAGCCTGGCCAGCCTGTGCCCCACTCGGCATCTGCGTGCAAAGCCACGTGCTCCAGGGGAACCCGGTTTTCTTCTTCCTCCACTCAAAGCGTGGGCACTCCTCAGGGCCCAGCTCTGCAAACCCAGAGGAGATGGGGGACGCCGGGCACGGCACCGACTCACGGCACTGGGAAACGCGGCCTCTGTACCTCTCAGAAGAGGGGATCAAAAACTTCCCCTGCGCTCTGCCGGCAGGGAAAACACACCTGACAGGGAAAACCGGCTCTGTTGTCTTCAGTCTCAGAGCCCAGGAGATGCTGAAATTTTCCCTAAAGCTACAGGCTCAGGAAGCAGAGGCTCGGGGTTTATCCGAGTTGTGCAGAAGCACAGGGGAAGAGGACTGTGGCAGATGTTCCCCACCACGGAGATCTGTTAGAGCAACCCGACTGCATCAGATGCAAGAGCTGAACTGTCTCAGCCTTGGAGAACAGGAGCAACTCAGGGCTGTTTCCTGAGCTTAGGAGAGAATTTAAATTGCTCAGTGCAACTGGCAACGGAAGAGGCAAAGCAGGAAGGATGGAAGACCTGACAATATCAGCTCCAAGAAAAAAGGGTAAAAATCTGTGATGGGATCTCTTCCAAATCCTTTCACTGTCATTCATTAGGCAGGTAGATGGGAAACCACGCCGGCGTTGCTGGGGGCTCTTGACTGCCTTCAGAAAACCCCACAAAAGTCTTTGCATGCCTCTAATTAGAATACTTTCTGTTGCCAGTGCAGGAATTTATCTGAATCGTGTTGTGAGGGTTGAAAGTCGGTTCTTGGCCCATTTAACTATAGAGCCACCTCTTTCATTAGAGTCCACTGGCAGAAAGATAACCAATTCCATCTTCATAATTACAAAGACATCCACAGCAGGAGACAATAAGGTTGTTTCTTACGGAGGATTTGAATTACTTCAATTATCGTGTCTGAAGCCTCCTATTCAGGGAAGCGTGAGGTTTGGGAATACTTTAGAGCAATCAATTGTGCCTGATTGGTTATATTCAATAAAACTAGATGGGAGAATCTTTTTTTTGTTCCCTTTAGGCAATACAAACTCAAAGACTTGTAAAATCTCTGTGCCCCCTTCAGCGCTGTCACTTGAACAAAACAAAGGCACAAGCGGGAGGAAGGAGAAACTAATATTCTGGGTGTATTTAGGCTGCTTCTTCCTGAAAGAACAGTTTATCCTGGCACGTCATCCACTGAATTCAGAGCTGCGCCAGGGAGGTCAGCGCTGTTACGGTCCCTTTGCAGGTGAAGAAACTGAGGCACACAACAGAAAGTGATCCAGGAAAAGGAATCACTTCTGCTCATGTTATAAAGGCAAAAGAAAAGGAGACCCGGTGTGTTACTGTGCAAGGCTATACCTGGCTTCCAGCAGAGTACAGCGGAGCGGGAAGATGGCATGAACCCATCCCTGACCAAAGGACAGATCCATTCCCAGAGTGGATTCACTCTGCAAGCAAAATCCAGCCAAGCTGAAGTTTGACCTCCAGTACGAATGAAGTTCTCATGACTAATTAAAATGCACTTTTTCTTTCTCTTCTCTCCGCTAGTCAATAAGATAAACAATAGGCTAGTGGAATACAAAGAACTTGCTTTGTGCATTGTGGATTCTCAAAGATGCTTTACAGCATTAGATAGCAAACACAAAAGCTGAGCTGATGATGTGTTTATTTCTGTATAAATATGTGTTCCTCTGGTGTCACTTTTGGCATGGAAGAAAAGAAACAAGTTTCCTCCTAAACATTTCAAAACGGACAGAGGATTTAAAGCGGATCCTCATTGAAAGATTTGTAATCCTGCCTCTGGAAGGCATGCAGAAAAATGGGCGTGCCTCAAAAGCCTACAATACATTAATGTTTTTTACATAATCCACTCCTATTTAGCCAGACCTCCAACTTACATTTAATTTGAAGCATAGATATGAGTTCAGATGGGTTTAAAATTCTACATTAAATAGAAACTCTTTGCCGATTTGAGGCCATAGCTATGAACTTACTCTCATCTCTAGGAGTTGTGGCTGACATTAAGAACTCCACCAAATCTCTGAACATCTTACTGGCTCCTAGCTTATTAAGTTTCCTAAAAGTTTCCCCTAAGAAAAGATTATTTTTCTCCTCATTTCCACCTCTGATCAAAACCCTAACACCTAAGTCAGACCATCCTGTTAAACTAAAACCAGGTAATACTTTCAGGTGTGTTTCTTCATTAGCCCTAAAATCTCTTTTGGGGAGGTAGGCAAATTGTTCTTTTCGAGTAGAACATGTATTTATGAAAACTACAATTGCTCTGCTCGTGAGAACAGCGTGCCAGTTCAGCACTCCATGCTGGATCAACAAAGCATGTAAGCACATATTTCATTTAGGCAGGTGTTCAAATCCTACCGCCTTAAGCAAAGCACATCTCTAAGCAGGTTGCCGTACAGATTGGTTTAAGCACCAGCTTTGCTGTTCTCCGGACTACAGCTTAGCCCTTTCCTGGTAAGCTGCCTAAGACAGCACCACCACCTCTTTCAAGAGCTAGACAAAGTTGCAGAAAGTAATTTCGTGCACTCCCCAAGGAAATTAAAGTGGTCATGTTGGAGCTAGTTTCTGCAATGGAGAATGAAAGATGCTTGCATTACCAGTGAAGTATAAGGTATTGTGAAATAGGGCTGTGCTTTGGCAGTTCATGCCCAAGCTGAAGGCCTATCTTATCTCAGGACAACCTCGCGGCCTGCTCCTGCGAGGAGCAGGAAAGGAGGACATAAGTAAAGAAAAAAGTCTTTTTCATTATTTTTTTTTAAGTGTCACCTGAAGGTTTAAATTTAGTAATTAAAAGTCCCTCTATGCTTCTGCATGAATTTTTAAATATAGTCATTAAAAATAAAATAAACCCTTAGCATGATCCATCTTACATAACTTCCTCCACAATTTAAAAATAACTTGTACAACTTCCTAGTACTCAGTGTGCATCACAGCGCTTACAGGAGAGGCAGGTACCCCGACTGCAGCGCACCCAGAGCTCGCCCCTCACCCCATTCCTCACCAAGCTCTTCCTTTGCAAGAGCTTTGGGTACAGAATCTCCGCCGTGAACGGGGTAAGACAGCCTCCCGCGACAGACCTGACCCTCGCTGCACCCCAAACCCAGCTCTGGGGGTGCTGGGGGGAGGCGCAGCCCAAACCCCTCCCTTGCCCCAGCTGGGCACCTGAAGCGGGGATCGCCCCTCGCCCCACCATCAAACAAGTCTGATGGGCCGCGGGGCTCCTGGGCCGGGGAGGAGGCAGCTGCATGTGTACAGCTGTATTGTGGGGATCCGGTCATCTTTCTGCACGTGGCGTTTCGTTACTTACTGCGAGCACATACAACATTTTAAAGAGCTGTTTATTGTCTGGAGCTAAAAGAAGCATAGATCTGCATTGTAGCTTGGCTCCTGGCTAACTGAATTACCAGAGAATCCTAAATCTTATGTTATTCTGGTCCAATAAATATTTAAGTCAGGGAAAAAGCTCACTAAAGTCCCAAGAGTATAAATACAAAACAGAGCTATCTTTGTATTTGTGCTGAAATCAAACAACGCATTAATAGCGGTTCATAAAATCTTTGTGTATTGGTCTATACAGCTCTGCAGCTGAACCTTCTGCTGTGTATGATGGGAGGACCAAGTATGAATGCTCTTCTGTTCCAGATAAAGTTCCCGAGAAATTCTCAGAAGCAGCCAAAAAACTGGAAGCCAGTAAGAATTGCAGAGTGGAAAGAAATGACCATGTGAGAATGATAAATGCATTGGGAAATAAGGAGAGCGAGGATATATATCAACATAGGTATATAAATCATGTAGACGCATGATGAATTTGTTATGCCAGCTATGCCTGTGGAACTGTTGAAGCAATGCTAAAATATGATTGAGGCACATGTGAGAAACTCTAGGCAAGTCTCCCAGGCCTTCATCCCTGTCTGGAGTAAATTATTATAGCTGTACTCACCTAAGTTTACGTTAAATTAGGATCTAGCTGGTTTTAGCTACAGAGAGAATTATTACTGAGCATACATCAGGCAGAACATCATTAGGTAGCCAGGCACACGTTTATTTTCTATTTCCCAGCTGTATACTGTCCCAAGTCTATCCACTACCTCAAGCTTTCTTCTCCTAAACACACACACACACCTGCAAGGTGGGTGTGCAAGAAAAATCCTTCAGATGAACTTCTCCACCTCATAGCGTGGCCCTGAACCCAACCCCGGGGCAGGAGCCGGGGACCAGCGTGCAGGCAGGCAAGGAGCGTGGCAGGGCACGAGTGACGTGGGCTCGGGACCTCGCGATGCTCCCCGGGGGGAACAGCAACCCTCGGCGTGTGGACCCCGCAGAGCCGACACCGCAGCCCTGCCCTGGCCGCTGGAGCTGGCTCTGGCTGCCGGAGCTGGCTCCGCGTCTGTTTTCAAGCGAGGAGCCAGGTCGGACAAGACCCCGGGAGTCCTGCCTGCCCCGGGCAGCGCCGCTGCCAGGCGGCTGTGCCACCGCCTGCAGTCCCCACGCCAGTTTGCTGTGTCATTGCACAGCTATTTATAGGCTCACGGTTGTATCCAGGGAACCGGAGGATGTTGACTAGTATTCTTTTATGAATAAAACATCGATATTTTCCTGGCTTGAGAAGTTAAGAGCTGCTTTAGATTTAACGTTTTTCTCTCCGATTGGACTCAGCAGCTGAGCTAGCTACTTGCACTTCAGACACAGAAAAAAGGGTTTGAGACTTGGCCTAAGAGAATACGTTACGAACACTAGGTCAATATGTCCTTTGCCATGACAAAACAGCACTATTCTATCAATGTTATGGAAAAAATGATAAAACTTCAGGAAATTTGCTTTTTCTGCAGATAGCATCCTTTTCTCCAGTTTTTCTTTCCCCTGAAGTCAAAAGATACCCCTTCCTTGTCAATTGAGCACAAACCATTTCATTCTGAAATTTTTTTTTATAATACAGGTCTTGGTGATTTTTTCCTATCTGTAATTATAAATGGAATTTAAACAGAAGGTGTTTCCACGTTTTTTCCAAATACTGAATTGCACAAGAGGAAACGTTGCTTACTTCCCTTTCCCAATGCCCAAGCAGAAGCCGACTTTTAAAGGCAGGGGCTGCCCACTCTGTCCTGAATTCCTACTACTTGGATGAAATCCGGTACCACCAAAAATCCTCACTAGCCACGGAAGTCTAACGGGGACCAGATCAGTGTAATAACAAAAGACAGACAGACAGACAGGCCAACAGCGCCCTTGCAAAGGCTGAGACTCCTCTTTTAGAAGCATGTTCAGGGAAAGGGCAAGACTCGCTCTTACGGATGTGCCTTTATGCCGTTCTGGCTTTGTAGGTGGGAAAGAAGGAGCCTTAAAGTGAATGCAATGCGATTTATTCCTACCCACCACCTTTCAACCATCAGCTTAGTGAAGGGAAGGGAGGCAGAGTGCCTGGATGTTTAGCTTTAAGCAACCTGGCTTAGGTATGAAAAGCAATGAAGGCATCGCAGCACACAGCGCAGCACGTGGCTTTTCAGTGGGTTAAATGAATCTAAACTGAGCACCGTGCTGTTGCAGCCAGGCCGCTTATGGTACATCCCATCTTGCCAGCACCAAACCTGCTTTGGGATCTCTGCACTGCAAGGAATTCACCGTAGGTCTGTCCATAACATCAATAAACAAGAGGTCTGGAGTGTACCCAACTACACAAGGAACGGCCCAAATATTTCACCTTCTCCTGGTTAAGGTGCTGAGTGTTTTGGTTTGTTTCCT
>NW_008825543.1:1177911-1185919 GCF_000699105.1 Pygoscelis adeliae
CCATTTCTTGCCCCTCCTTCCTATCATCACACATTTGCTAGAAAGCATCAGGCCTGATATATACTGCATTATTCCACCTTTATGCCATCCTCGTGCTATAGAGTTATACCAGCATAAAACCAATAGTTATCACGGACCTTCTACACCAGATCCGTGGACAGACAGGTTGAGAGAACAAACAGGAGATTCACCGTCTCTCAGGCACAACATGTCCTTTTGTTGATCAATAAGAATACACATCCTGTTACCTGCAAATTACCTTGTCTACCCCAATCTCTCTCCCCCTGTTGAAAAATTAATGCCAGGGTTCCTACGGTGGCATCCGAGATGTGAAATGACAAAAGGGAGGTCAATTTGGTGGATACATTTCTGCATACAGTTTTGAAGTAGGTCAAGTAATATAGGACTTGGCATCACTCTCAAAGTAATCTTAACTGGAATTAAATTTAGGTTTCAATAATGAAGGTGCTTGAAAAAGTCAAAACTCCAGGCCTGTTTCTGTGGCCCCGCTTTCCTGCAAGAGCAACCCCGTAACTCTACAGTCACCTCAAAGGATCAATAATATACAGATACTGCCAATTCACCCAAGAGAGTTTTATTTTTTGCCACTGTTTTTGTCAACCTCCCTGGACAAATCACCATGTGGTTAAGCATCGCGCTTTCATGACAACTTTCACTGTAAAATTTCAGTTTATTTATGAGCTCCTATAACATACATAACCATATAACTGCCTCTGCAAGATGAATAAATACCATCAGCCTATGCTTTTACAGCTGAGGATGCTGCAGCACGGGAAGATGAAGTGAGCTGCCCAGGTGTGTGCCACAATGATGGGACCAACCCAGAGAGAGCGAGCTCAGATTCTCCTGGTACTTAATCTACATTACTCAGGAAGCGTTCCTTTCAGGTTCGAAAAGGCTTGGGTTTAATGTACACTTTTCATGGCTCACTAAGCTGCTTGGTTTGAGTTGAATTCACAAGAAAAATACTAAAACACTGCAAGAAGTCTGTTTCTCAGTGTTTCAAACCATTCTACGTTAGAAACCTTGCAAGAAGAAAGCCTGACCTAATGAGATTACCCAGGCTACTATTTTCAGGGCTAACCGCACTGAGGAAGAACAGAAAGAAAAGCACATTACTGACTGATAAATAAAATAAAACTAATTTTCTGATTTATTCTGTAAATCAAAATGCTAAAAGAACCTCTAAGGCTATATTAAAGCTGAGAAAAACATAACACCAAGTCAATGTTAAAGGCCATCTCAGCATCCTTTTATCTAACCAAAATTATAAACACACTGCTACATTCCCAAAGCATAAAATCCATTTACACTTTGCATACTTGAAAAGAAGTCTAATGCATTTTGAAAACCACAGAATTAACTGCATGCTTCTCCCATTTAATACAACAGGACTTAATAAGATTTGCAGGAGGCATAAAAAGGAAATTGAACCCCATAGTTGAGCACACAATTTCAGGTTCCCAGCAGAGAGGCAAACCTAGTGATGGGGAAAATGCAACGCCAGAAGGGATCAAAGGAGGATAACGGATGACCAGAAAATACAGGGAAAAGTCATGAAATGTCGACTCAGTGCTCAACTTCTTGCAATACTCCTCTGAACACTTAGCAGATGATTTGCAACAATGGCAGCGAGTCAGTTTGCAAAGCCAGGTCCCAAAAGGATTTTACTTCTTGTAGACAACTGCATTTCAGAGCTACCCAGGTCTTGTTAGCTTTGGGTAACAGGACCAGACAGCCGAACTCTGAAAGAAAAGGCTGCTTTGGCTCCGCAAGTTAGTGCTGCTCTTGTCAGCAAGCACGAAAACAGCCTCCCTGAAGAAGCTGGTGCATCCTCAGGGAGACTCACATGTCTTCATCCTACTCTGACCATTATCTAATGGCAGTTCAGTATTTCTACCCGAGAAGTGCGAGTTTGAATTTCTGAATGTGACAAGAAAAGAGAAAACTCTGAAACCACACAGACATGATCTTAGAAAGACAGGTCTTAAGACATCTAAGACTTGTAGTCATTTGAAGTCATCCGTGTAACTAGCCATCCACCCATCCATGGACATACCCCTAACAATTATCCAGTGGCTTTTAATCTCTTTACTGACATCCCAAAGTGTCCCGCAAAGGCCGTAGAAGCACTGAATGGTGAGTTCGTCATCTTAGAGCCCTCCTTAAACTCTCTGCCCTGTTCTCAGCACTTACACTCCCACAACCTCTGTGAAGCTCACGATGTTGGAGAAGCATAAATGCAGGTAATATTTTTCCCTCTGCTTAAAATTAGAGAGGCAGACATTAAGCTTAGTTTAAACTGGTATATACACAGCAGAAAGCTGAGAGCTTATCCACAAGTGGTCTAAAGCATGGCACAAACTCAAATGACTCAACACAACAGATGCTCTTTATACCTGTCTGACTTTCTGCACAATGTGTGCTTTGATCCAAAAGCTTTTATGGCGACGCTTGAGCCAAAGATCGCTGGGGAAAACAGAAAGACTCCTATTGACTCGAGTAAGCCCTGGATCAGGCTGTCAGATGGAGGAACTGAGCATCAGTTTTGGAGTCAGTAATGTAAAATGTGCACACGCAAAATTAAAAATATGCTCCTGCGCAGTCACCACGATAACTTACGTTAATTCTTCCTCTATTTCCTCCCCCCCAAAGCACCTTTTAGCAGTGGTCTGGGAACAAAGCATCACTCTAGGAAATCTCTGCAGATTGCCTGGCTGCTGCCTTGTCCTCTCTCTGGAGACCAGGTGTTGCCAAGACAACCCCCGAGGAAGGAGCCCTGCACGGGCTGCGGAGAGTGTAGGTGGCCCAAGGAAAGGGGCGAGGGGTCGAGCAGGTTGGGAGTGGATTTCCATGGAAAAATCGAATACTCACTTTGGAGGGGGCGTATGAAATTACCAGGGATAATGTCTGTCTTTTTTCCCCTACCGCCTGCGCGGGGGTGTGCCGAATTCCCCGGTTCTGACACAAAGTTCTGAACTGTGCAAATAAATCCAGAAAAAAAGTGGGTTCACTGCTGCAAGCTGCCTCGCAAAGGAAAGAAACCCGATGGGGCTCCTGGGCCTTCGCTTTTCGGTCTCACCGTTTCCTTTTCTCGCCCTGCTCCTCTCCCATCTCCATCCCGTATCCAGCAGGTGTTTCCATGGCAACACCATGTAAAGCGATCCTTCCCTCTGACATGGGAGAAATGTTGAATGGCTGAAAAGAATTGGCTTGGGAAAACCTGGAAATTCAACTAAAAATAGGAAAGGCAATAATGGAAGGTGAGGGTGGAAAGCTGCCTGGGGACTTCGAACCCTTTCTGGAGGTCTGGTTACAGGCTGAATGCGATTTGCTGTTTCTCTTTCACTCTGATGAGAACAAAGAAAGATTTTTGTTTTCTTGTAAATGTGAAGCATCTCTGGCAGCATTGTCCCTTCATTCAAGCCTATTATTAGCAGTAATTCTCCTAATTCTATTTTATCACATAGAAATGATTCTGAGGGACCTAGAGAGCAAGGAATGAGTAGAAGAGCCCCAGATTCCCTCCTAAGGAATGGCTTCACTTGAAAGCATATACTGTTACAGTAAATCGGTGTAATTTGTGTTCTGATGTCCTGCATGGCTTTACAACAAGTGACAAATCAATCATTATACAAACATCCTTTGATAATCAGTGTGGTTACATTAATTATGATAAATGCTTTTAGCAGCTGCAGTATGTGGACGCAATGCATAATTGCATAGGAATCGTACTACCCTACTTTTCTATTCCTGTCCTGAAGTACAAAGTCTCTCAAAAATTGCCATACTTCAACAGCTGAATGCAGAGTTTACAATCCACTCTTCCAAGTGTTTAATTGTAGAAAATGCAGAGTCCATTAGCATTACTGTTATTAAATATTAAGCAATATTCCTTGAAAAAGAACCGTTACCACTTTACAAATTACAAATATACAGGAGGACTATATCAGTTTCCTGACCCAGGGGATTAATTGTAGCAGTTGTTGCACAGCAACACGGTACAGCAGATTAGGACCTCACCTAATGAATAACACTGCATCCAATTGAAATTGCAAGGAAATTTAGCTTGGCAGAATGCAATTACAGAAGTCTAAATCTGATTGGATTGCAGTATTTCTGTATTCTTAAAAAGTGCATCTGTAATGAATGGTAAAGAGCAATAGATGAGGAACACGTAATTCCCATTGGCCTTAAAGACACAAGACGGGTGGGGGCTGAAAGGTTTCAAATTAAAGCGACAAATTCAACAAACAGATCAATGGATACATCTTCACATAATTAACCCCGGGGATTCAATGCCACATCACATCACTGGGAGTAAGAGTTCAGCTTCCTTTTCAGAAAGACCGGACGTTTCTATCAAAAACAGGAATTGATGGTCAAAATAATACAACGTGAATTTAGGAAAGGTTATAATTCTTTTGAATTAACGGAGAAGTGTCCTTGGTGGTGGGTTTTCCCCTCGCTGCCTGCTCAGGGTCTCTTTTTTCAGAAGCAATTCGCATTTGTCACTGTGAATGACAGGATGCTGAACTGGACAGATTTCTGGAGCAACTGCTCACAACAGTGCCTGTGTTTGTATTCCCTCTCATCCTCATGATTGCAAGGGGTCAGACCCTCGGTTTTACGTCTTATCATCATGCAGCTTTAAGAGAGTCTTTCAGGGGATTTTGGTAAAGCAGTACAGCTACGTTAATTGTGTAGGAAACCGAAAGCACATGTTTCAGCGCTTGCTACAGCATCTGTGTTATTCCTGCAGGAAAGCTATTGCTGCGAAAAGGATTTTAAGTTCAGTTTAGGCTAGAAAGACCTTAGTTGTTTGGAAGTAGAAGAGTGGGCATGGCGTAACTATTTGGATAGACTCTAAACCAGCACAGAGAAAGGAAGGAAAGCGTGCAGGAGCACCGCCTCGGGAAGGCGGCCGAACAGCTCCTCGGCGTTCCAGCTGCCATTTCTCATCTGGCATGGACAGTGCAGTCAGGATGATGGAGCAGTTTGACAAGAGCCTTGATATTTCAGTGTTATGGGAAATCAAAATGAAAAAACGTGCAGGAAGGCTCCAGCTGAATCACAGCCTGGCCTTCCTGAAACGGAGAGGAGTTGCGATACAGACCACACAACCAGCCAGGTCCGAGCAGGAGCCTGGACAAGGAAACTCCTGTTATGCTAACTCCAGCTGGGAGCGAGCGTAACAGCAGCCTCATGGCATCCTGATGCCCTGGGAGGAAGCACAACAATGATTAGTGAAAGAGCAACATTTAAAGCATAAAGATAAGTGGAAATTCTGCTTAAAGGACTATTTAGAGGGATTTTCCCCCAGAAATTGACCTTTTAAGACACAGGATTTTCATAAAAATAATGAGGGCTGTAATAAATTCTGAGTTTAAACATCCTATTCCCAATGCTTTATACTTCGAGACACCCATTTTACAGGTTAAGGGCTCCATCTGATTTGACGCATGTAGAGAAAGACTTTGCAGAAGGATTTAGAAAAACACTAATTGTGTTTTCAGAAAAAAACACCACCGTTTCAGAATAAAGGAGACTGAGTAGACACAAGTCTAAGGAGGCTCCTGAAGCACTTCCATGAGATCCCTTCTGCTGTCTTTTACTACCTTATTCTTTAGGCTTTGACCAGAGCCTTTTCTTTTCTTCTGTACATGAGTTCTCCTAAGGAACCTGTGTCCTCGGGCCCTCAGTGATCCAGCAGTCCCAGTGGTCTGTCCCCACCTTCCCCTTTGCTGCTCTCAGGGATGTAAATCAGCACAGTTCCAATAGTCGTATCACTTTTTAGCAAAGAGGGGTTTAACCCTATATTTTCATCAATTTTCCCTAAACCTCTTGGCATTAAAAGATCTGAAAATAAACCCTCTTTCATATTTGATGTGGTTTTGGAGTCTGATTTAGAAATGGTTTGAGAAGAGCTTTTTTCTTCCTTTTTAGCCTTTATATCAGTCATTTTATCTGATATATGGTAAGCTCAGATGAGTTTAAACTGATTCATCCTATTTTGTAATGTTTAAATGTACTTTGCTGAAGCTCCATCATAATGTCACACACTTTTAAAATGAATAATTCATCCTGCCCACCTCTTCTGAAATGCCAAAAGGATACTGCGCCTTACCAGATAGAAGCAAATACCTTTACTAAAAAGTACACAAGGAAACAATATAATTTAAAAAAAATACCAACCCAAGCAGCACCACTGCAAATCTCAAGACCGCGATCTCACGTGGGAGAACACGTTAAGATCCTGAAGGGAGGGAGAAAGCTCTTTTCCAGGGAGGGGTCAGACCAGGGATTCAGTTGTTCTCTGCATTAGGCACCGACGGCTCCGTGCTTTCTAACGGGAGTCAAGAAGTATCTGAGAATCACTGACAGGTGCAGATAAGACTCTTCTAGCAAACGCCTGTCAAGGAACTGTGCAAGAAATGACATTGATTTTATCCCCATGCTGGTACTATTTCAGGGAGAGCCTTTGTCAGTTCTATATTTAGCTGCTGTATTATGTACCTTGGTAATAGTCAGGTAGAGTTTTGTCAATTTTGAACCCAGCAGGGATCAGGTTAAGACTCCGGAATGAATACCACTTTGTGCGAAACTGGTGTTTGCCAACCAGAATAAAACACAGGTGTAATGAAAGATACCTGGAGGACTTCAAATAACAGGCAGAGGAGTTGCCCACAGCTGTATGGCACGATGGTTTCCCGCAGCCGTCGTGCAACGGCACACTCGCACCCTGGGCTCAGCGGGGTGAAACCTCCCACCCAGCAGCACCCTCCCCAGGGCAGGGGGTAGGTGGTCTGTGGGATGTTCACGGCTCCCAGAAACACACCGCGGCGCTCCCCAGGAACACCATTACAAGTGCCCCAGCCACTGGGAGGGGGGAAACAGCCTGGGATGGAGGAAGATGAAGGTAGCAGAAACCCCAGGCTAAGTCTCTGGGAAAAGAGGGTGTGCTAGAAGAGACGAGGAGGGGTCACAAACACACACTCACATGGATTACAGGTTTTGTCTTGGTCCAGAGCAGAAAGCAGCATCTCACCCATTCCCCCCCGGCTGGCGTCACCGCAGGAGCTGGCCCCTGCTTTGGTCACAGCCACTTGTCTGCCCGGCAGGAGCCAAGAAGGAATTGTTTGAAGATGTCAAATAGGTCATTTTGCCACAAGGTAGCCCTGATGGAAAGGCAGGAGCTGGGGTCCTGGCCGGACACCTGAACAAGCAGGGCCATTTGCCAGAATCACTGTGCCACAGTGATTTTGCCACAGCCCCCTGTGCGCCTCTCACAAGTGGATCTCCAGCACAGCAGAGCACTCCACAGTGCCCATAAATGCATTGTTACACAGCCCGATCTTCGTTCGTATTTCATAAATATTTTATGCAAGGGTATTTTACTGAATCATGGACAAGGCATGAGACAAACTCTCCACTGGAGGTACCAAAGGCATCTGATCACTTTTGCTGAACATTTGCAGCACTGCTGGGAACACTGGGTGCTATCACTCACGGCACACCACTTCAGACACCACCAGGAAGAGTAAGGCAAGGACAGACTTGTATCATACAGTCTTGCTTTTGTGGAGACGGGCTTTCAGAAAGCCAAATTCAGCTCTCCAAACACCTTTTAAGTCTGGAAGAAATAAAAATTAAAGCAAACTAAAAAAACCTGTAAAACTCTGTAGTCATTTTCCATCAAGAGCCCCATGCTGCTCATCAAACATTGAAGAGCAGTCTGTGAATATCTGAAAAAATGACCTCATTGTCATTCTTCAAATCTTCCCTTCAAGCCTCAGAGCGCAGCGATGCTTGCAAAAGAACACTAGATGAGTTTGAAGTCCTGTGGCCACATGTTTTCACATTCACCAGCATTTTTCTCCACTCCCAACTATCTTTTTTTATATGGTTGAAATGCAAAACGAATGTGTCGGCGGAGCCCCTGTACACTCACCCAGGCTCTTTCTAAAGTAACTTACGCAGGGAAAGA
>NW_008825543.1:1185929-1189418 GCF_000699105.1 Pygoscelis adeliae
AACAATGAGCCAAATGTTTTAGCACTGGTTGCAAATCCTCCAGAGTCTTCGCTGCAAACCCAAGGAGCTGAACCACAGAAAGCATCATGCTGCTATGGGCGTTTCCCAGACAGACCTAATTGTCAGCACTTTGGGGCAGGACTAAGTGAGAAGCGTTTAGACACCAGCTGAGGACTCTGTCTGTAATGCCTTAGAAATGATTGAAATAAAATGACTGAATCTTCATTGGTCTCTAATTAATCTCAGAGGGCTGATTATGAGCACTCTGAACCCTGGTGAGAAACTAATGTGTGCGGTATCCCTTAAAAAGCAGAGTAGGAAAAAAACAAAACCATAAAACAAAAGGTGGGGCTTGAAATTGGGCAGAGAGAGCTGGGGAGGGCACAGAGGCGTGTACAGAAAGTTGTGGTTACCTACAGCTCTGAGCAGGGCTTCCCGTGATAACTCACTAGGGATTATGTTGTTTCTAACACAGATCTGTGGCAAATGCAATACCCGTGCGCGTTTTCAGCTCCCGATCAGCCTGAGTCACGCCGCTTTCCTTTCAGACGCTGGGTGCTCCCTGGGGAGCGTGAGCAGAGACCCGGGCCCGTTCGGGGGTCAACACAGCAATTGCCGTCTGGCTGGGGAGTGGTGGAAGCGGCGCGAGGTCCACTCCACGCCGCCGGTCAAGCGAGCTGGTGGCGTGGGCCTGGCACGGAGGGGTCGGGGAGGAGAGGCAGCTCCGAGAGCACAAAAGCTCATGACTCACCCCCTGGTCAGGCTTCAGACCGCAGGGAGGGGGGAGCGAGGCCGTTGCTGAGGATTCACGAGGCTCCTATGGCTTGTGAACAGACCTGGGAGCTGCTGCAAAAATAGATGCAATCTCCTGCTGGGTGACTTCTCTGAACCCAGTGCTAGCGCTGGCTTAAGTGAAGGCAAGTCTGGAAAATACCTTCCTCCAGAGCACGCTATCATCAGCGGAGCGTGCCTCTGCGTGCATGGGCAGCACATCACATTTCAGCAGTGGGGTCTTTTGTAAATGATGGGAGGCGAAAATATCTGTGCATCAAACAAGATATTCAATGCTATATGTCATGCTGCTCCAGGTAGCGTGCCTGGTGCTAACCCTGCTCTAAGTGAAAAACGAGCCTGTCTCATCCCTCCAAGGGCTGAGACGCACCCTTAGGAGGAAAATTAAATCTGCGGCTCCCTTGGGAGGGCAGCTCTGCCTGCAACGGCATCCTGTCGTCTCCGTGTTTGTCTGGCCCACTTAGAAGGCAAGCGCTAGGGACCTGACTTCTGTCCAAAAGTAAAATCCAAAAGAGAACATATGGCGCAGGTTTAAGCATTTGGCTACTATTCCAGCTTGGGAAGAAGAGTTAGCAGCTATGTTTTGGATGCCAGTGAAAGCTCAAGGTCCAGCCCCAGGAAGTCCATTCCTGGGGGATAAGACTTATTTAATGTGACTAAATTACCCTTCAACGGTTTCACATTCACGGAAGGAAATTGTGTGTGAGATATTTATCTCTCTCTCTCTATTTATATCTATATATGATTGCACAGTGTGTTCATAAAGCCTATGCAGCCGATCGAGGGGGGGGGGGAATGTCCCTTTCCTATATAACCCATCACTCATAGACCAGCAGTGTTATTTATAGCTGTGTATAAGAGAAAGTTATTAATTTCAGAAGTCTTGCCAGACTCTGGGCACCTAAATGCCCAGTGGGAGAAGCAAGGCCAAATGCACTAGTAAATAAACAAGATGGGCCATAGGAGGTCAGGGGTTCATTAACAGCTTTTAATGCAAGAAGGGGACGTTGTGAGCACCCTGGTGCTGGCTGTTCAGCAGCAAAAGGCAAAACACCCATCTACTTGTAGCTATGCCGTAACTAGAATGGGCTCATGACTAATTTGCTTAGTTTTGAAAAACAGTAGTGTTTCCTATCAAGTTCAGTCCCCTCTTTTTACTATCATTATTTATTAGGTGACTCAGTTTACTCGTTTTCTCCGGTACCAGGCTGCTAGGGATGTTGCTAATAGCTGTTAAGAGATATTCTCTGCTCCAAAAGTCTCACAGTTCAAGAGGAGAGGATTTAAAAGTGGAAGGGACCCACTGTGCAGATGAAACATAGGGGCATACAGACTGACTCCTGAACTACACTGAATTCTGTTCCTGATTCAGCAAAGCAAATCAGCATTGATTTAAATGGTGCTTAGAGTAAAGCAGGTGCTTAAGTGCTTTGCTGGATGATGACTGGGACACCGAGGGTCTTGATGGATTCAGCCCAGCGTTTCCCTGTGGCAGTTAAGTCACTTTGGTTACATTTTGCTATAATTCTGTCACTTCATGAAGAATATCAAGCTTTGTCTCCTACTAGCCATCTGCAAAAAGAAGTCAAATAGAACTCTGTAATGAGTTCTCACTGCAGAAATCTTTCCCACCATCCATGTTTTGGGCACCTTTGACCTCACGTCCCCATAGAAAATGACCTTTCCTACATCTCATGGCTATGATCTGTTAACACTGAGTTTTACATTGCATTCATATCCCCTGTGACATGACTTAAATCTGAACCAAGACAAGGGTAAAAGGTGTGAAAAAAATCCAGTTACAGCTTCTTTATAAATGATTATTCCATTTAAGAACTAGAAAGTACTATTCAAGAGAGGATAAAAGATACCTTATATAGGAATGCATAAATTTAGAAAGGGACACACAGCTTTAATGTCTCATAGGAGGATTTACTACCTATATTGTCTGTTATCATGCTTATCTGTTGCAAATGGTTTCAGATTAAATTTCTGGGGTACAAGCATGCAGAAAATGATCCACTGACTACAGTGCTAAACTGGGGGTTTGGCTGCGTGGGTTCAAGGTGCTCTTCTGCCCTGGAGCCTACGTGACCGTAGTATCTTTGTGCCTCAGTAAAGGCTGTGACTCATCCAGCTGCTGCCGTTACACAGATGAAGTAAGTTAATAAAAGAGACAGGGCAAACATCCTGTTTTGTTCTTAATTCATATCATTGACTAATACGTAGCTTAATTAACCAACCTTCTCTCCCTATAGGACAGTCTGACTATCATCACTTACCATATGTAAAACACTACACAGTGTCATTGTATACTGTTCTTTACACTAAAAAGCCGTATCACAATGTCACCGCGATAACTGAACCTACTGTCAGCAGTCTAGATAGAAGTGCCAAAGATGTAGTGGGTCAGAGAGACTTAAATACCCTCTCAGCTCTAGAGCTGATGTCTTTCTTGCTCATACATGTTATCGAGACCCCGCGTGGAGCAGAGCTAATTCTTGCTGATTCATTCAGAGGCCTTTTTCCTGCTTGTAAATTATCCTCAACCTGGCTGCTCTCCTGCCACATGCATTAGCACACAGCATTTCTCAATCAAAACATCGAGCAGGCAAATCCTAGCCTGTGAATTGCTGTCCAGCTCTTCCCCAGTAATATTCCTCTCATCTGTAAGCCCATGACACCGGTGGGACGCCT
>NW_008825543.1:1189454-1198962 GCF_000699105.1 Pygoscelis adeliae
TACCCACTCGCTTCCCAACTGACTGCTCACAGGTATTTACACAAGCATTTACAAGGCTTTTCTCAAACACTCCTCTCAGTAGCCTGGATGCCGGTGAAAGCACCTCAAAAGACACTGCGGTGGAGGAGAACATCTCAGCTGCCACTGCAGCGCGTCAGATGCTTCATCTGCTTCCCTCACCCTTCCCCCCCCGCTGGCAAGCGGGTGGGGGGAGCAGGGGCTGGGGAAAGCAGCAGGTCTGGGCACGTGCCAGGCCCATCCTGCCGGTCACGCGAGGGAAAACGATGATGGGAGGTGGTAAAGCCTCATGGCAACCAAAGTAATAGAGAAAAGGAGATTTTTGCATTTGACAACTAGATGAGTAATCATCCTGAATTCCCTGCTTCACCCCCGCTGGCAAGCGGGTGGGGGGAGCAGGGGCTGGGGAAAGCAGCAGGTCTGGGCACGTGCCAGGCCCATCCTGCCGGTCACGCGAGGGAAAACGATGATGGGAGGTGGTAAAGCCTCATGGCAACCAAAGTAATAGAGAAAAGGAGATTTTTGCATTTGACAACTAGATGAGTAATCATCCTGAATTCCCTGCTTCACCCTAATCCCCCGCTGAGTCACTGGGTCCCTGTCGATACCCCGGGCTGGGTGACTCCTCTCCTGGAAGCTGCCAGGGATTTTTGCCACATGGCAACAAGGAGATTTGATTAGTTGACTGTTTCCTATTTGTTTTAATTAGTAGTTTATTAGCCATATGTTAAATTGCACATTTCAACCACTCAGCAGTGTTACTGGAAGTCAGAAATTATCTGGACGGGGTTTCTGTTGCCTCCTGAGCCACGTGGGTATTTGCTTTGAACATAATGTCACCTGGTGGGAGCGCAGGAGTGCTCTCCCTTGTCTCATCCTATCTCATCTCATCTTATCTCATCTCTTCTTGTTTTATTTAATCTCATCTGCCACCTCTGCCCGCACCGGGCAGGGGAGCAGGTCAGACCTCTGGCTGCCTACCAGAGCTGCTTGTCACATCAGTGGATGTCGATGGGCCTTGGCATTCCCAAGCTCCGGGAGGTCTGCTGTAGGACACCCAGGGACCTCCAGGGAGAGCCTCCCGGATGAGTGATTTGGTGGTGCTCCTCTATCTGGGTAGCAGATTAACAGGAGCTTGAAACCTCTGCACTGATCACACTGTGGTGTTTGCACCTCTTTGTTTTTGCATTCCCATCAATCCGTCATATAAAAGTTAATGGAAAATGGATAAAGAAGGTCATAAATAGCAACAGACTAGATTCAGGTTAAAACTCACTGCAATATCCACAGAGACCTGAGAGCGGTTTTCACCCAGCCCTAGTGCACAAGCTTTTATTGCAGACAGATTCTGGCACCAAGGGCTGCCGCCGCCGTACATTTTACCAGCACACAGCTCTTTCTAAGAATAGCTAGCCAGTTATTAAACAAATCCCGTACACCATCCCACTTCTTGACAGGAAGCCACTGGAAAGATACTTGCAGCATGTGACTAAAAACACCACCAGAAAGTACCGGGCAACTCGGGAAACATCCCAGACCCGTGCGGGTCCGACGAGGTCTGCCCGTGCCTTCGTGTGACGGCTGGCGGGTCGCCCGTGGGAAGCGTGCCTGACCCGTTCATGGCACCATGCAGCCTCCCACAGGACACTCCTGATGGCAGTGGCTAGGGAGCGTGTTTCTTTTGCCTTTAAGAGAGTTGCCTTTTTAAGTTTTCAAATTATAATCTGTTTTCTCCAAAGATTTGCCATGGGCTTTTCCAGCTCCTCTGAGTTCTCTCAGTGACCAGCATTGATGGCATTTATCCACTTTTATCACAGTTCCATTTTCCAGTGCT
Organism: Pygoscelis adeliae; assembly: GCF_000699105.1. Classification (NCBI taxonomy): domain Eukaryota; kingdom Metazoa; phylum Chordata; class Aves; order Sphenisciformes; family Spheniscidae; genus Pygoscelis; species Pygoscelis adeliae. Next base: position 1,191,307 of record NW_008825543.1, read on the forward strand.
TCAGGTTTTACTACTTCTGCACACAGAAATGCATGAACGCGCTACTAATTTTACCCTTGACTACCTTTACTTTTTCATATTCTTACAGTCTTTCGCCATTATCACACTAGATGTCAAAGTAATTGCACAGAATTAAACATGAAATTCTGGTTTACTGCCTAGGCTAATTTGTTTAAATTTGTTTTCTTTTTTTTTTCCCCCCATGAGAGAACTATGAACATCATTTTACACAATTGTCTCGATGGCCTCTCCATGACTATTTCCCTCCTTCACAGAAGTATTAAATATTTTGTTTCACACTTGCACCTTCTCTTGGAAAACATCTTGAAATTAGGTTGTCTTGATTCCCATGCAATTTAGAAACGCAGACACCTAGATGTTGGGATTGATTTTGTATCCTATTTTTCCATCAGTTCAGGGGTTGTAACGGTCTAAAATGCAGTAACTTTACTCTCTCAGATACTGTATTTAATCAACATGTTATTCCGATTCACTCTTACGCACTTGCTCCCTGTGTGGGCTCAGATCAATTTTTAGATTCTAATGACTGACACATTTTTAAAATACACTTCAGTTGCATGCTTACAATAGATCCCAGGTGCAAATTTGCAAGTGCAGATGACTACAGCCCCAAACCCTGGACATTTGCAATGCAAAGGCCAAGCAGTGGGTGGAAGTGCTCACAGCCACGCTGCTGATGGGAGCAGGGTGCAGACTCCATCGCCGCTGCTGTGGCTCCTGATGCTGCTTCTGGGGCAGTGGAGCTGCCTCCTCCCCCAGCACAGCACGTTGCCTGCCCTGGGCTGACAGCAGCGACCAACAGTCTCAAGTCTTCCTCCAGCCCAGCAGACACACAGGTGCTTTCCAAGAGCCCAGGGTTGAGCACGTAGCTCTGACTTTACTAAATAACCCAGAGCAGAGCAGCAACGCCGCTTTCCATGGCTCACTAATAGAGTTTCTCGAGCTATCATGTTCCACTGCCCTCAAAGAGATTAGTACATCAACCTATTAATACTCCATGCCCTCTCCCCAGCTGGGGGGGGCTGTGCTCTCTGTAATATTCTCCTCAGAATAATCTGAGGGTGGCATGAGGAAATTGAGGTTATACAGCTGTCCACCTACAAAAAAACCAGCAGCAGCATCCCTCCCCTGGCCTCATGCCAAGCTCGGTAACATTTTGTCATCTCTGCTGTGACAAAACATAGGTGCTCACTACAAGAGCATTACAAAGCATTGCTAATGGAAGGAGATTTTGACTAGCAGACCCTGGAGAAGGAGTTATACCCAACAGTGAATCCTGGAGCTTGTTCACATTGCTCTTCTCTTGCTCACATCAATCCAGCAAGCCCAAGCCTGCTTGCACTGACATACAGGCAGTTTCTTTTCTCCAGGAACCAACTTCTCGCTCGGTTTCAAACACATTTCAGCTCACGCACACATCCCTGAACCCTCCCCAGCTCCTGTGTTCCCCCAGATTGCACTGATCTGGCTCTCTCCGAGACACTGGAGTCGCAGACCTTGAACATGACACCAGGGTCAACGAGCTCTGCCAGGGATGGGGTGGGAGGATGTTTAACACCACGCTCTCGATGGCTGCAGTGCCTATGCCACACTATACAGCACAGCGAACCTCTTGATATTGAATTTCTCAGTATCTTGAGAAGCAGGCTCCCCCATACCCCACTCTGCTGATGGTCTCTCCCCACGAAACGAATCCCACCCATCCCAGCTCATCCGCTGTGTGGTGCAGAGGAATCACCGACACTCTTCCTGCAGCACAAGATGCTCATTTGTGTACAGAGGCAATGAGAGAAACCTCCCTCTAAGAAGGGATGAGGAGCTTCATATTTACTCTGCCTGGTATATGAGAGATTATAATGTCAGTGGTTATATTAGTAAACACTGACAAATGTGACAACACGTGGAGTTAATCCTTGAAGCCTGCTGAAACCAAATATTCTGTCCGATTTGGTAACAAGTACAGATGGAAACATGCTCTGTGGCCCCAGTATAGTCATATTAAGTATTTAAAGTTACTTACTAAATACAAAGGGTCTGAACTTCCAGCTGATCATTGAACATGCAGGTTCTGGGGAAGAATATGGAAAGGCAGGCATGCCAGCAGCTCCGCCTGGGTGTGAACAACTGGAAGTTATCCTTCAGCTGGAAAGTAAGACAAATGAGACAGTATTAAAGCATCAGATAAGAAAAGATGTTCCCTTTATTAAAAAAATAGCAGTACATTCTTTACATTTAGCATAAAATCTGCTGTAATTACCTAGCAGTTGGAAAGCAATTTGCAACAGGCTTTATTGTTCAGCATCTGTACCAAATTCTCAGGGAAACATCCACCAGGGAATAAAGTAAAATGAGATGTGCCACAGTAACTACAACATTTAAATGTTTGCACAATGGAAATTTCAGTGAGGCTTAAATGAGCTATAATGCAATTCCAGTTTTGTGTTGCTGTTTTTGTTTTGTTACTTAAAGGGCTCTGGGTTTGACTCCAGCTTCTTTTTCTCCTGCATACACACACCCACCAGGAATGCTATAATCCACACAAACTAGTAAGGTTGTATTACCAAAAAAAAAAAGTAATTGTCAAAAGGAAAACCAAGTCTATTGCAGCCACAGAACAAGAAACATTCTGGCAGGTACCACCACCACCACTTCACTATTTATCAATGCATGTACCTCTTTGGTTTTAATCTCTACAATAGAGAGAAAAGGTAAAATAGCTTGCAAGTTAACTAATGACTTACAAATTCACCATAGCATCCCACAGTAACTATTTCATCCAGTGGAGAAAACTGGAGCTCACACAAGGTTTTGTGAATGCTTAAAGGAAGCTACATTTTACTCCTGCTTAGCCTGGTATAAATCTGGCCTAACTTCACCACAAGCGAGTCAGTCGGTAGAATGTGATGGAAATAAATCATTTCAAGTTTGTACCAGTTTAACAAAAATTTAAAAAAAGAGAGAAAGTTCTAGTTTTGCATCTCCCCAAGGCAGGGAGCGTACATGCAAGGCCATTCAGGAATTCTGTCTCAGCTGTTGAAACCTGTGCCACGCGGGAAGAGAATACGAGCCTGATGCTCTCCAAACGGCTCCTAACTTCCCAGGGGACCTCACATGTCACATAGTGACAACCATGAATTTATCGGATGCCTGTTTATTCCTTCTTTCTTTCTTTTCTCACTGATTAAATAACCTACCTTCTGATTTAATCTCAGACCATCAAATAAAATAGGAATGTATCTTTGCAAGGAAATGTATCTTATGTTCCAATCCACCCTGAAGCTAAGCAGCATAAACAAATTCATCCCTTTCAGTAATGAGGACATGATTGCAAGAGTGCTTAGAATTAAGGAATATTAACAAATTCCCTATATTTTTCTCCCATCCAGAATTATGTTTCAGAACTCTGCCTCGTGCTTTGCTACCCTACATTATCCTGCTCAATCAGGCTGTGTGCCCTCAAGCCTCCAAGCAGGTTATTAGTCTTACAAAATGCATAGGATTAAAAGCACATGTCTTTAAGCTCTACAGGCTGAATTTTACTCAGTGTGATTGCATGGATACAAATGAGAACAGAGCTTGATTCTAGATGTTTACAGTACCATGCAATTTGCTTTAACACGCTGACTTCTGATGTAAGGCGAGTTCCACGCAGAGGAAGTTAATGTCTATGTCCTCTTTCAGATCAGAGCAAAGCACGCTCGAATGGGGAAATCAAAGTCTTATTATCAGGTAAAATAATTCCCTCGTTCAAGAGAAAAAGGAAAAATTCAACTAATGCTGAAAGAAATGGGATGATCTGTGAGTGAAAGGAGGCAATGTAGATGTGATGACAGGAGGGATGTGACTGTGTGCTCTACGGGTTGGTAGGAAAGCCAGGAATAATAGAGAGCAAGGAGAATCAGACAGACATTTACAAAAATCCTAGACTTTATTCAATGAATTATTTAAAGTCTATTTCTGATCTGGCACAGGAGGTCACTTGATCTCCAGAAGGGAGCAACGGGAGCCCCATCACTTCTACCATTCAAAACTCAAATGAACAGAGTGATAGGAAATACACAGCACAGAACCATCATCCCGTGGCTCCAGGGAAAGGACTGTTTGACCTCAGCAGACTCGCCCTCTTTCTAGTATTTCTGTCTTGTTTGCAGCCCTGGGAGTTCACAGTCTGAACGAGCTTCCCTGGGTAAATAGCGATACCTCCATACGTGTCAGTACGTGTGGACCAAAGCTGTGGTCAGCTTCTTCACATCTGATGGCTTAGGTGTGCCATCGCAAACAAATAGCATCAAGCTGGATGAGGCCTTTCAGACTTACCAAACGATAGCATTAAATCGTAACAACCTAGTCTTGAAAGACTCGTTTTAGTAAGACAATACCGACTACCAAAGAGGAAGGCTAGATGCTATCCAACAAAGCCTCTGAGCCGCTAAGCTGCCTCAGGAGCTTACCCCCAGACTAGTGCCCAGAAGCACATGAACATTGTGATGGACAAACTTTGTCTTTATTATAGCCTTGTCTAAGAGTCGGAAAAAAGGATAGAAATACGAGCTGAAAGTGATGAACTAAATCACATGAAGGTTAATGACTTTAATGACTTAGCCAAGGTCTCACACAGTATACCACAGCAGTAATTTGGGAACCCTAGTGTCCCAACCCAGTTCTACAGTCGTAAGATCATCCTTCCTACTTTGCTTCAAAGAGCACAGACAGATTAATGGAAGACACATCTTCCCACACACACCAAGAGCTTCTGCAGACCTGACATCTCCAGGAAGTGCCCTATTCCCAGGATCTGAGGCAGCACAGTGCATTCATAGAAAATGGAAAGTATATCTTGGGACCAAGGTTAACATCAACCGCCCAGTTTTCCAGGTCCACTAGGTGAGGAGAGGTTGAAGTCACTCTTCATTCGCCAAACAGTCCCTCTATTCCCCCACCTTTCTTGAAGTCATGGAGATGTTTATTCATTCTCTCTCTAGATTCTCTTTGGTTGCCTGTCCTACAAATATCCTTGACAACAAGCTCCGTGGTCAGAGGGGAATCTAAAAACGTGCACTTGGTTTACCTTGTTTAGCACATTCACAGTGGCTGGATTTTCCCATAAATAACCATACTGCTAAAGGTGAACATGAACAACTTGAGACATGTAGACACAGACAGAGAGAATGAGTTCTGGGCAAAGCTGAGATACACAGTTTCTATCACTCATATTCAACTGCAGCAATTTCACATCCCTGGGAAGAAGGGAAGCAAGCTTCAAGCATGAGATTATTACATTTTGTACATTACACCCTGATAGAAGCTAAAAATAGACTCTGACGGTTGCTAAGTGCATTTCAAATGGCTTTCCTTAGAGGTAAAAATGGGATTTTATTTGAAAAAGCAGAAGGTGGGATTTATAACATCTTGGGAAAGAGCTGAACAGAAAATCGCCAGTTGTTGGAATGGAAGAAGCAGGGAGTTTGTTATTCCTTTTCTTCTCAAGAGAGAAGGCAAGGGGTGTTTACTGAAAGACTATTTAGGGCTTCCTAGGGTGCTACATGAAGAATACACACGCAAACTCATGGCACTTCTCATTCCCTTCCTTTACATAAACCCACAACATTCTTACAGGTCCTACCACACCACGGAGCACATCTACCCTGCGGACAGCAGAGGAAAGTAAAAATACCTGTACTCGCTCCAGGCGGTTTCACTCAGCTAGGGAAGCACGGAGCCCCGTGCGAGCCGATTTCCCTGCTTCACAGGGTACACCTGGCAGGGGGGTTTGGGACACTGGGACAGGAAAACCTTCAGCTTTGGCCTGATAATCGGGGTTAGAGCTCAGGTGAGTCTGAACCCAGCGCTCTACTGCCAGGTAACCTCCAACACACCAAGCACTGAGGACGTTAACAGCTTTCAAGCTTCCACACAGACTAACTCCACTTTGTAATTCCTTTCTGCTCAACCATTTGGCACGGCAGGTTTCGTGTATAAGAGCATGTGCAAAATAAAGCCATGCATGTCACTGCAGTTCGGACAGTGTGAAGCCTGTTTGCCTTTCTTCATAGGTCTGAAATACTTGAGTGTAGGGACTGACTGCCATTCTCATTAAAAGCACTGTGGTTATCATTCCGTAATTAAGAAAAGGAACTGTTATAATAAAGATTGAGAGTTGTAATTGAGAGACATCTTATGTCGGAACAATTTTTGAGACATGCTCCCGGTATTAGGAGAGCCATTTCCTGCAGTAGTAACTCCTGTAGGAAATGGCAACTTGTTGACATACCCCCTTGGCAGAAAACAGTCTCGAGATAATTGGAATTATGGCCATGCGAACAGCATGAATACACTACTCAAAATGTTTAGGTGTTGCTAAAGCTTGTGCAGAAACAGTCGCAAGCAGACAGGGAGAGGTGAGGTTGGGAAGGACTGTAACCAGAAGCTCAAGCATCCGAGGCACACTTTGAAGCATCAGACTTTCTCTGTGACCTCGCAGCTCTCCAGAAATGAGAATCACTATCCAGGGGGGACATTAAAACATTAGGAGAAAAGTAGAATAATGGTTCAAAGAAAACAGGTGTTAAATTAATGGATACTTATGCATTGATGTGGGAACACGTATACTGAAGGGAAAAAAAAGCAGAAAAGAAGAGAAACCTCATTTATTTTCTTGTATAACTTTTTCATTACAAACTCACTGTGTCCTTATCAAGGCAACATGAAAGAAAAAGTATTATCACGGCTGAGAAAGAAAAGCTATTTTTAATCAATTCTGTCAAGGGAGAGAAACTTAGATACTTTTTTTGCACGCATTGTCAAACCAGAGATCTGGGCTGTATGCATCCGTGGACAGTAATTGTATCAAAATAGGTAAGTGTCCTAGGCTTACTCTGAACACTCAGCATGGTTTCTCTGTTCCACCTTGCAAACAACGTCCATTTGTGGAGTGTTGATATTCAGAGTGGCACCTGTGGTTAATATGAGAATATTGCTCTGGTTCTGCATTTTATAGGAAACCAATGTATATGTAAATGCACAGCATGAAATTTTGGGAGATAGCTGGGTATGCGGACAGACGGTAACTGCCTGGGGGGGTGCTGGTTCGTCATTAGCTACGGCCATTTTAACAATTAGAGATGGACTTGGAGAGTGCATGGGGGAGGCTGACCGGCTTTTCTGTTCAGGAACTTGCCCTGTGCCCAACATCAGACTAGAACAGAATATTTCAGTTCCCAAAATGCTCACTGCGACTTCAGTTGAATCACCCTCCTCTTAGATTCATAACACAATGGAAAAAGATAGAGGAAAATCTATTTCAACAAAATGAATTTGCCTCTAAAACTTCCATTATCAGATCAGATTTATAAAAGAAGAGCACGCAATTAAACCCAACTGAATGTTTCACAAACAAAATCATTGAGGTTAAGAATCCGCATTAGTATGACAAAACCCAGGAAATTACAAACTTCTGACTGACAATTTATCCCCAACCACCTCTGTACAAAGGCCTTGGAACATCATTAATGACCCACTTTGTCAGCAACTTCCTTAACTTTAACACAGTTTTCTCCTTTTACTGTAGAATTTGGGACATTTTTTATCAAGTACTAGATAAGTCTTAATCACGATGAAGGTTATAGAGTTTGTAGG
>NW_008825543.1:1198976-1203032 GCF_000699105.1 Pygoscelis adeliae
AAGTAACAACGTTTTTCTGATGCACTGGTTAATAACCTGCTGACAGGTCTTTCTCCAGTGTACTCAAAAGGCACAATGAAAACCTCATTACAGCAAAGCCCAGGTAGCTTGAGTAATGTCAGCTTTTATTTATTTCAAATGAATACCACTGTTACTTTTTGCTCCTGACAGAATTCTACATTTCCTATGCAAGTCAGCGTATAATAAAATAACAGAATATTCACCAGTGTCAAACAGAGGATTTTAGCAATAAGTTTCAGTGGAATGTGAAATATTGTAACAACTATTCCTTGTGATCAGGATGTTAATCTTCCTTTTTCAAATAAAATCCAAGGTTATCAGTATGATCTAGCAGTTTCTCCAAAAATTTCAAAACCTTATTTCTAATTACAAAATTCCTATTTTGTGAGTCACTGTGATCAAAAATCATTGACATAATTTAACTCAGAGCCTCCCAATTCCACTATACACAGCTTTCTGACTTAACAAAATCTAAATTTTGGGGTGTTTAAAGATAGCTTAAGTAACATACATACATATATATTTGTGTGTATACAAACATACACATGCTTTCATACATAAGCTTCATTTAAAAATGTAACGGAAAACATTCCCAGCTCTAGTTACCCACACTGTAGATACATGAGAGACAACAAAAAGTCTCATGAGTATGCCCAAAGAGTAAGAAAAGTGAAAATGTTTAAAACAGACCAATGTCCAGAAACAAGTACAGATGAAGAATATTTTTACTGATAATGCCCTGTGTATCTGGATTTTATAGTCTGGATAATTTGATGAATTATTAACATGCTAATGTAAATGTAATCAAATCTCATGATTCAAGTGTACAGGGATCACCACAGGGAAATAAATAATGAAATGTTTCATTTTCCTGAACTCTCAAGTACTGGTTCTGCCGAAGGTAGCGCGTATCGGGTGGGACAGACGCGAGCATGGCACAAGATGTGATACAGAGAAAGAGAAAGCAAACATACGCAGCATTGGTTTTCCATACTGCAAACATCTTCCAAGCCTACGCAGAGGACATAAGACAGAAAATAATAGCAGTGTCATCAGACCCTAGACCCACCCTGCTACATGCATCACATCGCATCACCCCCTTCACAAGCACGACAAGCCGATTCCGGTGCACCGCACGTGTTTCCCCATCTCTGCCGGTTATGCTCCATCTGGTGCAACCTACACCGACTCTATGTCATTAACTCATTTCAACTGCTACAAAAACCCTGGCTAAATATTTGGTTTCTGGAGCCTTTTATGACCCGTTTCGCTCTACTTCAAATGTTTTGGCACAGAAATAGCATCAAAGAGCTAAATAGAACTTGTTACTCATAATAACCCTTTAATCTTATAAACAGCATTCAGCAGATACAGATCTCGGCAGTGCCGCAAAATGAATGTCCAGGGCCCAGCTTGCAGGGAAAACGATGCTGGGTGAGCAGCTCCGTGTAGCAAAGTGTATTTCTCAAGGTGACATGACCTCACAGAATTATTTGTCAGTGCACGCTGCGCATATTGAGAGCTGAAGAGTCACCCTAAGCACGTAAATACTGTTCAGCGCAGAAAAGGCAAGAAAAACTGTACTTATGGCAAAACTGGAGATGTTTTTCTCTGAACTTAGAGTGTTGCCAGACGCTGGTGACTGTGGCACATTGTGGGGCCGCAGAGGACTCGTGTGATGGTCCAGAATCCAACAAGATTTGTTTTGTGTGTTGCATTTTGGTATGACAGAGCACAGGGTCTGTCCTCATCGCACAGACAACAAATTTGGGAAGGAGGGGAATTGAAGAAAACCAAAGAGAGGCTTTCATATTTCTTAGCAAATCCCTGCATAAAGTGGCAAGATCCAGATTCCTGTTTCTTTCTCCAGAGCTGTAAAGTGAGCTGGAAGCAGATGAGATTTCATCGGCCCTCGCAGCCCCAAAGCTGGTCAGTGACCCCCACTCCAGAGGCAAATCGAAGCCTCTCCCGCGTGCTGGGGCCAGCGCGGGTGGGATCAGGCGACTCGCCCTTTGCTGGGCTGGTGCAGACGGAGCACCAGGCGAGGAGTGGGAAGCAGAGACTCAACTCAGAGCCCGTGCACAGGACACCAGTCTGTTTTTTTGTATTCCCCTGCAACCAGCAGCTTTCTCGGCCATATGATGCTGATAACAGCCAGCATTTTCTCACCTCAGACAGGGGCTATGAGGCTAATGTGACTAATGTCTGAAAAGAGCTTTGAGGCAGCTGGATGGGAGCGCTGGCATTATGATTAATTCCATAGACTCATGTGGATTATAATAAGCATGAAACCAAACCATTGCACAGAGGACATATGATATTATATTGCTGTTGTCTCAGTGGGGTTTTAGCCTTTCAGCATCAACTCATAACCAGCAAGAGAAGGCTACATATCACTTGTCTAGAACACTCAACAGCTCTTCATGACTTCCTAGGGAAGAGTACATAACAAAAGCTAGGAGCAAACACTAGAGAAGCCAATACTAAAAGCCACTACAAAGCCCAACCAAGGCGAGAGCTTGAATCACATTAAGAGTTCAAAGACAGTGATGAAACCAGTATGGCACCCATCAGGGTCGACACTGGGGCTGTGACAGCATTCACAGGGAAATAACTCCTCTTACTGGGATGAGAAGTGTGCCAGAAGCGAGAACACCTCCCCACCCGCACCGGCTTGCCTGTGTTCTGCCGGGTTCAAGCTCCTGCTCCCGGGGCCAGGAGGCTCCAGTCAGCTGCTGCCAGGCGGCTCATAGGGGTCGAGCAGGAGCTCTTCCCTCCCCGAGCCAACGCTCCTGCTCGGACAACCTCTCATGCCTCCCAGCTACAGCCAGACCACAAGACATCTTACAGGCAGGAAGGATGACCAACTCCATCCTATCAATATAAAGGCAGCCAGTGCCAGTGAACACAGGAAAGTCTCTTCTCCTGCTCTGCCCTTTGGCAGAGGAGAAGATACAGATTTGCCCGAGGTCACGCAACAAGTAATTAGAGCTTCAACTAAAATGCAAGAAACACGGGTACCAATCTCACTTTCCAGCCACCATCAGGTCCGCCTCTTGCAAGAAGCACTTGAAGGCATCGTGGCACATCAAGGCTGTATCACAACAGACGTTGTGTCTCAGTTAATGCAGTCTTTGGCAAAAGTTATATTAGAACGGGCTGTTTCAGTGAGAGAGGGATCTCCAGTACTTGCGAAACTGTTCCTTGAAAATAATACATTATACTAAGCTGTCAGCTTTCCTTCATCACTGAGCAAAATAAATTTCTTTTCCTAACATCTAACACTCTTCATGGAAGGATGCAATAAGTGCAGACTTTCGCTTAGAAGTTTGGGGGGGGGGTTAATTAAAAGAGTGTTATGTGAGATTATTTTTACATGCAATCTGCAGATTAGCTCTGGCTGAGAAATGGTTTGTCTACCACCACCCCTGTGGTCACAGGTACCGCTGCCTACGTGTGCGCCTTTCACAGCAAAATCAAATTGCAACAATCAAAGATTAGAAGATTATGAACACACACAAAATACAGTGTTTACAACATCCACCAGTAATCCCACACTCCTGCCTAGCTACAGACTCAGTGAAATGTAGCCAGAACACACACATTCTCATCAGAATTACTTCCTTCCTGGGAAGGACAGAGATATGGCACACCTCACAAGGGAGGTGCAACAGAGCTTTAAATAACCACTTACAAACTTTCCTTGCAAAGAAAATTACAAGTCAGTTAATGCCAAGAAATCCCAGGCTAAGATTGATAAAACAGGACTGCCTTCTGCATTTGTGCAAAAGGAATTAAGGAGTCATGTGAAAGTTTTTGGCACAGCAACCAGGAGGAGAGGGAATTCTCACTTCTGCTTTTACTGAGAATGTCTGTTTCAAAAGAAAAAGCTGTGGTTTGGTTCTAGTATAAGACATGCATGATTCGATTAGTGTCAAAGGAGTTGCATCTATTTGCAACATGGGGAATTTAGCACAGGAACTTTATATCTAAAGACTTCACCTGAAGTTCTGTATGAAGCAAATTTTCCTGCTG
>NW_008825543.1:1203053-1209673 GCF_000699105.1 Pygoscelis adeliae
CAAGGCTGGAGTCAGCAGGACGTCAGGGTTCAAATCAGGTGTCTGCAGACTGGTAAGACGTTTCACCTCTCTTTGGCCAGTTAATTTAAAACAGGATTAATAATTCCTACATGATTAGGATTTTATGAAGCTTAATTAATTAAAGGTCATAAAATGCAATGAGACTCGCATATGACAGATACCAGATAAATCCAGACTATTAGTATGTAAGTCATGCTGTGTTTGAGATGTATAAGCAGCTCTGCAGAACGACTGCCAAACTAAGCCAGAACGCGCTCCCCCTCACCGCCCCTGCCCCAGGGCTGCAATGGGGTGCTTGGCTGGGGCTCAGCCAGGAGCAGAGAACCCCCAGAAAATCTAAAGGGGAGAAAAGAAAACCCACGAAGGGTTTGTGCGGATTCAAAACGGGCATGGGTGCGAAACACCCAGCGACCGTACTGACTTCCAAGGATTCATCCAGCACCACGCCAGTACAATTCATACAAGCACACGAAGCGTGGGGTACGTCCACGCGGGTGCGTGTGAGTGTTCGGGCACAAAGAGCTGTGCACATCCAGGCCTAAGTGTGCACACGTATCATTCAATTCCAGTGAGCTCACTGTTCTCCAGGACCTTTAATTACTAAAAATGCAGCAAATCCCCTTAAATACGCCAAACTGGGGTGGGCAGAAGGGGCTGTTCAGGATTGAAGTAGGATAAAGACAATAAAATGCAAATCTCCCTGCAGTTCATACTTATGACTAATACCTATCACAACAGATTCATTTGGAAACACGCTTGTGACGTTAAACTTGTCAACCCTCCCCACCTCTCAAAGCCTCTGCTCTGTGACATGCCTCTGCCAGCTTCTCGAGGCCTGCACAACAGTTGCTCAGAAAATGCTGCATCTCTCCAGCGTTGGATCCTGCTGCTAGGAGTCAATGCGTGAGAAGCGGCATCTGCAGCCAGAGACCAAAGTTTTCAGCGTATGAGTTGACGGCATCCTGAGAAACAAAAATCCAAGCCATGCAAAGGTTTCTGAATAAGCACGAGGCATCTTTAATCTGCAAAGCTGCATCCAGTGATCCCGAGTTCACCACACAGGCAGTCTGCAGCTGCTGCTCCTCGCAGAGGCAGGGCTGGGGCCGGGTCAGCCACCCCGCTCAAAGCTGGGCCATTTCGGTGGTTCCCTCAGAGCTCCCACCACCACCGCTTCGTGACATGGAGTGTGCCACGGGGGTGGCAGGGAGGGGACTGGTGCTGCATGAAGCACTGGGTGTCCAGCAGCACCTCAGCGTTTAGCCAGTCACCCAGGTGGGAATGAACATGTGCAAACGCCTCCAACGGGGCCAAAGCTAGAGAAGAAACTGTCTGGAACTGGCGGGAACTGGTGGGGCACCTGTCTAACGGGATGACATTCATGGCCATGGCACTGAGCTGAATAACCCCACAAGAGCACCTGGAAGCATGAAGGGGAGGAACAACCTAAGGGAGAAGGCAGATTCTTCACAGAGGGAAAGGCTAAAGCTGCAAACCAAAAGCAGTGCTATTAGCATACGAGTAGCCCATTTACAGTTCTTAAAGAATGAGACAAGCAAGCTAAAAAAAAAGAAAATGCTATACAAGGAGCTGAACAACCTCAGCACAGGCATAAACTGTCCTCACTAATTGCACATTTGGTTAAGCCTTTAGGAAATCCTGCATCTTCCTCTGGACATCAAACACTGGGAGGCAGGTTATAGCTTGGCCAGGGCTATTCAAGACACCCGAGTTAAATTAAGCTCCTTTTTGGGGGGGAAGTTCCAACTACCTAAAAAAAAATTTCTGCCCTGAACAAGCTGCCAGAAGACCCTTCTCCCACCTTGGGATTTGGATTGTGAATGCCTCTCCTGGAGTCATGGAAGCTGCTGGGAGCATCTGAGAGAGACAGCAGAGCTGGGGGGTGGCAATCTGTCCTTCCTTCTCTAAGGATCTGGCCCACGGTTTCCAGCAGCTACTAAATGATTTGAGAGCTGCAAGCCTATGGATTTTTCACTGGGAATTAGAATCCTAAATCCAGTATGTAACACCACCAGCCATCCTGGATATGCCATGGATACATGACAGCACAAGGCCCTGCTCTGCCTCCATCTCCATAGAGGAGTTCTGGCTCTGGCTTCAGAGCGCTAGGCTCTGCCTGTATCCTATTTAAAGAAGTTTGTTGGTTGGGAAAGGCTCCAAACCTCTTCACAGACCACTTCTGCCTCAGTGAAATTATCAGGAAGGATAACAGTGCAACTTCTAACTATAAAAAAGCCTGGCCTGCATTTGAATAAAGCCATGCCAAATCCATGTATGTCTGGATGCACTTTGTGAGGCCAGGTAGCGGTGGTCATTTAGGCATCCTGCTTCACCAAGAACCCCAAACAAAAAAGCTTTATATCCTGTGAATCTATATAAATACATTAGAGAATGAAAACCGCATTGAGATTAGATTTCCGTCTCTTAACATCTACGTACATGACAGATGGGATGAGTAAATGAACAGACCACTGAAGGAAGGAGGGAGGATTAACAATGGAAAATGAAAAAGGTTGATAATCAGTGGCAGCTCTTTGGAAAAGAGACTTAGGACAAATGGCACAAGCGGCTTCCATTTATTTACTTTGGCAAACGAGAGATGCAGAATATGAAAATGAAAGAAAAATCTTCCTTTCATCTTCAGGGAAAGCAGGGCTGGGTACAGCCTGCACAGGACATCATAGCCGCTAACGAGGAGAGAGTTCTCCGGGAACATGCTCTGACAACTGTAATCATCCCATGGCCTGGGAAGCTTAGAATCCAATTTCAGCTCCAGCTATTATTGCAGAAGTTTTAATCTCCATTCTTATGCAAACAATTTGAGGGAATGATGGATAGATAAATAAACTAACAAATGAATAAAAATCAGGCTTACACACTGATGCAAAGAAACTATTTCTCATTGAGATGAGCATCACATGCTGGTGTGAGTTTGTGAATGACAGTCAGTATGAAGATGAACATGACGGGTGGAGGTTATCCTCCTGCTTATGCTGACTTTAGATCAAGTCTAAAATTTATATTCCAGACACAGCAACAAGGAAGCAGTGACTGCTGTAACAGTGAGCACAACTGCAAAAAAAGAGCACTGTTCTTCATTTATGTCCAGACAAAGAAGATCTGACCTATGAAGTCAAAATTTATAAGTGAGATAAATAAGCAGGCAGTATGTGATTCTACTAGACCCCGGCAAATAAAACCACACTCACTGTACTGAAGTCCACCTGTGCAACATCTGTCTGGGCTCCAGCAATGACCTACAACAGATGTTTATAGGTTTTTTGGTTTTTTTTTAAATACACCTTTATAAGTTTGTGGATCCTCAACTCCTACAGCAAAAGGGTCCACAGTAGTTTTATGCACTGTGTAACAAAGTACTTTCCATCGCTTTGAGTTTGATAGTGTCTACTATGTCTGTAGGTTGCTTCAGTGAAGCAAAAGCAGTTTGGATTCACATCGTTCTCAATACTTTTTGTTTGGGAAGATTTTGAGAGTGGGGAGGAGATTCCCACCGCACCGCCTGCACTGGAGGTGCTGGCTGAGAAGGACATGGAGGCAGAAGTCCACCTCTAACTCCAAAGCCACTGAGAGAGGGACTACACTCCAATGTCTATACTCAGTCTCTCATCTCCTAAACTTGTGTTTTACACATCTGGCTGCCTACTTGTTCCTCCATTATAAAGTTTCATCAGAAAAAACATAATTGGCACAATTCAGTTTTCACCAAAACATCATGTGTTTTCTCTTCCAAAGAAGAATGAAACTGTACTGTCCACCTCTGTCCAGTGCTGCACTTTGCATTCAACCAAGTCAAAGGCATTCTGCCCTCGGGCTCCTGAAAACACACAACACTTTTCATTTTGAGAGAGTGAGCGAGACCTGTGCCTTCGCTCCCCCAGAGCCAAGACGGGAAACAACCAAGAATGAGAAGTGCTGGAAGACCTGGTTAACATTTTTCAAAGCTCAGGCATTTTGTTGTTTTCAAATGTTGATGCAGAAGAAAAGACAAAGTCAAAGTCAAAAAATGTACAATCTGTGTTTCAATCAGCATGACTGTCCTAGGATTTTCATCATTTGAATTTTAATGATTCAGAATAAAAAACCCCACTTTTTCATCAAAACATCACTGGTTCAATACAGTGCAGGAAGGTCAGAAAAAGAAAAACCCCTAACCACCAGCAGGGCTTCTTTGTTTATGGCATATCCTCTGGATATATTAATCCAAATTTTGTTGGAACGACATCCATTTTCACCATTTTCCCCCACTCCCAACATACCCATTAACTGGTCTCTTTTGGAACAACCGCTCCCATAAACTGCCTCAAAATTGATAGAATAGAAATTGCCTGCTGTGAGAACAGCTACAGCCAGGCCATAGCTGGGGTGGGGGCCTGTTTTGGACAGCCACATGGAAGATGCTTCCAGGCTGTAAAACTGGTACCTTTCACTTACACTAAATCATTTCACTAGCACCAGAAGGAAATTAAAGATTATTTTATGCAATCAGCTTTTAGTCCATTTACAACTTTCTGCATTAATATTAAGATATACACTCTCACTTTTGTCCAGACTGTAAAAAACACATGAATTAAAGATATTTGAAAGTTATTTAAGACTTGTGCCCTCTGAACAGCTCCCTCAGAAGGTGAACCATTAGGTCTTGGCCTCCCATTTGGATCCGACTCTAAAACACATTTGCTGCTTGTTAGCAGATTAACAGATGAGACAGAGGGGAGTTAAACATAGCCAAGGTGTGAAAAGTAATTACAGGCTGCTGCATCAGGCTGGGAATAAGAAAAGCCAGTGTTAAGTGTCTGCTCTAAGAAGTGATATCTATCTTTACCAGAAGAAGAAGGAGGCATAGCTGAACCTGTTTGTATCTTTAGTAGTTGACCTGAATCTCATTCTGTATCTCCAAGTGAACACTGTTCAGACTGACTGCACTTACATTAACTTTACTCCTCTCAAGGTCTCCCTTTCTGGAGTCACCTTTTTGGAGAGTCAGATTCTGCAGCTGACTCTGGCATGAGGTACTGCTGGAAACAAGGGCTGCACTGCAGGTCAGGTAAAAACAGTAGCAAACCAATGATGATTTCAAGGGACAATGAACTTTTCATGGAGAAAATGGTGGGTGTTTTTGTTTGTTTGTCTGAAATCAATGAAGACACACACATGGTTGCTTTGCTTGGAAAGGACCAACATTCTCCCAAATTTGCGCAAAGGAAATTCAGCCAGTCTGATGTGTCTGACTTGAAAAATAACAAAAATCTCCAATTTACGATCCAAAGAGAAATGAAGTTCCCCCACTCTCCAAAATAAGTGATATGAAACAAAGACCGTATTAATCTGAAGCTTTGAAACTTTAGAACAGTTCTTAGCAAGAGGAGAGAGCACTGCCCGTTACTGTTGCACGCTCAGGAACAGGCCAGCAGGATTTTATTGGCAATCGTGAAAAGAGCCATTTGTGGGAAACTGGCTCAGACTACCCTTAAGCCATCTTTTAATCAAAACTGTCTTAGTGTTGTTCCTTGCTTCTTATATCGTATTCACCTGTTGCCTTTTGCCTTGTACTGTGATTGCAAACTCTTTGAGGCAGCGTTTATAGCTTTGTTATGAGTGAAATCCAGGCGTCATCAGAGTCAGGGGTGATTTGTCACTTAGATCAACAGAGGCAGCTTTTCACCACTGTGTAAAATCACATGCATCCGTCACACCAGAGCCAGGGCATCCACGACTGCTCTCGCAAGTAACAGAGAATGATGTAATATTATGTGCCCTGGTAGCTGTTGTTATTTGGCCATATTATTTACTGATTGGGTCAAAACTTTGTTGTTGTGAACCTTATGCATCTTGAGGCAAATTCACATCAAGAAAGTGAGTGAGACTATGTCAGAAAGCAGTATTGTACACATATTTTTCGTCTATTTTAAACCTGTATAAATAACTGCACAAGTTGCAGGGCAATGGAACATCATTCCCTCTGGAGTTGTACTTCTCTAAGCCACTTCTCTGGGGTTCCTCAGAGGCAAAGCTCTACTGTGGGAATTGCATAGCAAAGAAGATCAGAAGCAGAAGAAAATAAGGTTATTTTTTCTTTTTAACACCCAAACCTCACCAGCATTCCAATGACTAGATAAATGTTTCTGCAATGTAAGTGAAGTAGTTTAGCACTAGTAATTTCATCAGTCAGAGGTTATGACTTATGCATTTTTTGAGTTCATAACTGATTCTTTATGCATGCACAAGAGCTAATTGCATCCAAGAGAGTTCTGTGCCTGTTGGTCTGGAGGTGTATTGCCATATGTTTGGTGTATACTTAATTAACACAGTGCAGCTGCACTGCTTTCTATCTGTATTATAGATTAGATTTCTATTCCACATCTAGGCAGGAGTCCCACAATTCATATTTATTAAAATAATTACCCCGAGATTTAGATGGTTGGAAGTACTCAGTCAAGCAGCCCAGCATTACTTTGCACAAGGAATATTATTCAGCTAAGAAGCAAAACTGAATAGCGTGAGTACTTAAGTGGTTGACATGCATGCAGTCAGAACATCAGGCTTGCAGACAGAGGTTAAAA
>NW_008825543.1:1209711-1220123 GCF_000699105.1 Pygoscelis adeliae
TCTTAAGATATGAAGATTACTGAAGTGTGACTTGCTAGTATATTCATATTCAGCATCAGATTCAGATCTTTTTTTAGCTTCCTGCAATCTTTTACTCTACGCACTGGAAATTTAATTTTAGAATTCGATTTGTACACCGCACTCATTGGTCTTTAGTATCTGTTTATGAAGCACCTGTGGTTCAAAATTCATATGCCTGTGCAAATTGTTACAGGTGTAGAAGCCTGAGTAAGGGTGCAAATTGCACATATGCATTTCACTCGAGTATATCTCCAGTAACTTTTTTTCCTGCTGTACCAAACCAGCTGGCATACAAATACACTGAGGCCACAAGAACAGAGCAAATCCAGAACGCAAACACATGAATTAAATGTGACCTAATTGCAATGTTTAGGTCCAGGATCTAATTCCAACCTCAAATACCTTTCAAGAGTCTGGAATACTAGGGGCCAGAGCTGTGGTTTGGGTTTGATAAGGAGGGGACATTTAGCATTTTATGTGAATGTTATTGTCTTGTCCAACTCTGAACCGAGGAAGTAATCTGACTAATTAAAGTCCAAATCTATGCAATTATAGACAGCAACACATGGCTGAGAAATAATCAAATTTACTTTTCTTATCCATTCATAAAGTCATCGATATAATTTTGTAAGCTGGTTAAGACCTGTACATGGGAAAGTGAAGATTTCCAATTACCTGGAGAGTACAAAGGGCACGGCACAGCAGCTGAAGCTGCCCCCACGCTACACCTCACTTACATACTGCATGTCTCAAAATGGTGTTTCTGATCCCATGCCAGGCAATGGCTATTGTCTGCTAGAAGCAGAACCGAGATTGACAATCGCTTCGGATAGGCTGATGAATAGATATCAGCTGGCAACTGGCACCTGACAAATATTTTGGCAAAAGGCACTGATGTGAAAGACCTTGCGAGTTAAGTTTCCCAGTGACATGATTTATGGTTTCTGCTGTAAAATGCAGGTTTTCTGCTATTAGCCAGTGTATCGTTTCCCCAACAATACAGAAAATGACAGCAGAAAATGATTCTTCCCAGTTCTCTCGTGAACCATGCTAGATGCCATTCCACTGATAAAAGAATGCCAAGATGTTGAGGTCTCCAAGTGTTATAGCAGGCCCCCAAAGGGGAAGGGGTGTTGACACGTCTAGACAGTACTCAAACCAGATCAATAACATTCAGATCTTCCAGTGCCACTCCTGTGCTCAGAACAGATAAACAAGCTGCTTGGCTTGATGCTTCTTGTGCAGCTGTACCTGCCTGGGAAATGCAGGGGGACAGCACAGCCAGGGTCCAGCTCTGGGGGACTAGCTAAAGCACAGGTGTTCGTGGCATTCCTTTGTTTTTTGTTTAAAGCAAGAACTGCGATTTGGGGGGAAGCAAACTCATATACCACTTGAGCGCCAGATGATATTTTGGAGCAAAAGTTAATGGGGCTGTAAATCTAGGAGATGGGAGGAATTATTGGGTCACTTTGAATCGGCTGCTTCCACAGCCCTTCTGTTAGGCTTATTAGCATAGAAATTTCTAACTTTCCAGCTGAAGAATTTTGGCTGTTTTATGTTTAGATTTGAATTATAATAGACTTGCTATAACTGGAGGGCAGAGATAGGGAGAGGCCTAGGAAGTATGCTTAAACAGCTCATTGCTTTTTTTCCTTAGGGATTTTTGCCCACTTTAAGGAGACTGTTGTTTGAAAACAACAGCAAAAGCAACAACAGTATTATTAAATATTAAATAGAAATTCCAGGAGAGGATGCAAGAGAAGGAACATGGCAGAATTTGCTTGAGAAGTTAAATGCAGTTTCATTGATCCATCTAGCAGCCACAGCTCAGAGGCTGCTTTGTACATTTGAGCTTTACGAAAAATCTCCAAATCCCCGGGAGCAGGCTTAAGGGACTTTATCCATGTGTCAAATCCCCAAGCTGAAGCAACATACTGATAGGCCTCAGCTGCAATGAAGTTATCCTAACAGCACGGAAGGTGGTTACTGTCACCCCAGAGGGGAAAAACAGACTTTCTAAGAATAACTTTAGGGCCTTCCTCTTGCTTTGCGTGCCCCCCTCTGCTCTCCGTAATGACATCAGCCATAGCCAGCATCGGAAGCATCGCAATCTTTGGCTACACAAGCAACTACTGCTCTCTAGACAAGCCGAGTGGTGGTACGGCAAAGGATCTGCTGGGACCATCCAAACCAGCATGTTCTTCAATCACGGGCAGAGGCACATAAACCCAAATCAAGCACTGAAAATGAGAGCCCTCTCCAGGAGACCATCACACACACTCCAGCAGCCAGAGTGTTTCTAAGCTCCGTGTCACTAAGCCTCTTGGTCCTTTGAAGTAACTGTGGGGGTTTTTTTGTTTTCACCGAAGGCCACATACTTCAGCGTATGTCAGTGGCAGATCAGTAGAGGACTAGAAGCGTGGTGTGCCAAAGCAACTCAAGTAATTTAAAGTGCAAAGCTAAAACCTCCCCTTTGGTGCAAGCCTCTACTCTCAAGCGTCCTACAGACAAGCAGCTAGAATAGATTGTTTTACACTTGCCTTTCCCCCCTTAACTTTCCATTTTAATTAACATTACAATCTTCAACCAAAGTAGCGCTTGTGACATTGTGCATTAACAGAAGAGGCAGAATTACATCTCTTAGTAGGAAGCAGTATTTTGCAAATGAACCTAATCCTTTTAAGACTTTCAGCACGTGAACACACATTTTCTTGCTGGCTGATGGTTCATTTTTATACCTGAATTCTCAGGCAACTCAGAATCATGGTAGAAAATTTCATGCTGCACAAAGCTGCTTATCAGCATCAAAAGGAATGAATTAAGATGGCTGGGAGAGGAAAAAAAAAAAAAAAAGATTTTTCAAATAATGCTTATGTTCCACTACAAGAGCATATAAGGTGGGTTTGTTTTTCAACTTCAGGAGAAACTGTTCCCCCTTTTCTTGTCCCTTTGAAATACATCTGACTCTCAAAAGCTGTATAAGAATAACGAGGCTGTTTGTACATAAAGAACTGACAGGGAAACTTTATAGCACCGTAATCACCAGCTCTCCATCCTAGTGTCCTCAGCAAAGGAACATTAATAAACATTAAAAGAGGAGCATAAGCTAGGCATCTTTCTAATTAAGAGTGGAACAGCCTGCCAGATGAGGTCAGTCCCCAGATGGGGTTGAAGGGCAGTGTAAGCATGAGAGAATAAATTCAATGTAAAGGTCATCTATATGGATTAAATGATCTGAGCAGTCATTTCCAGAGCCATCTTCTGCAATTAATATTTAATTAAAAATAGAAACACTATAAAGTTTAGGTTTTAACCAGCAACATTATTTCATGTCCCATAAAACCTTTAAATACAAGATCGTGCATTCTTTCTCTCTCCCTATACAAAGTAGGCTTCTGTAGTTGCGAATAACCTAATAGAGCTGAGCAACCCAAGAAAGGGCATTTCAAGGGCAGTCAACCTTTGCACCTTAAAAAAAAAACCACTTGAAATCTGTTTCTAGTGACCAGAGATGGCATTTAACAGCCGAGCGGTTTGGGTTTTTTTCTTCTTTTTTTAATTTTCATTTAATTGAGAATCAAAATGCATAATGAACTTAAAGAACCAGACTACCCCAGGGTCATCAGCAATACCATGTTTCAGAGTAGAAGGCGATGGAGAAAAGGCACTTGAGGATGTTTCAAGTGCAGTCTGCTGGTCTCGCGAAAGCACTGCCTCGTGCTGGACCCGGAGCGAGCTGTCGCTGCTGCCTCCCCGCACAGCAGAGCCGAGCCAAGCCTGACCCTGCTGCCTCAGCTCCTCTCCTCCAGGGGACCTGGTAAGCAGTTCAGAACCAGCAGTTCCTAAAGAACTAATAGTAGCTTTTCACTTTTCTTTGCATATCTCCCTGGACCTCTCCTAAAAGTGCCTCCAGCATTTGTTTAGTGTGATTTGAAATGTTCTGTCTCCTATGACTTTGCTGCCCAAGAACTAGGCCACCAAGCAAGCCACCAGAGGAATATCTGTTCTTCAGCGCTCGAGTCCTTCATAACCTACTTCCAAGTTTTTAACCTACACCATCAGAAAGAAGTTGGAAAAGGAGGTTCAGACTCATCATTTGAATTCTTATCTTTGGAAAATGCAACAAAAAGTCACTTTGTCTCTACAATGTGTGGGATCTTTCACTGGTCAGAAGTTTGAGAAATTTAGATCTGGTTCCCAACTCTATCACCAATTTCCTGTTTGACTGTCAGAAAGGCGCACACTCTCCGAGATTCAGTTCCCTGTGAGCGGTGATAATACTAACTTATTTTCATATTTTTCACAGTGCTATGAAAATTAGAAGTAATCTAGTTCAAAGACTTGTTTTTGCTTCCCTCAAAGTCAACCGTAAAATTCCCTTTACTTCAATAGTGCAGGATCAATGCTTTTTTCTTTAAGTGCTTGATGGAGCTTCCTCTCTTTATTCTTGAAACTTGGGGTCTTACTCTGTTTATTTTTACTTATACAGGGACAAAACATGAGATTTGTCATTGTTTTCAAGGGTACCATAGATGTAAGTCAAAATCTCCATGTATCTGACTTCTTGAAGCTGTTAGCCTTTCTCACTGGTTTTAAACAACATTCCTGGGACCTGGGACCTTCTCTAGTCAGCCTTTCTGGTTCGCCCACACCTTTGCTCAGGGAAATGTCTCAGGAGAGTCTGGGCCACTCTCTTCGGGTTACATCCTCGCTTTGGAAAGCTGCTATTAAACCTATCTGAGCTTGCACCAGTACTTGCAGGAGCAGCCTGGGTAATCCTCCGTGGAAGGAGGCAGAATCCTCAACATTCACGGGAGCATTCATCCATCAGGAAATGAGAACAGGCAAGGAAAGGCAATCAACTTTTCCAAGATGCTAATAAGAAGGCACAATTAATCTCTTTACCTCTTACTCAACCCCTGCTGCATATATAAATTAAATTAGCAGCCATAGATATACACACACACTTCAGTAAAATATCCTCTGATTTAAATGGCACTTCTAACTTGGAAATAAAAGGCAAGAGGTAAAACTGTTGAAGTTAAGCGAAAGAAGACACGTACAACATAATTCCTCCCATGACCCAGAAGGCCTAGGTATTATTCGCATTAGATATCATATGCATAAAAAACCCCTTTTGAAATCTTTTGAAGCATCAAATATTATTTGTTGCTAATTCTGGTTTGCAAACAACTGCCTAGCATTTCTGTTAAAATATGTCAGAGCTGTTAAATGCCTGTATAAATAATAAATGGGAAGGGCATGTACTAAGACTAAGGTCTCTCTGCATCAAGACATAGACAGCACTATGTTTTATTAATAACAATTTGAAAACCACAATGAAGTAGGAAAACGGCTCCTCTGCCAAGATTTTAAATCCCTAGTTCACAACCAAGCACAGTCCAGAGGGTAACAGTTCTAACTTTATCATACGGACTTTACCAGAACATTTAGACTTGTACACATAGATTTAAGAGTTGTAATTATCTTTGGTAGTGCATTCTTTTTCAGTTCCATGTACATATTGATTAATAGGCCTAGGACTGATGGTGGAGCCAATGTTGCTGGGTGTAGCAGTGCAATAGGTTACCTATAATCACTGTTTATAATCAGCTAGAACACCTTCTAACGATGTGCCTTTCTAGACAAGAAAAACATTTTCTATGATACGCTATTACAGTTTACTAACACCTTAAAAACAGGAAAAGGGAAAAATAGTATTTTTAAAAAGATTTTCCATGTCTAGCTTTGTTCCTTTGCATAGTCTTTCTGTTTGTTCTCTGCATGATCTTTGGGTAGTTTTATACCTTGAAACCACTTTCATAGGGTCCTCTCCTTTAGAAGACAGTGTAATCCCTACATGGAAAGCAGTATTACAAGAAGGCTGAGTGCCACTGTTTCGCTGCTGTATTTGCCACCTTAACGAGGTCACTGGCCTGAGCAGGCACGCCTGTTCCCAAGTTAATATTCTACACGCAGTTAAATACTTCAGAACTGAAGAAGGGTTCTGCCTTTAAAATATAAAGTATTCCATGATTTCTTTGGGACAGCTGTAAAAATCTTCCTCCAATTTCTATCCATGGTTAATTGTGCTATGATTATGGAAAAATATTATGTCATGGATGTGCATACATTGATTATTTCAGTAGAAATAATCTTGTGCATTTCTAAAAAAAGAAATGTCTAAAACCCTTTAGGTACAATAGACAGTGACAGACGGAGCCCAATTTACATAAAATCACACAAGCATCAAGTTCTTTTCAAGTAAGTCAAAGATTCAAAAATAGCAATATAAAATACTTTCAGCCTCAAGATGCCCGTGTATTACAGTTGCAAAATCTCTGGTGATGGATTATGATTCTACTTTTGCACTTGAAAAACTACTTGTTGGTATCCAGTTAGCATACAACTCTTTGCAGAGGGCTTTGAAGAACAATCAAGTTCTTTAGAACAAGAACTAGAGAGTAATCAGTTAAAAAACTAGGACTTGGGTATAACTTTTCACAACTCCAGAATTCAAAGATTCCCTTACGTTTAACAAACCTGCAGCGTAGCAGCTGAAAGGACAGACTTTACAGCTCCTTTAGTTAAAAAATCCTCATTCTTTGCTTTCACATAATAAGAGTCCCAGAAGGGTTTAGCTCCCACTTAGATGCCCAAATAATGGCTAGATATCCAGAACACAGCCTGTACTGTCAGAATGCAACTGAGGAGTGGGTATCGCACGCCGCGTCGCCTACGCCCGCGTCCATGGCAGACAAAGCAGTAAACAGCATAGTGCTTGGGGAGAAAACCCTTGGTCTGATAGAGATGTTGTCCCCACTAGCTGCTCACTTCTTCACCTACGACCATCTCTGATGCAGTTACCTTTTCTATGCATGCATTTATTTATCCTGGTGTTTTCTTTGATTCCTCTGAACTGTGCATGTAACAGCTAATGGTTACAGTGACAGCTAACACGCCGCAGATTTTCTTGAAAACGGTGACACCATTTGTGTAAGCGTTCATTCTAAGTCTTCACATCCCGCCCAACCCTTAGCGCATGCTCTCCTCTTACTGATGCCATAAGCACAGACACTCACGCTGCCTTGGGTGCTCAGCATCTCTCCTGCACAGCCAGCCGCATCCGCGTCCCGAGCGCCTGTTACCCTAACAAAGAAACACAACCTGTTGTCTGCGCTAAAGAACAGACACGTAACACGGTTTTACGTTTCAGTATCTCACATACAGACACTCGCACATCCAGGAACTTCAGTCAACATGCGGCCCAAGAGCAGGTTTCCTTTTAAAATACGAAGTTCAAAAGCTTTTGTGAAGGTGTGGTATCTGCTAGGCATAGCACTGTGTTCGTTATAGCATAGCTGCCTTTAAAGAGGAATCACTGAAAATGTCTCAATTTTATATAATTAATATTTTAAATCTGGAGTAATTCAAGTTAATTTTATAGATGCCAAAGGAAAACAAATCCCATCTATGGATACAGCTTACAATTGGAAAGAGTATTTTACCTGGGAAATTAAACTGAAAAGAAAAGCTGCTTCTAAAACCACATTTATATCACATTAAGCCAAATTCCTCTTTGGGGCCAGCCTGCAAGAGTTTTGAGGAGCGCCCTGCCATCCTGCATTGGACACACTTGAGTTATGCCCCCAAAGTTCATCTTTTCATTCCATGATCAAAATGTTGGAAAGCCACAAGGAGAAAACTGTAGTGAGGTGAGCTCCAGTGTGTTCACAGCCAGGCTGAACAATCTAACACATAACACCTTGGTACAAAACATCTTAAAGACGCATTGCATGGAAATATGAGTTATGAGAACACCGAGGCCAAAAATTTGAGCACAGCTCCAGGTCTGTTCTCTCTTTTTTTAAAATATAAACACTATCCTAAGGTTTTGAAATAGTGACTGCCAGATAACTCATGAATATAAATGCACTTTTTAAAATTACCCAGCTGAAGGCCTTACTTATCTACAGAATGTGTTGTGTATGAAAAAAAATCACTGAAAGTCAAACTAGCCCATTTACTTCAGAATCTAGATCCGAAACAGCTGTGAACTAATACCTTATGAATATTAATGAACTCCCCAAACAACTTGTTCTGCCCCTGGTGTAAATTGGAGAAGTGAAACGTCAAAGCAGTCTCCAAAGAATGAATTTTGTTGACATTTTGCTTAGATAGAAAACTGATCTTTGTTAAGCCACACCTAATGTTGACATACAGAGTAGAAAGGAAATCACACAAGCAGAAAAAAAAAAAAAAAAAAAAAAAAAAAAAAAAAGCCTGATTGTTCCTGCAGAAGTATCAGAGACTTGAGCTTCATTTAACATCCCACCACAGCTGCCCTTCGCTAGAGCTTACAGTCAGGTAAGCCACGCTCCTCCAAGCCTGAGAATCAGAGCCTGTGCTCCACCTGAAACTCAAGTTGCACAAACACAACTGCTCTGAGGTGGGGACACTGCAAGGATCCCAAACCCACCAAGCACTGGAGGAGAGAGGGAGCACGAGAGCAATAGCGTTTCTTTGCAACTGCCTGATCTGATACCTTTTCATTTCAGCAGTGCTGCTATTGCTGCAAGTGCCATGCCATAGCTGCCTAGACCTTTGCAAACATTAAACTCTACATCAGACTTGGGACGGAGATAAGCATTTTTATAGCCAATATATACCCCAATATCTAAAAGTTAAACAAAAAGTTTAACTTTGGCCCAGCCCCAGAATGACTGTCTTGTTGCTCAGCAGACCATCATTTGAATTGCAAGTGTTCAGTCAGATTTAGTAAAAATAATCCATTCTTTTAAGTTTTTTGTTAACTAGAGAGCATGCATTTCACTATTCACACAGGAACTACCTGTTCAGTGTGCGGAGTATGCTCCTCACCATACTACACACACAAGCTTTTAACTCAAAGGGAAACTTCAGAGAAATGTGGACGACGTGTAGCCGCTGGACCTCACTCTAGCCTGGTCCGTAAAGTACCCAGGCCAAAAACAGAGGAGGAAGTTACAGCGACATCCTGGGCTCACATGTGTGCAAACCCCATACTTCTTTAATGCCAAAAAGCACGAACAATGCTGAAAGCGTCAACAATAGCAAGCACTGAACAAGTCGGGATGTCAGCATTTCACACCACCAATTCTGCTACTCTACTCCGCACGCCTTTTGTCCGTCACGCCTGTACACCCCCAAACAGCTTGGTCCAGCTGTCCTCCCCTCGTTCTGGAGGAGGGAAGGGTAAACTTAATTACAGGGTAATGAGGTTGGCGTTAGCCCCTCGCTTATGACAGTGCAGAAGTCCCAGTGTCCCAGCTCAGGAGTCCTCGGGATCTGGGCAGAGTACTCTCTGGCAATGACAGAGGGTGAATTGGGAACCAGAGTCCCAGTGTCCTACTTTGGCCTTGACACTGGCTGTTCAGGCCACGCTTTCCACCAGCTGACACATTTCGCCCATCTGTGAATTATACCATACATTAAGGGATACATCCAAGACTATTAACCTGAATGCAGACACTCCCGGGTCCCCAGGGAGCACAGGACCAGACTGCCTAGACCGTGCCCGTATCCGCCGTTACAAAGCACCTGCCTACCTGTGGGGCTGCACAGGACCCGACGCTGCCCCGGGCGTCTCAAATCCCACGTGGTGCGGGGCACACACTAGACAACAGCAGCAGTGTGCTCTGAAGGCTTGCATCTACTCCCCGGGAGGCAGAGATGTGCTAATAAGGTTAGCTAGAAGGTTATCACCACGGGGGTCAGGAAGCTTTCCTCCTTCATCACAGTGCTCCTGCCTCGCTTTGCTCTCCCACTCAAATCAGCAGTTGTCTCTAACTAGCTCAGGAGGAAATAGTTTGCATGTGCTTTGAATACGGACCCCAGGGCCCCCATCCAGCTGGGTATTTAGGTCAGTCTCTCCTCTGACTTCCACAGCTGCTGAGCCCAGCTCACCAAGTCAATGAGACTGTTGACATGCTCGTCATTTAACATGGGCTTTACCTGCCTTGCTGGATTACTCAAAGTGTCTTCCAGGATAGCTAATAACAGCCTTTTGTTGCTTGGTGAAGGACTTCTTGAAGGAACAACTGCCCTGTGGGGTCAGTGAGCAAACCTGTTTTCTATGAGCATTTGTCACCTCCAGGGCTGGCATGATAAATACATCTAACTGTACATATTTGTTTTGCGTCTCAGCCAAACAGATGGCTTGGGAGAACTGAGGGGATATTAAATTAAGCTAAGGTGAACCTTCTGGGAAAATTCAAGGGAACTTAATTGTATAGTACTAACTTTTGCCTATTTCTCCCTTTTTATTTGGCAAATACTTATGAGCAAACTCCACATTTAATGAGAAAGAAAGCCCTGATGAAAGGATTTTTTTTTTTTTTAACATCTTTAAT
>NW_008825543.1:1220207-1231333 GCF_000699105.1 Pygoscelis adeliae
AGAATGCTTACAGGTGATGAGGTTACCCTGCAATTTTTTACTGATTACACCCCAGGCTAAATTAGATACAGGAGATATATATGTATGTATAAAAACTTCAAGGTAAACACAAAATTTTAAACTCATCAAACAGAGCCCTAATCCCTCTGCAATATGAAAGTGCAAATGTTACGTATCATATGCAATGTGTACAGTTTTCTTACAGAACAAAGAGATACGCACACACCCCCTTGTTTTCAATGGCCTCAATCACTTGACACACTAGCTTTGTCTCTAAATTTGTCCAGGATAAACTGCGGTGCAGAGGTGCAATTTCCAGCAGGGTAAGTCATCGCAGGACTAGGAATAGAATCAAGCCGCTCTCCCTGACCCAGCTCTGGCTAACAGATAAGGTTATATTCTGAACAGACCCACTCCAGCAGGGAATTGCTCAGTCACCTTGAGTCATGTGGGACTTGAGAAGGAACAACCCTTTCTAGTTAATGGAGTGTCTTGTGTAAGGGCTGAAGTCTAATGACAAAGTAATCCACAGGAGGGGTCTGTTAAGGGGAGATCGAGCCTTTCGTCTCCAGACTTCTGTTTTAAAACTAAACCGTATTGGTGCAGACTAAAAGTCATCCACTCCTGACAGCTAACTGGTTGCCTCTGAGAAAAGTGTCACAGAATTCTGTATAGGCCATGAACAGACAGATAACCACAACATCTTATATCAGCATTGGTAAATATAGATACTTCTTATAGAAGAAGGGACATTCAGCTCATTGATTTTTTAGGAAGATGTTCTCATTGATTTCCAATAGGAAATTCTGATCTTAAATATTGTATAAAATGGCATTTTGATATTATTAATGTCATCTACTGAATAATATGAATGCTCACTCAAAGTGTAAATAATGATTATGAAAATACATACTGGACACTGTGTCAGTGCAAAGTCCCTTACGTAACGAGCAAGAGAAAACACTAGGATTAAAGGGAAGGAAGTAATAGCTCCTCGCTTTTAGGCAAGGATAACTGGGGAGAAAAGAGCTTGCTTAGGCTGTCCAAGGTCACATAAAGAGCCAAGTCACACCCCTTCGAGCTTCTGCCTATCACTTTAACATCCTGTAGATGACATCTCTGTCGCCTGTACCAACAAATCTCCAGGCAAAAGGAAGCTTAAACTGGAGCAGTAGAAGGTATGGGAAGCTGGCGTTGGGTTAAAGCCCATGCTAGAAATGACAAATGAAAGACAAACCTGTGAAGTTTATCAACTAAATAAATCTTAAAATAAAAGGATTTAGGAACACTGTCATGATCCCACTGCTTACATCAAGCTCAAGCTGTGCATATCTTCATTTTATATTTACTGTTATGAAAACATAAACTGGATTACCAGGGCTTAGCGCTTAAGCAGCCAGTTTCATTAGGAAGGCAAGGAACTTTGGCTGTCCTGATATTACAAATGTGATTTAGACAGGGGAGAGAAAAGACAAGGACCAGGATGTTTTCCTGTTCAAAGCACAACAATTATACCAAATAAATAAAATTAAGATCACAAAACCTTACCAGCTCATATACATAAATCCAAACAAGGCTGGAGGTTCTGAACCGAGCAGCCTCATCCCTAAGGGTGTACGTGAGCTCTGTGAAGTCATTTAGAGTTTTAACATCATTCTCCTGAGGTAATAGGAAACCTGTCACACTCTCACTGAAGGGTAGGGAAATTTTACCACTGTTTTCAGGGGACAATGTTACTATGTGAGGTACAATTATTAAGTGTAATGATGGGAATAAGGCTCATTTTACTGGGAAAATTCTGGTTCCACTGAAATCTAAAACCGCCCGTCCATTTCAACGGTGAAATGATTTCATTTTAAAAACAAAAACCCAAACCAGCAAGACAAATTCCCTCCCAACACAACCGCCAGCAGTGGCAGTCAGGGGGTGCACCGGCTGGGTACCTGCAGCACCCTCCAGCAGCCCCGGCGGCAGCCGGAGCCGAGCACAGGGGGGGCCGGTGCGGCCGGGGCTGCGCCGCTGCAGCCAAGCCGCCTGCTGCTGTGACCGGTGAAGCTGCACACTTGAAGTCCCTCTAGGGTGGAAACAGAAGTCCTACGGATTCAAGGTATTACAGTTTATTTCCACTGCAGTGAAAGGGTCTGCAGCAGTGCACAGCGAACAAATGCAAAATTTAAAGACTGTTTTGTTCAGATTTATACCCAGATTTACTACTTATTAGGCTTATCATACCCCACATACTCAGCCACACTTGTACAGCCCTACTTTAATTGCATAGCTTTAACTGCATTGCTTTTCGGTTTGCTTCACTGGATTTAAAGTAATACTAAAAAACACGTTCCCTATGCTACAGCTATTCTGAACTGAAGTAGCTCAGCAGTCTGGGGAAGGATGTCTTCCTTTCCTCTTGCCTGTCTTCCTCAAAATAAAGCAAAGGTTTGTACCCCTAAGAAATGGTCAAATGTGAGATATTTTTAGAAGATATTTTTGATCCAGCACTGGATAGAAGAGGGCTGAAATCTCACTGCTCCTGTTTTAGATTTGCAGGGGCTTAACTGCCCCCCAAATACAAAAGGAGCAAAACACAGCTTAAAATGTGCAAAAGTCAAAGAAAATCCGTGTACTGAATCCAATCAGCTTAAAGGTCAGCCACAGATTTTCCTAAATCAGGATGAGTTAAAAATCTGGTTTGTTTCCCATTTATGCAAGATCTACAAAAAAACCATCCAAAGAAACAAACCTATGGCATGCAGTTTTCCCTTACCTGATTCCCTGGCCAATCTGGTAAGAACTGTTTGTAACTTATGTCACTTTGTATGGCTCTTACAGCTGTCGCACTAATCTGCAGGGAAAAGGTACAGCAGCCTCCTTGCCAGTCACAATAGAAAATGTTGACAGATCCAAATGGCATGCTGCACCGCTTTTGCAGAACATACTGCGAGACATTTGAATTCTGACATCTCTCCTTTTTCTATGGGAAAGACAAGAATAAAAATGCATGCTGCAGATCTGGGCTCCTGGTTGTTTGTTTTAGGGTTTTTATGTTTTGTTTTGGCTTGGTTTTGTTTGCTTGTTTAGTCCAAAATAACATTGGAAAATGAGCCTGCTACGTATCGCTCCCATAGATAAATTCAAATAATGTTATCTGCGGTGGTTTGTACCTGGAGGAAGGATGGTGAATCAGTAATTGCAAGAGAATGAATTCATAGTCAAGTGTTTTTATGAAGGCATCAACTCAGACTCAGCATTCGAAGTGTCCTATCTGCAGGGAAAAGCTCAGCTTTTCAAGGCGCATATGTAACAACAATCACAAGTAGCAAATTCAGAAATGCTCGCTTTTCTCCAGGCATCTCCCTGTAATATCTTAGAGAAAATAAAGACTGAGGGGAAAACACAATAATATGCCTTAACTACCTGCACTAATCTGGAAAGGAGAGGAAAGAGGCTTCTTCACAGCAGATGTGGGAATGAAGTAACAGATGATGGTTTGAATCTCAGATTGTGCAAATAACGGAGAAAAATCTTCTAAGACAGAAAGGAAATTAGAAAATGAAATCTGCTGACAGGGAAGCTGTGAATTTACCAACTCTGCAAGCAGTGACGGGAAGGGCTAGACAGAGGATTTAGGACTAGACAAAAGATTTACCGGTGGAAACTGCAAAATAATAATTTCACTATGTGGTAGTGATGCCAGAAAATGGACCAGACAACCCAGTCTTTTGTTTTTCCTGAAATACTTACGAATGTGCATAAAGATCTGGCTGCTCAAATGCATAAAATGTAAGGAAAAGGACCTGAGGTATCTACAGAGACAAGAACCATCATTCAGCTTCGTCCCAAGGTACAGACCACAAATGATTTATTCTTATAATCTGTTTCTATTCATGCAATACTTAAACGCACTTAGGGAAACAAAGCAGGGTTTGATTTTGGTGATTGTCCCTTTGTGTACTAATTATTTTTATTAGCAAGTTAATTTTCATCACAAGCTGTCTGTTTTCTCATCTGGGAGAAACATATTTATAAGGCCAAAAGTTCAAAATCAACTTTCTGAGCATTACCAGAGAAGAAGAAGAATATCATCTACACCATATAATCTTGCAGCGAATACATTAGAATTCAGCCTGTATGTAAAGGGCACAGGCATACACACGGTCAGTCGTATGTGGTGCTATCAGAGCCTGCCCGTGACACACGACAGGGAGGCCAGGAGAGATTTCTGTACTAATGAACGGACAAGCGAGCAGACGCTTCAGGAGATGCTGCCCAGTCCCAGTAGAGTTGGCTGGGATGGGCAGATTCCTGCAGGGCTCCGTGGAAGCAGCCCCAGGCTGGGGGGTTTCGGAGCTCAGGGTCACCCGTCCCAAAGCCTCCCTAAATCACACGTGGGACGACACCGTTCCAGTTCCACTGCAGCTGACCAGAGTTTTTCTGCAGCTCCAGAAAAACATGGCCAGCATTTCTAGTTGGTCAGCACTCCTTCGGCATCTTCAGAGGCAGATAAACACAGGAGAGCCTGCTCCCCTGCTCCGCTCCACACCTCACCCCAGCCCACAGCACAGCCCCACTCCCGCTGCCACAGCGCTCGGCAGGCCTCTGCGAGCGGACGTCCTGCCGGTGCCGTTCCCCCTTGCAGCCGGGCAGGGGGCTCGCTGTGCGTCGCTGCACGCACCGCCTGGGCTGGGCAGGGGGCTCGCTGTGCGTCGCTGCACGCACCGCCTGGGCTGGGAAACTTGTCCCCGTTTGCTAATGCGATGCGATGCTCGGAGTGACAACATGGCTGGTGCTGCTGACTTTTCAAATTGCACAAGAGGGAATTTTACGCTTTGGCAAACTGCCTACCTGAATTCTGGAGGAGTGAAAAAGGAGAAAACAAGTTTTGACTAGTAACGTGTAAGGTGACACTATCAATCACTGGCAAACTTCGACAACTCCAGTTAATTTTTGCTCAGAATGATTAAATACTCCACTGGTGAAGAAAATAACAGGGAGTTTCATGCAGGGCTATTTTTCTTCTTGTTTTTCTTTCTATTTAGAAGAAAAATCATGTTAAATCTGCAGCGTTTTTAATCAAATACAGACAAGGGAAATTGAACTCTGCACAAACAAGCCTATGTTTTCAATTGGCTTTTGTTGCTTTCACTTAGAAGTTTACAGTTTGGATTATTTTTTTTCCTAACAAAAATCCAAAACATTTCAAGAGAAACTGATATTCGTGAGCATGTTCCTTTAGTCTGCCTTTGAAGAAAGAGGAGTCTGAAATAGAATAGAATTATTCAACCAGCTCTAGACTCAGAACACTTCCCTGGAGGCGTAGATCTGGCAGCATGTAGGTGAACTTGATTTCTTACTCAGAAAAATTATCTATGTGTTATTAATATTAACACATGCTTAGAGGAACAAATGGATAAGATATTCTAAAGTACAGATAAAGATGGATGCTAGAGCCTGAACTCCTGGCACTCCAAGTGAAGAGGGCCAACCAGCGAGGGGCAGTGAAGGGGAAAGGTGTCAGACAGGCAGTTTATGACTTCCAGGTGACCACTTAGACTGAAGCTCATGGTACCAACCGTCACTGGAAGGGACGTTGCATTTCTTCACATCCCATTTCTGCACTGGAAAGCAGCTTGTGGGTACCTGTGTCTGTGCAATCCTGTAATTCCATAGAGAACAAGCAAGCAAAGCGCGTGCTGGTATTCTTGGCAGGATCATTGTCTTCAGAGTCCTGCCAGGCTAGCTTCATACTGCCACCCATCTCGTCAACTGCTGTAACGCTGACCAAAGAGTGAAACTGGTTTCTGCTACAAGTTTAGACTCATCCATAAGCTGCTTTGGAACCTGCAATAGACATACCCACACGTATGTGACACACCATGGTAGAAGAGTCTGTACGTCTGTAACGTATGAATCCATGAGACACTCCCTGTCCATAAGACCTGCAGCTCACCAAGAGTAAATCCTCTCAGACAGTCTAAAAGACGCTGTTGTGCCTTCATGGCGGCTGTTCTCAAAGGAAGCGGAATACAATCAAGGGATCATTCAGAGCAGGTTCAGAGCATTGTCCTTCCTTTTGGAAAAAACTATATAAGAAAGGAAATAAAGATTCTCTGATTTGTCTTGTCATACACTTAATAGAATAAATTTTGTATTGCAGTGTGGTGTTTAAAACTCACCATTTTTTTTAATAAAGCACTATTAAAAGAAGATAAAAGAGATAAAAGAAGATAAAACAGTAGCTAGCATAAGAAAAAGCTATTTGTTTTCACTGTCTTCTGTGACAGCCTTTTGCTGTCCTGCACTAAGTAGGTTCACAGAGGGGCACCTGTATTTCTTGGGGGTTTATTATTTATTTTCTGCTATACAGAGTCACGAAATGAGAGGAAAAAAGTTATTTCAAGGCTTCCAAAAAATCATAATTTATTCATAGAAAAGAAAGCAGTAGGAACACAGTTATGAGCAAGAACCGCTGAAGTCATCTAGCTTGTAATAAAGTCTATAGCTAACCAGCCACAGGTGCTCTTTACATCCCAGGAGCAAATGAGAGTATGATTGACAGGGATACGATAATGGTTCTGCAACCATAATACAGTCTTTCTGGAGTACAGGTTTGCACCTGCTCAAAGATCAGCCATTAATATTTATTTAAACAAGACCATTAAAAAGGAGCGGGGGGTGGAGAAGAAATCATTAAGTATCTAAACCAAGGTAGAACAAAGCACGCCCACACCAAACGACAGTCTTCTGCATTGCAGAGGAAACACCCCAGCTTTGGTGAGCAGAGCTAGGCACAGGTTCTGGATACGATCTCCCAATTTTTCATGGTATATAATGTTCAGACTGTGCTTCTGCTGCAGCGTAAACCTGTTCCTGCTGGCGAGGCTGCTTGATGTGATCTAAAATCAGAGTGGATTTCAGAGTCATATATAGTGTCTATGGCCAGATTTACAAATTTATTTAGGTGTGTAAAGATGCAAATAGCATTAGGTCTGCACCAGTGCTTCAGTGATCCCTCTTATGAGCCCAATTAACTTTGTACATCTAACCCTACGTCAATCCTAATTTTGCTCACAAGTCAGGTGAGTCTGTGGATGAGAACGTAGCCACCAGAAGTCAGGCAATGCAAGGCTGAAAGGACGTAATCAAGCACTACCTGCTTGCTGCACGTGAAAGCATTGAAATACATATCCACAAGTCTTCAATTCACCCTGATTCTGCTTTGCTTAGCAGTAAAGACTGAGACAGTCTGCACTACAAATACACTCCTCCTGGTTCCTCAGCATCAGAGCTCGTGCACTCTAAAAGAGATCCAGAAACCTGTGCTGCCTTCCCACCCTGACACGGTTGTACAACATTTGCAATATTATTTGTGATTTTACTGAAGGGCAATAAAGAAAACGCCTTTCAAATCTTTCTGATCTCAGTAATATCCTGTACTCACCAAGTCATCCTTCAAGGACCAGTTCCACATTTGAATTTCCGGATTGCCTTTCAACCCATTATTAGAAGGATTTGTCTCTTAGGTTTCCAGGACTCCAGTAGCCTGCACTGAAATAGTTTCTGCAGAGCTTATAAGTACTCGCTGCTACACGACCACTTTGATGCTCATGTAATTCTTCCTATCACTGAAATATGTCTTTCATTTACAATGTATGCCTGATCCAAATAAATTCTTAATTCCTTCCGTATGTCACTGTCTGATGACAAATGCCGCATTATTAGATCACTTCCCCTTGGAAGGGACAGAAGTGTATATCTAGGTAACATCCAGCCCTTGGATAGCATTTTACATCCGCAGGAAAAGGAAGCATTAATCAGATAGGTCTAAAACTAACTGGAATTTGCATGCAACTTTCCATTGCCTTGAACGAAGTGAGTTTCTGACATCACTATTTAAAAAAATATATATTTGTGAAATTGTGTTTATTGGGGTCCATATTTTATGGGTAGAGATAATAGGATGTAGAGACAAATGTACAGCTCACATTATTTTTTAGACATGAGATATACCTTTCACTTGTGCCACGTCTCTCATTCCCATAAATCTGACATACTTTATGCACTTCTCTATTTGATCATAATTGCTAGACTGTTGAAATAGAACTTTTGATCAGGAAAGGTAATTCTATGCAAATTTACAGAATTACAGCTATTCTTAAATATAAAATATTTCAAACTATTATTTAAAAAGGAGCTTAGCTGTTTAAATATAATTAAAGGAATCAAGCTTCTAATGAGATGATGAAGTTAAAACAACTTTACTCTTCCAATAAACCAGCCAAAAAGCCATTCTATAGGAACTGTGAGAAAGGGGTTAGTTATGCACCTGTGTGTTACTGTACCCGGTACAAAAGTGCAGCTACCTCCACATGGAGGCAAAACTTCAAATACTGTAGCAAGAAAAACACTGCATGAGGAGAACTGCCTCCAGATTGAGAGCATTCACCATTTTTTTTTACTGCAAGGGTGACTGAGCACTGGAACAGCTTGCCCACAGAGATCATGGAGCCTCCAACCTTGGAGACATCGAAAACCTGGTTGCTACAGCCCTGAGCAACCTCCTCTGGGTGACCCTGCTCTGAGCAGGGGTTAGACTAGATGGTCTCCAGAGGACCCTTCCAACCTCAGCCACCCTGCGATTCCATGATTTCGCCATATATCCAGAGCAGACTTTTTCTAAATCTGTTGTCATGAACATGATGGAGGGAACTGGCCAGGGCTCCAATGATTTTGTCCCTCTCTGCTCATCCCCGCAGAAAGGCTACAGAAACTTTACTGGCATTGCATGGCATTCCTCTCTCAGAAAGCTTTTAGAGTGTGAATCAATTATATATGCAGCTTCCACTGCATCTTCTGACCAGTACAGAGATGCCTGGGATGTGTAATACTCCATTACAACTTACTCCTTTCTCTTCTGCTCAATTCTTCAACTCCTTTGAAACTGCTTCCAATTCCAAGTTCAACTTTTCCAGAATCTGAGGCTTTCAAAAAGCCAACTCTTAAAAAGCTAATTAATTCCCCATAGGCTTTTTTCTTTTTTTTGACTCGGTAAATATTTCTGAGATTGCTTTTTGTATAATCAGTGTTAGCAGCTCATTAAAATGCACAGTATGTGTATCATTTTGAATGTGACATGGCTCAGCATGGACGCTCAAGCTGCTTAAAAAGACAGAAAAGAAAAAGATGAGGATAAAATGAGAGCAAAAACCCAGCATTTCCTTTAAGCTGACACCACAGTTAAGAATTTAAGACAGGGCAGGGAGCCTTCAACCCAGCTATTCGGTGAAAAGTCTAATTGGTCAACGCACCGACTGCCCTCTCCAGCCTGTATGTTTTCTGAAAAGATTTCTTTTACAGAGAGCTTTAAGGTGCTAAAAAAGATGGATTCTGCTATCAGGTAATTGTATAAGGTTTTCACTCCAAGTAATAGGAGGATTCTTCCTGAATTGATAATGAATGAAGTAATTTAAAAGGCCTTTAGTGTATGCAGCCAGAAATAAATAACGCCTTAATCTGGGACATTTTATTTTCCATTAAAACAAACACTTTTTAAAAAGCGTGTGTTACTGAGAAGAGCAGCGCTCAGTTGCTAACATGCCAGATGCCTGTATCAGATGATGGTCAGATGGACAATAATAGTCAGGACTTTTTCCTAATATTTCCTGAGTATTGTTGATGCTCGACAGCTGTAGAAAACACAAAGGTTAAAAATATTACTTTGGGTCACAATGAGAAAACCCAAGACGAAGGGCTCGCTCGGTAGCGGGTGGCTGCAAAGCTGCCATTTCCCTTTAATTGGCCTTATTTCAGTTGGAGCGTGCTCTATGTTAGATAAAATACACCTCTGTTCATTCACAGACAAATTATAATGACTGACGTACTAGTGAAATGATAACAATGCTAAATCATAAACTAATTAGTATCTGTGTGTACAGTAACTTCTTTAAGCATGTTATAATCACAAGCTGTTAGGCAAGACACCTCTGAGCATCAGAACTGACGCTGCAGACTTCCCCTGGCCTGCATGCAGGGAGCAGCTGTACAGCTGAGGTTAATTGAAATTAAATAAATAGACAAAAAGTCAGAGCACAGAGCCTCGTTACGACTCGTACGCGTGCCACAGCTCTATGGTTTAAGGGCCAAAGGGAACCCGCGGGTGGTGACTGCCCCGAACCACCGCAAGGGCTAATTCTTATAAATGGATTTGAGTCTTAGTGCCCACATTAGGGTTTAAATTAAATTAAATATTGACCGAGGATGAACTTGCTGTCAGGTTCAGGATGAAAAGCTTCAACTACCAAGGAAGCAGAAGTCCTTGAAAATAGTATCATACTTTCACCTTCACAGGGAAAAAAAAAAACCACAATATGGAGATACACAGCAAATGATGGGCTTTTTGTCGGAAAAGAAAGAAATAATTAAATGGATTTTTTTTTTGCTGAGATATGACAATAAATCCCCACTGTTATGGTAAACCAGCGAGCTTTTCCTCAACTGGTAATGGAGAGTTGAAGGGCTAAACAGTAACTTGTTGTGATCATATATGCATTTTTCAGTTCCGCTGACAACAGACCCGCTTCGAGCAAGAGACGAAGAGACTCAGAGAGGCCCCTGACGCTGCCGTTACCATGAGTCTATGAATCTGCAGCTCAGAATAGAAAAAAAAAAAAAAAAAAAAAACAAACCAAAAAAAACCAACCCAAGAACTTTCCTGGTTCAGGGAACCGAGGACCTTTGCAATTTTCCAAACATAAGTGTAGGAGATGGATTCTGATTCTTTTCTTGTTGGACCTTCATTATTCTGCAACTTGACGTGCAACACACAGAGACTTCCAATGTGTGATCACTATTGCTGGAGGGTTTGAGGTGCATCAAAATGTAGCAGTTGCTCTTCACCTGAAATTCTCTAGTGCAGAGAACTTCAGAATAGCATGAAATTACCACCACCACCCACTGGTCCTGGTGTCCATTGAAATGTTTCCTCTTTACAGTCATCTTCTGCTCAGAAAAATAACAGCCCAGGTAACAACTTTGGTGTTTCCTGCTAAGCCTTCTCAATAAATTCCAAATCAAAAGTAACTCTGTCAATTGGAGAAAGATCTGTCTAACCAAAAATGCTGTTAAGTTCA
>NW_008825543.1:1231412-1256847 GCF_000699105.1 Pygoscelis adeliae
TATCACTACCAAAACTGAGAATTGAGGATCAAAAACTTAGATGACAACATAGCTGTGTGGTGATGCATGAAGCAAAAGAAAACCAAGATCACTGTTTGCTAGATATATCAGCTTTGCAAGAACTAAAAGGAATAGAGCTTCCTCTGAAAAGCTGAATGAATAAACATTAGGAATAAAAGACAGTAAGGTGTGGAGGTTAAGACTGGAGGTATTTTCTGCAAAGTGAAATTCAGCTTTTCGTACATTGATTCTACATTGAAGTCAATTCCTCTTTTTCTCTGAATAACTGTTAAATCAAGAGTTTAAATTTTCTTTTTTTTTGTGAAAAACTAGTTAATGCTTTATTAAGTGATCATAGAGAAACCTGAGATATCATTAAAAAAAAAGAACACATCTATTTTTCTTCAGTGAGATGTGTATGACATAGTAAACTGCTATTTCTGTTAAGCAGTAGACAATTACCCTGCACGTCATTTCTGAGTTATATAGACCAGTGGAATGTTCCAGATTTCAGTCCCTACTTTTGTTACCTGCTACCGTGACAGTGACAGCCAAGGATCGAGGCAGACAGTCCACATCTACCATTAAGGGACAGCAAACAGGAGGTCTCTGACACTATCTCTAAAAATGCATTTGCTGGCAGAGCTGAAATGCAAGCAGTTCTCCATTCAGAGAAATGTAATTTCTAGCAGTAGTTTGAGGGGAAAGGGAGAGGGGTAATGACAGTGCATTAGCTTGGGTTTGCCAAATGCAAAGAACAAACGTTCATCTTAGTACCATTAAAAAAAAAAAATTGGAACAAGCATGTTATCATCTTTTCAGTGAACAGGAATTAAGCATGTGCTTAATATTAAGCAAGGGCTGAAACAATGTGCTAAACTGGGACCACTGTGTTAACTGGTACAGGTTCCCCTTTTGCTTTGAATAATCCCTGTCGGCTACAACGGAGAAAGATTTCTAGCAGTTGGCACACATTTGAAAATGATGAAGAGCAAAGAAATCTCTGACTCAAAGTCTCAGATATGGTGCAAGTCACAGTTTGCAGAGGCGATGAAATTACAGAACCTGAGTCAGGCAGATGACAGCATTAGTGTGGAAAGGATTATTAGTGTGAAAGGTATTAACAGAGGATATGCAAAGAGGCTCGCCTCTCAGCATTCCTGTGACTGAAGCAGAAGATAAAGTTTCTTATGTTCCCGTGAAGAAAACCGTTCCCATCCTGCTGCGGCTCCAGTCCAGCCCGCGGGACTCCAGGGAGCGACGTTCACGGTCGCCCCATCTCTTACACCAAAACAGGTTTGCAAAGCGCAGGTCTCCTTGCAGGAAGGAGGGTGCTCGCGCTGCCATTGTAATCCCTTTCTCAAAGGTCTCTAATAATATTTCTTCCCCTCCTCCTTTTAATGAATGGTAATAGAGAACACTTGATTAGAAGCCTTTCATCATTTAAGGACTAGGGGCTTTAGCTTTCTGACCTACTTTCCTTGCCAATGAAATTCCATTTTTAGCTTCAACTCAAGGTCTGAATGTTACCCAAATTCAGACCATCTGTTTTAACTGCCTACAGGCTGAGAAGTTGATCCAAGCCAGGAAGAATAAATGGAACCAGTGTGTGCATATATTAAGTATTCTCCACCCTCAGTGTATTAAATAACCTACTCAGTTTATTCCTAAGTCTACATAAACATTCCTGTTTCTTTGGGCCGTGCCTGCTGTTGTTGTAAGGAATATTTATGCTACCAGTTGCTCCCAGAGACCTTCAGCTAGGTCACCTTTCTTGTACGAGTACAGGAATGAGCAGGCTACAGCTGACCCCAAGTCCATCTAATCCCTTAATTTGGCTTTGGTGAGGGTTAGTACGGGCTACCCAGAAGAAGTACAGAACCCCCCTAAGCAAGTCATCAGGGATAACCTGCTTCTCTTTCTAATTCTCACTCTTAGAGAAGCAACAGAACTTGCACCTCCTCAGTCATCCTTTTTCATCCCTGGTGATGTAACTACATGGTCTCGGTGCTAATAAAAAGACAGCTGACCGTCCTTTTGTGAATCTCTAGCAAATTCCCCACAGTATCTTGAAACAGTGAGTTCCAATGAGGTAATTTCTTGCACTGTACAGAAATCCCTCTCAGTTTTAAATGTCCTATCTTCCCATTTCACTGCACATTCACTTCTGTTAGTATGAGAAAAGGGCCTAACAGCATCAGACCTTGATTCAGGATTTCAGATACATCTCTGAGTCCTTTTGTTACGCAAAACTCAGTAACAAATATGAATTTATAAACCATAACAAAATAAAAAGGCAACATTACTTGGAAAATCCCTACTAAGTAACTGCTGACCACAGCTTTACAAAAAATCAAAATGAATCTGAGTACTGAAGATAAGCTTCTGCTGCTAGTACTGATATACATCTACAGCACTCATTCCTCGCAGCTTGGCTGATGGATGTAATTTCAGCAGAATATCTAGGGAGGACGAGAGCATCCATGAAAACATTAACAAATAAAATGTGCCAGGGAAAAAGAAAACAGCAATGTAAAACCAAGCCAGATATTGCAGAAGTTGAACACCCAGCTGGGGAGCTGCCCAGCTCAAAACAAGGCAGAAAATAAGTATATTTAATGTAAAAGAATCCTAGCATGAAATAGGCTCTGTACTTCCCGGACACAGCTGATGTGCTGTTCAAGTCTGTCATTTGACAGCCTGTTTATAGACTCCCTTGCTTCAAAGCCATTATGGCTCTGTTTACAGCACGCTCTTTCAGGAGGCACCACAAGCCTCCTCGCATGTCAGGTTTCTCAGGCATTGATCAGTCCATCCCGTTCCTTCTAGGATTAGTGTATTTAAAAAGCTGTCATTAACATACCAGACTGTCCTTATGGCCATGGGCTACTGAGTCTGTGTCTGCAAAACACTTTCAAAAAACTTCTATATTTTCAAAATATCATGCCAGCATTAACTAATTATTCCTCACAACACTTGTCCAGGACAGCTCTGAAAATATTTTGATCTCCCTTACAGACATGGAAAAAATCACATAGAAAGCGGACCTGAGGCCATAAAACGAGCCCATGGCAAAGTCAGCTTTCAGACCTCAGGAGCGCTCCATCGTTGGTTCTGTGTCGCATGTCTGCATTCAATCCATCAGACGATATCACGGCCTCAGTAGCTCCAGAGCCCTCCCTCCCACCGTCCCAGTACACAGGAATTAATACATCACACGTGAAAGTTTGTATGCCTCTGCCAAGAAAGGCAACAGCATCTTTGCATACCTGGAGGTATGAATACGTGACGGGATAAAACCCAACCGGGCAGGAAAACGGCACATGTGAGCAGCAGCTAGCTGTGCTCCGGAGAGCTGTGGGTTTTGATGGGGTAATTCCAGCAAGGCAGATGAAACAGCTAATGTGGCAGAGGAACCGTGAGCCAAACCCTAAAGAAAAGATCTAACTATCCCCAGCCCCCATACCATAGCTGTTAATTCCCCGTTCATTCGTCATGTGCAAAAACAAGAAAAGAACGAGTAACATTTGCTTTTGTTTTCATGGTATCATTGGAAGTGACACGATCGTTATTTCAGTGGAGGTTCAAAGCAGCATTAGCATGATTACATTGGACTTGTACCTATTAGATGGAGGAACATGAGCTCCTCTGAGCTGTCAAATGCAACACACGCGGTCTTGCAATGCAACTGAAACATTCTAGCTGAATTTTAGATATTTTTTTTCTCTTTTGTGCAAATCAAAACATTCCACAGCGATTTACTTACAGTATAAAAAAAGGATCTCTTGCACCTGGAAAGCTACATGCTAATTCCATGCTTTATTCTATCTCTTTCATGCAAAAGGCTTTCAAAATCATATTCTATTGTATGGTACATAATGTTATTATTCTGTCCTTATTGTCCTAAAAGCAGAAGCTTACAGGCTGGAGTGAAATCTTCTTTTGACTCTACTGTGCTGGACAAAAGGTTAGAGAGATAAAGAAGCTCTCAAAGAGCTGTTAATGCCACTGTGAGGCAGAAATACTAAATCATTTGAAGCAGCATTGTTTCTGTTTCCATCCTCCATGAGATTTTTCAGCTTTTATAGGATGTGTGTGAAAACCACAAGGTTTTGCACCACTAGGCAGGAAATGTCCCTTGACTGCTTAAACATAGCGACCAGAAAAAGCCCAGTCCTCTTCTGACCGTTTGATCCACGAGCCAGCTGTCCCCATGTTCTTGTGTTGGCTCTGTGACCTTAACCAAATCATCTGGGGGCACAGGAGCGTGCACCAGGACTCCCTGAGCGTGCTGCTCTGTGGGGCTGGACTGCCCTCCCTTGAGCCAGCTCTGGAGAAGACGAGGGGTGTTGGACCTGACCCTCTGTCCAAAGGCAGGTCTTTTACTGGTAAGAAGGAAGGTGTTGAGATACAGGTTTAGCAATTTTCAATTGCACTCTTATCTCCTCTGCATCTAGAGAAACCACTGGAAACAACAGCTATACAATAATGGTGATTTATGAACCGTACGCCCCTCCTCAGGTGCATGCCTTATACCGGCTGAAAAGTTGGCACATAAAAAGGCTGCTGGAAAAGAGCATCCTCTGAAAAGCTGTTTCCCTGTCCCCACGGAGTTGTTACCGCTGTAGCACCTTCCAATGTCCCTATACCGTAGGATCTTCCAGCTTTTTTACTACAATTCCCCATTTATAGGGCTGTGAGTGTTGCACAGAGAGCTAGGATCATCAGAGATGCTGCTGAGAGTCTATTTTTAGAG
The DNA here is from genome assembly GCF_000699105.1 of Pygoscelis adeliae. NCBI lineage: Eukaryota > Metazoa > Chordata > Aves > Sphenisciformes > Spheniscidae > Pygoscelis > Pygoscelis adeliae. Next base: position 1,236,169 of record NW_008825543.1, read on the forward strand.
TGAGTCATTTGATGAGCTGTTCAGCACCTTATTTATTGCTGTCTCCAGCTGAAGGAGCTAAGCACTGTCCAGACACCTCTACCGCTAAAACCAGAACTCGGAAGCAGTGACCTCTATTTGATAGCATTTTCTGTACTGACAGAGAGAAAAACAACAGCACGTTATGCTGTCAAGGCTAATAGCTGCTAATTAGGGTGAGTGGTATATGACCCCTTTTATATCCAAAGAACACAGAAGTCACAATACAAATAAAAATAAATGTTGAAATTCTGCATTTGCAGTCTTTTCCAGTCTAAAGAGTGACCACTTAAAAGTAACATCCTATTTTGGTTTTTTCCTGGTTTGTCTGTTTAAGGCTTTACTTGAACCTTACATTATTTGTCCAGTGGGTAGAAGTCTCAGTGTTCACAGTGTTTCCTTGGTAGGAAATGGGGCTTTGAAGGGACAGCAGGAGAAGAAAAGGGGACAAACCGAAGCTATGTCGTTGGAAACATGGGATACATGCGTAGAGGCTCCAGAATCACCATCAGCGTGCAGAGCACCGAAGGGACTGCAGCAGCAAGGGCAGCTCCTCCCAAAGGTTGCACGCCTTCGCACGCCCCAGTGCTCGTCTGGCAGCAGGTGTATCTCACCGAGCACAGCCAGTAAGCAGAGCAATGAATTCAGCAACTGAAAACTGGCTGAATCTGTTGCCATCTAACCGGATTCCTGGCAAAATAAATAGAAAAGATGTTTCTCTCTAGACATGTTCCACATCTAACCTAGCCGATGCTCAGCATTTATCTCTGGACAAGCCTGGAGCCACGTACAGGCTGTGTTTACTCCAGACTTCTGTACAACTGCTTTGCATTATTAATATTTGTAAGGCAGTAGCACTTAGGGGTCACTGCTGGGTGTGGGGTATATTCAGAACATGGAGCAGCTCCTGCTCTGAAGAACATAGCACCTACTTAACCAAGCAGGCAAAGAATCAGTAACCAATTGCCATTTCATAAATGGGGAACTGAGGTACAGAAAGCTGAAATTATTTACTAGAGGTCACATTAAAAGTCTACTGAATTTGCAGCCTCCCATTTTTTTACTACAGGCTCAAACATCCTGTTAGACCCTCTGAATGTTAATCATTACCTAACTTTTCTATCTTCTTGCTGCTCTAATGAGATTATTGATGAATTACTTAAAATGCACTTTCTGTAGAAGAAATTTTTTAGGTGACAAGTTGCCTTTTACTAAATAAATTAAAGGGAAAGTTGAGTTCTCTCATTCCAGTCTGGGGAAAAGAAGTTTGGGGTTTAAAATGCCCAATTAGTACTAACTGAAATCCAATATCTGAGATTATTTGGCACTGTATCTGTTATAAATATGCCACGTGGCCATTAGTACCTTGTGGTACCATCAGGACAAAAATAGTCACTCCAGCGATTAATATTGCAGTAGCTACAGTCAATACAGGAGTAGAACAATTGCAACTTTATAGGTTCATTCCAAACCCCATCAAAGTCAAAGGGAGGCCCCTCATTAAGTGCAAGGGGATCTAAATCAAGCTCTGCTGAAGCATAGCTGGGTTTTGCTCTGATCAAAAAGCTATGACATTTCCAAACATCAGTATCACTCACACTGCAGGTCAGCCCAGTAAAGCCAGAAAACATGGCTGGAAGTACACGACATGCCATGCAAACCCAGAGGGACAAATCTAACAGCGTTCTCTCCGCAGATAACTCTGCGGTAGATCCAGGTTTTAGGTCTTGTTTCTGTGCAGCCTGCTCCAGCTAGTGCAAAATTTCTCATTGCAGTACCTCTCATAATAGTTTTGCAAATGAAGTTCTACATCTCCCCAGCAAAATCCTCTGTGTTCCAAGACATCTTTCCTGATGGTGTTTTAAAGCACCTTGTCTGAAGTCCCAAGTAATGAGGTAACTCTCAGTCTGCGTGTAAGAACAAAACTCTACAAGACAGACTGTGAGCCAGACACTTATTATTATACTTTCTACAAATGCACGGAAGGGCTTTCTCTCAGTGCTCCAGGTCACCAAGATCATGTTTGAGGCATATGATTAATTTTCAGCCTTATTGTGTTAAGGGGTGGCAGGAGAAAAGTAAGAAAGATTTTTTTTAGAACAGTGTTAAATGAGGCAAAGACCTTGTCACTTAGCAAGAGCTTTTAAACTATCCTTGCATAAAGCAGCACCTAAAAAGTTAATAGACATAAATAGCATTTTATTGATTTGAGGTATTCTGAGGAGTTTTAATGCAGGTGAAGGCAGGAAAAGGATTCTGCTTGGATAATTAAGCCTTAGCTAGTGAAGCCTGAAGCATTTACACCAAAAAAAAAAAAAGAAAACAAACCACCAAAAAAAACCCCAAACACCAAAAACCTGAAAATGCCAAAGAAAAGCTGTCACTTAGCCTGAAACTAAGCCTTTCCTGGGACACAAGTGAGTGTGACAGCCCAGCGATGATAATCTTTACCCAGCTGCTTGGCCACACTGTCTAGCCACTGAGCCTAGAAAGAGAGCCCATGAGCGACTCCCAGGAGCAAGCAGTTAATGTGTAATGAGTTCTGCTTTTATTCAGAGACACTCATACCAATGAGTTCTTGGATAGGGGAAAGACGTTCAGCTGATAAAAAAGGTGTTTTGAAATATTTGGTTTTCCCCTTGGACATAAATTATTCTTAGCACAACTCAATTCCCATAAAAGCTCTTTGTTGGTCATATGCAGACATCAAAGGTAAAAATAAAGCCTCAACGGTAAATCATTTTGCTTTTCAATATTTGCTGCCTCAAACACCAGAACATCCCAAAGAAGAGCATGGAAATCCCAAACACCATCTGGTAGCAACTATGGGCCTCTCCAGATTTCAAGCACCCTGAAACAAGGGATGTCTTCCTTAGGCCCAGATTTTGATTTTAGCATCCTTTCCCTGTCTACTGCAAAACTGCAGCAGGTTGCAGTGCCTGCGACCTCTCTTCTACTCCAGGGTGTAGCCAGGTCACATAAACCTGCTTGCAGTGGGATTTCACAGCGTACAATGTGTCCTCCTGAGTCACAGAGGTACTTCGGGAATTCCTGTACCCCAGTGGTTTGTACATGGTCATTTCAGTATCAGAGACTTTTTTTTAAAAAATCTGTTATTTGGCTGCTTGCTTTTCCCTTTTCTCCAGATGAAAATTAGTTCAATGAATATTGATATTAATATACATTTGCATGCAAGCATGTGATAAATGGCTCACCGAAACAAGGCCTGTAAATCCAGTCAGTGGCTGTGCTAATTGTGTTCCTATCATACTCTAGGGGCATTAGCTACAAATGAGCTTTTTGTTACATGATCAGAACACACTGCAATCCACATCCAGCTTTCTGGATGGGTTTTTATTTGCCTATCAACCATTTGCAGAAGAAAGCATTGTTGAAGTCACTTCTAGAGGGCAAACTGCAGGGGAGGAAGAGCCTCCCATGGAGTTTACCACCGCATCTGCTGAGCGCAGGGCACAACATTTGCATTGCCAACATCTGGTGCTTGCTGGATATCCGAAGTTGTGCTGCGAGGTAGGGGAATCGTGAGCGATGGCGCAGTCGGTTAGAATTAAGAGGTCCAATCACCTGGGATGCAACGTGGGGATTGCGTTGGGCCAAACTGTAAATCAGAATTCAGAATTCCCCGTTACTTTCACGATAACGCAGCATTCAGTGAGCCAGCGCAGTCAATCACGTGCCCGAGCCCCAGGGCAGGTTCAGTACCGTATGTTCCATGGGGGAATAACAGCCATGCTCCTTCTTAGGGCACTGGTGAGTAGCCACAAGGCAACGCACGTTGGTTTTCTTTACAGAAGGACAGTATTAACGCTTAAGCTTAAGTATAAAACTGCTGCAGAAAGCTTTCGCAATATGCGAAGTAAAAACACAAACAGCAAATAAGCACTCAACAGAGTGGTGATTTCTGTCGCGTGGAATCCACAGAACCTAAACCAGCATCATCTTCCATCTGCATAAAATGGATTATTCCATCTCAGTTCTGCTGGTGTTATTTAACATACAAATTACAATTGTTAATGAAGATTGCTGGGTCAAATCCAGTGCAGAGGTTTGTCTGAATAATTTTTCAGCTGGTTTCATATTCCTGACAATTCACCCTTTACTGAATCCAGACTTTGAATGAACCCCAATTTCTGACTGTACAGATGGCAAGGAAATGCTGGGTTTTGACACAGAAGTGTAAATCAGTCCTCGTTTGCACCTGGATACAAGGGAATGAAAATATATGAACCTGCTCACAAGCAGACGTACAGTTTTAAGTTTGTTAGAGCTCATCTGCGTGGAGAGGTAGGTACTAAATGAGTGAGGGCATGAATTTAACGTGCTCAGCAGCTGCCTGAACTGGCACATCTATTCTGCAACAAGAGTGCCTTTCTTTGGCTTAGCTTAATTCATTGCCCAAGCGCGGTGTAATTGCTATCTCTAGGATGACAGCACCACATGAATTGTTGCTTGCAGGATGGATTTCTAAGCTTTAGTGTCCAATCTGGACACTCACATTGCTGTGCGCTCAGGGAACCTGAGAAGGCTTTTGGTGCACTTGTCTGAAGGAGGGGCTTCCCTTCTTTTTTTCTTTTCCCCCTCTAGTTATGGTGACATGGTGCCCAAGACCATTGCTGGGAAGATATTTGGCTCCATTTGCTCCCTGAGCGGGGTGCTGGTCATTGCTCTGCCCGTTCCAGTCATTGTTTCCAACTTCAGCCGAATTTACCACCAGAACCAGAGAGCCGACAAGCGGAGAGCACAGAAGGTAAGCCATCCCGTGCGGCTGCCTCCTCCGAAAGCTCGGCAGCTGCCAGCAAATCTCAGCCCCTGCTTGTCACCACGGGGCTTGTGAGACACCAGTGACAATTCTGAATATTGCAGAGGGCAGCTGCATGCACCTATCCATCTACCTGCACGTGTAGGCTTACCTTCACACGCAGTTATATCTACCTATACCCATACAGACACAAGCTAGTTCATTGCACACACTGTGTACTGGCGTATTCTAAACATTAGAAGCAATGGGGCTTTTATTGCTCACCTTTGCTACACACCAGTCTGAAATAAATATATACATATACACATAAACCCTTAAATCATTAACAGGAGCTGTTTATCCTTCTGGCTGCTTGGTTCCTGTCCTCTCTCTGCCCTGGAGTTTTGAAAACACCCATCCAGAAACATATACTTATCAGTACACGTACCCCCTCAAAGCTGCAGACTGTTACGTAAACAGAACACTGGGAATACACAAAAAGCCCCTGGAAACGTCAGGGGATTACTGAATATTCCAAAATCTGAACGGTTTTTAGCAGCATAATCTTAACGATTCACTGAGAGAGTATAACAGATTTATTATATCTCTCTTTCAGTCTGCTAAATTACACCAAAACCAGCATCAGGTTTTCACAACAACTGCAAGCTAAAGGTCTGGGTTTTTTTTTCTCCCTATGGAATGCTGTCTGCCAGAAATTCAAGACTCAGGGGACCTGACAGAGAATAGTAGTAGAAAGATGTGCTATTTCTGCTTCAGGCAAGCATCTGGGCCGTGCCTACTTCTTGCATCTCGGGGAGCTGACAGCAGAGAGCTGAGATACAAGACCTACAAAACCACAAAATTTGGCAGTCAAAACACATAAGGAGAGTAGCAGAGAGACAGAATCATGCAGGAATGAGTTGCAGTCTCCGTAAGTCATTGCTGGGTTTTACACATACCTGCATTAGGTTTGGCATTGTACATGTGAAACATCAAACTGCAATAATTTCGGGAGGTGTTTTTGGGGGGGAGAGTTGTTTGTCTGATTAGTCATACAACATAATATAGATTTAAAAAAAACCTAAAAAGATATCATAACGGAAGTCCACTCAGTACCACACACTGTTCAGTCGGCAGCCGGACAGTGGGAAACCAGTATGGATCATTGCATTCATTTAATGAATTTAAACGATTTGCAGAGTGGGTTGCCTAATGTGAGGCTGCACCCAGGCATAAGGTATCTGGGTTTAACTTGCAACAGGAACATTCTAGGTGTCAGTGCAGGGGAAGGACTGGAGTACCCATGTAGAGGTTTGGTTAAGGGGACAGTGTGCAACAGCCCATTTAAATAATTGAAGACTTTGAGAGAAAGTACTTGTTCTACTGAAGTGGCACATAAACACAGTGAGAGACAGAACCTGCGTTACAGTATTGCCTAAGCAGCAGATAAATAGGCAAGACAAATAAACAAACAGGATTTGTGCATAACCATGGATAACGATACAAAGAAGCCCCAGAACTGACTCCAGATCCGTGCTTTCGGACGAGGCTGTCCTTCTCTCCAGGCAGCATACCCGAGTTTCTTGTTCCGATGCGCCTTTTCCTTTATTTGTTGGACTGCGATCCACTTGGTGACAAGGAAATGTACCACCACCTTGGATGCTGATATGATTGATTGCAGCTTTTATAAGGTTTGCTGTATTGACACACACAGTGTATAATTTCCCCCCATTTGAATTTCTAATTCCCTTGATATTGGATGAATTTCTGGGCTAAGAAAGTTTTCTCAAGTCAGAAGTGTGAGTAATTTTCACATGATCATCACTGCATGAATACTAAAGAGAACGAAAGAGACAGAAGCACATTAATGACAGTCTCTCTGGAGATGGTCAGGACATACACAGGGACATTAAGAATCTGCTTTGATAGCATACTTGTTCCAGCATCATCCTCCAGTGAATTGAATCCCTTCTTCAGAAAGAGGGAAGTTCTCAGAATAGTTAAAACTCTGTCCCCATCTAATTAAAGATACAAAGACATTTGCGTGGCTTTTTCAAGAAGGTTGGAAAAAGCTCTTTGCACTCTCTCAGTCCTTGAACGTGAAGAGCCCACCAGTAGAAGCTCCTTATAAGCAGAGTTTAGAAGACTCAGCTTTGAAGAAACAACACAGATGTCTTTCCTAAGTTTCTAGTGTGCTAAATAATTTTTTTTTCTCTTTTAATTGAAGAGTAAATAATTTGTAGGGTATGTATTAATATAAATGCTTTAGAAGAAGTTCTGTTTAGTTCAAGAATCACAATTTTTATACTGTACAATTATAAATCATGATTAGGCTATAGATCATATTTATTTATTTTTTATGAACTCAGACTCAAGTTTTCCAATGAGAAATAGTAAAGGCAAAAGTACTGTACGAGTGTCAAATTGGCTGGATGTGACATTCACAGATTTGAAGGTCGGGGTGGGAGTAAACCTGGGCTCTCCAGCACAGTGGGGGTTTCTGAGGGGCTGCACTCCAGAAATCAGGAAAGTGCAGCACAGCCCCAGTGTCCCTCTGGGTTATGATGTGCTCAGTCTTAACTTTGTCTCTTAACTGCTGAGGAGGCATTGGTCTAGCAGGAAGATGTATTTAAAGAGCATGAATAAAATACCAGGAGGTGGCTGTTACTCATCAGCATCTATTCTTCAACTAACTGAGGAGAAATGTTCCTTAAAAAGGAAAAAAACAAAACAAAACAAAACAAAACTACCAGTGATTTAATCACCTTGAAGATAAATTATTCTTTGCCAAAACTGCACTGCAAGAGAATTAATTACAAGGAGATCTGGCAATCTTAATTTATTGTGCTGTGTCATCAAATTCTGTCCTCTGGCATGCTGCGAGGACCAGGTCAATCCGAATGGAAGATGAATTGATCATTTCTGACAAGGTTCATTTTGGTAAAATTGGGTTTTTTTTCCCCCCCAAAGACTTTTTTTTTTTTTCCTTTTTGACTGATGTGCTAAGAATAGACCTTCCTGACTTTGAAGCGATGCTGTTCTTCACTGAATGTCACAGCCTTTGGTTTTAAAAGAGAATTTGACACTTAAAAAGGCTTGACAATAGAATGACTTTGTAATTCAGATAATGCTGGAGTCTCTCTCTTGCTGTGTTCAGTTTGCAGCATAGATGCAATGTGAAGAAGGACACAAGTATCTGGTGCTGGTTTGAGGACTACACCTCCCACTTTTCAACCCTAGAAAGAGAAAGCAGAGGCAGCTACTAACAGCTACTGAAATGCTGCTCTTTTAGCAACAGTAGAAAAAGTTCAGCCCCAAGCCACAACGTTATTCCCACCAGAGCAGGGCAGTAGAGAAATGCACTGCTGAAAGACTGCCAGATAATACAGTAGTGAAAAGAATAGATGTGGCCTTTAGGCTTAGTGCAGCAAAGATCCCAGAAGTGCAGATTGCTCTCCCAAGGTTTACAGGAAAGCTGTAGACCTCTGGACTCGGAGACTGGTCAAAAATCCTGCAAGAATGATCCTTCTTGAGTAAAGTCTAGCTGCTGACAGGCGAATTTATTCCCATGTCTTTAAGCAGAGAACCAATACCAAAATCAAAGGCCCTGACTTTGCACAAACATTTACAACAAAAAAGGAAGAATGAAGGAGAAGAAAACACTAGATCTCAGTGAAAATACTTTTAGAAAGGTGTTTTTCAAAGTGTTATGGGAGCCTTTGTTGGTCCTTAATATCCCAGGTCCAATGACTTGTCTTTGTCCAGCTTTAAAATAACCAACTCAGGTCCCTCAGCTGGATAGATTGTGCTAAGTGCAGCAAAGTTAGTTTGTTCTGTTGTTTTTTTTGTTCCTGGAATGATGCTTCAGAAAAGACAACTAGAGACCCCTTTGGTATCTCCCCAAACTGCTCCAATACAGTCCAACTAATTCAGCAGTACGACCCCATCGGCTCCAATGTCCCATTCCCTGGGGAAACAGGAGCTGGCAATAAACTGCACAGGAGCTCTCAGAAACTGAGTTTGCTTAGGTGGGCAAATGACTGACAAATAGCAACGTGCACTAGCAGCTTTTTGGTAAGAAAAAAATGGTAGGATAGAAAAAAATACTGAGCCAAGGGCGATACAGCATTACAGGTTAAGCCTATGTGGTTGTTAGCCCCAACTCCCTGCACACGTAAACGTACATGCAGATGAAGACGGTAAGTCCTCAAAGGCGTATTTAAAGCAGTTTTGAACAGCCTCAGAAGGCACACGGAAGTAGAGTGGCAGCTGAAATGTTTGGAGATAGCAACAACAGCATACAGCAAACTAGTCTCTAGACCAGCCCCCTTAGGGCTAAAATTTAGCCAACTGAGTTGTTCTAGATCTTCTCAGTTTGGGGGAAAACAAATGTTCCGAAAGGGGCCTCTTACACAATGAAGTATGCCTCCTCACATTTGCACAACAGAGGAGGGAGAAATGTAAATGCTCAGATGCTGTGAAAAAAACCCTGTTTAAAGTGCATTTATCATTTAATGGTTAGATTTGCTAAATGAGCCAAGATACTGAAATGGCTGATAATCTCAGAGGGGTTAGCATGGGTTTAGTGGTGCATTTCACAGGGGCTAAACCGAAACCGTCGTCTACGAATATAAAACTTGAGTAATCACAGTGCTTGGTTTCAGGTCTGAAGTAAACATGCTTTTGAGGACTACAGCTTCTTAGCCTGTTCAGTTCATTTCATTTATTATCTGGTGGCCTTTGACTCTATGACAACAAGCAATGTACTGCAAAAGCCTTGAAATAGACTTCTCATTTCATCCTCTAGGCTATAAGTTCCCAGGAAAGAACCAAACACCCAGATTTAGGCAAGGAAAGGACTACCCAGGACAAAATCATTTTGCAGAGCCGCTCTCACAGAAAACTATAATATAGAACTGAAAACTGTAACGCAGGCTATCAAAGAGTAGATGGTATAAATTAGGTGAAGCAGAGAAGTGGACATATTGCCTGGTGGATGAATTAAAAGCATTCAATCACAGAGCCAATATCAGCAGAAGAAAGGAACGAAGCGGCAAGGGATAAGCTGTATCTTTTCAGATGGAAGTCGATGAGAGGAGGTAGATGGAGGAAGGTTATTCCAGACAGTGAGAGCTACTCCTGAGATGGTTGCACACAGGCAGCTATGGCTCTGCAGACTGATGAAGAGGTAACTATGGAGATGCTTAAAAGGGGCTTAAGCCAAAAGGAAGGAAGAGTAAGGACACAAACGTCTTTCTGATTATTCCATAAGAGGCACATTAGAAACAGCCTGTTCCAGGCCCAGCCGTCACTCCCAGAGGCATGGAAAACAGGGCTGCAGTCAGCAGAGCGGATGAAGAGGGAAGATGGTGATGAAAAGAATGCTTAATACTAGATTTATGTCACCATCGTACCCATGAGAAAGACGGCCCACACACCTGTCAATAACGAGGCCATTATAATAATTGATTTGCTACAGAGCAGGGGAGTCAGCTTTGAAATGTTCTGTTTTTCAGCTGACACCCTAAATTTTGGAGGTGGGTTAGTGAACTTCAGAGCGTGGAACAGAACGGCCAGAAAAAGCGACTCGAGCAAAGCTGTGAGCTGTCTAAGGAGAGCTCAGTGACAGAACATGACTCAGTTCCCAGCAGGGAATGGGGTTGGGAACTTAAGGAGAGAGAGAAACAATAAGGTTAAAACTGGAGCTGGCTGACATTTAAAAAACATGTTTTTTTCAACCACAATGAATCTGCGTGGAATGTTTTTGTTGTTGTTGAAATTTAACAGTTTTTGACAGGGGAAAAAAAGCTTTTTTAATTAGTTTTTATTTTTTAAAAAAGATATTTCATTTTTGCTGAGGTAGGTACCTCTTTCTCTTCCTCCTCTGTTTCGTGTTTGGTGTTTGTCACATCCCCTCATACAGTTCAGGGGGAAAAAAACAAACAAATAAGCCAACCAGGAATCCTTCCTCTTTTCTTTCGTATCATCCAGGAAAGCAAAATGGCATTTTCCATCAGTTCAGCTAGTTCAAATTCCCAGGGTCCCAAAATGCATAAGACAACTAGATGCTTCCCCTGAAAGGAAGGACTGAAATCGGTGAGCTAGAGCTTATAGGTTCAGCCTCCAAAGCAAGCCCATATATCTAAATATTAAGCCTGTTGTCAGTAGTGGCCAAATGCCCAGATGACGTAATTTCCACACATATCCAGAAGCCGCTGCATTTGTTTCATGCCTTGAGGCCCTTTCACACCATGTCTCAGTCATAACCAGGTAACAGCCTGCAATGTGTAAGAACCTGACTAACCCATCCTCGGGGTCTCTCCTCGGTCATCTCAGCAAAAGGGTGTCCCCTTTCCCCACCTGTTGGGAGTCCGGCTTGTGTGGCAGCCCCTGTCCAGATGGCTCCATTATGTAGCACAGTTGGTAGGATTTGTAATGGCTGATGTTGCCCGCTTCATCCCAGACGCCTAGATAAATGCAAGCTGAAATCGCCTTGTCAAGGAGACCTGCATGCAAAATGTTCAGCCAAAAAACATTGGGAAGCCCTATCCTACTTTGGAACTGGGTTCTAGTGATCAGATTCTTTGCTGTTGCCTCTATTAACTAGTTATTTTACCACTCTGTCTAAGTAATGCAGAATCCAGTGGGCTGGGTGCAGTTTAGCTCCCATGCAGTTCCCAGCCTACATACCGAATAACAGCTCAAACACCCCTGCGCCAACTGCAATATATGGTTATGTCTAGATTAATGGATATGGATATATCCACTGGGTCAGGAAAAAAGATAACTAAAAGTGGGTGTAAATGGTAGTAAAGCTTATTGCAGTTACTAATTTGCACCATGACAGTGATAAGCAGATGAAGAACAACATTTGTTGCTGACACATGTGGTGCTGGGATGGCAATACAGGTCCCTGAGTCCTCTAATCACGTATGTCAGATGGATGGGAACACCCTGCAGTCTACCAGCACCCCTCTCAAGAGCCACTGCAGAATTTCCCTGCTTAGACACTGCCAGATGTCTTACACAGCCCAACTTGAGAAGTCCTAGAATCTCATTACTCCACTCCTCCCACTCCACCCACCAGCAGTGGTCTGCAAAGTCTGACTCAGAACAAGCCTTTGTTGTTTGAAGGTCATGAAAATCCCATCACACAGTAACTGCTGATAACTTCAGCACTGCATCAGGCTCTAAACCGGCACAAGGCAGGCCCTCTCCAGGCACGAGCAGGAGCCTGCCGTCCTCTTTCGTCTCCCCACTACAGCCAGTCTCACTGTTTTGACAAACTGATGCTGCTGCAGCATCGCCCTTCCATACTTCCTCTCTGTGACTCAGGTTTTTTCATGCATAAAACTAGGATAAATCCACTTTTTCTGGCTCGGTGGATTTTTGCAGTTAGATCATGTACACGTACAAGGTTATAAAGTGAAACCATCTTACGGTAATACTATTCATACCCAGGATTTTAAATTTATCTATCTGCACTTTTGCACTAGCAAGTCTTGCTGACTCACCAAACAAAGGAGCAGAAATGACAGCATGTGCTTCCCTGACCAGTCATGGGTAGCAAGCAGAGCAACAGTAAATGCTGGCAGAGAATGGTTCACGAGCAGGCAAGGGAATCAAGAGCGTGTGCAAAGCTTACAGTTAATTTTCAAAAAAATATCTATATGGGGAAATCACAGTCTGCCTGCGAGTACTGTGCAGGAAGAAAAAGCAGTTCAATCCAGCAGGCAAATTGCTCCATAGGAAATAGTTCCTCCTTTCTCCTCTTTGTGAGAGTGCAGCAGAACTCCTCTGTTTACTATGCAGACCGCTGCCTGACAGTAATTCCAGCCACCTGTTCTCCATGTAAGTGCAGTCATTTAGACCCAACTCAGCATTAACTCCGAACAAATACAATAATAAAGAGCAATTCTACACATTGTCCAAGAGCTTCGGTATCCAGGCGCCAGTGCATTTCTGACCACATACGAAGCATCAGCTTCGTTAGCAATTGAGTCAGGACAATTAGGAGCCATTCTAGTAGGAACGTGCAGGGATGCTGGAATGCACAAACAAGGGCCAGAGCAGCGCGTAGCCATGACGACTCCGCAGCTTTCTGCTGACAAACCGGGAGCCTCCGGCGCCCAGGACAGCACCCAGGCAGGCTTCTCCCTCCACACCTGCCAAATCAAGGCATGCAGCCAACGTGTTGTGCCTGTCAGCGTAAGGACGTGAGCTGAGACACGCATTCTTCTAAGAGTCTTCACTTATCAAATAGGACCATGGGATGGGTTTGTGATGGATTTTTTTCCCCAGAAGCCTCATGCGAGAGGTTTGTCCCCAGAGACCCCAGGAGCAAGAGGAACAACTAGGAGCAGCTTCAGAAAGAAAGCTAATTGCACTGCACAGCGACTTCATTGTCATCTGATGACTTCTGAGCAATTTTTGTTCACCAGCAAGCAACGCTTCTCTCAATTAATGCTGAAGGCTCGTAGCACAGGGAAGTGGGATGGAGCACAGCTCCTGGCCCTACCCCGCCTGGAGCAACAGCATTGCCCACACTGACGCTTAACCCCATTCACTCCCCTGGCTGCCGGTGGGTCCCTGCCCGTCGGAGACGAGACCTGCTCCCACTGCCAGTGAGCAGGCAAGGAGGCAGGAAAACAGCCCCACCGTCATCTCTTCCCCTTGGGCTTTATTCCACGGGGGAGAACGAAGGGCAAGAGTTTTACAAATTTGCTTATGTTTTCTTGAGTTTCATACAAAGGTTTTGTGGTTGTCATCCCCATCCACCCTGCCGTGTTTTCACCATCTTCCTGGGAAAGGCGTGAGCAGCACTATATGAAGCAATTACCTTCATTTTCTGTAGCTAACCACAGGCCTCCACACCATTAATTAGTGTTCATATATCAGGTCTAGTAAGTTGACATGTGACACTAGATCAAATTCTGTTAATTTCTCCATCCCCTGAATACTTTATAGCTATTAATTAGGGGTGTGAGCTGTGTGAAAGATGTTATAAAAGTGAGGTCTGGAAACACAGACAAGACAGATAAATCACAGGCAGACAGATGCTCATCACACTTTGCTTTCAAACACGGGACCTTATTTTATAATAATGGAGAACAGCAACCTCTCTATAAACAATGCAGAAAAACATGAGGCTCTTTCTTGAGATGATGTTTATTAAGTAATACATTTCTAGACAAATTCTGACACCCTAATTTATACCCCATAAGACTTTACTTCTAACTCTGACAGACTATACCAGATTCCCACTACAACTGGTACGGCACCTCTTTGACCACGCATCCCTGGAGCGATTTTGACCCAAGCTCTAAAATCTGTCACGGCACTAAGAATGCCAAAAAATGTATTCAGGAATTTCTTTTGTTATTATTTCAAGAGGCAAACTTAAGAAGTGACGAGAGCTAGCTTTGTCAGTCAGCTGGACTAGTAGCGTGGGAGCCTCAGCATAGAGGAAGCTTTGAATTTCAGCCAAGATGCAGTAACTGTGTATAACACATTTCAATCAAGGAAAAACTGTCCATAAGGTCATTTCTTATAGAGATCGAGGTCTGACTGTAACCCTTGCTGGCTGGATGGATAGATGGATAACTAAAAAAAGGTATTAGAAATAAGCAGGACATCTACAGAGGATAAAAATATGAAATGGCCTCCAAGAAAGCTTACTTCTTAAATGTGAAGCAAAGGAATAAAGTGAGAATTGTCAAACTCTACAAAAAGTGAAGTTTATTCTATTCTTTCCTGTAGAATGCAGCAAACACCAGAAAGGGAATGGTCTATGTAAAAAGAAAACGTAAATACAATGACAACTGAGTAAAATTGGCAACAAATACATGCAGGCTGGAAATCAGAAGAAATTTTCTAAATAGAAGAATGAAGTTGTAAAATAAATGCCCAGTAGGAGTAAGAGCTTCACTAAGTGTAAGCCAGAGCTTGGTAAGCTCAAGATGAAAATGTACAAAAGGAAGTTTGCAATAGGAGGGGACCAGTCTCAGCGCTCCAGGGGCTTCCTGACCGTCCTGCATTTCTCTCTGCAAGTTTTGCGTATTACATTTTTTTCAAAGTTCTGTGTTTAATCAGCCAGGATATCTATGACTAGCAGAGAAGCCGAGATCCATTAAACTCCATATTCTGTGCATTGTTCTATAAATAGATTGAACATCGTGTTCTTCAGTGTTGGAAAAGATTAAACGATATAGTGCATTTGAAATGATGTTCTGTTGCTTTAATGGTGCCAAGGGTAAGGTAGGATTAAAAGGAGAGCCACAGAGGAGGGGAGGGGAATCTTTCATCTCTGGAAAGTAATGAAGAGGCTCAAAATAAGATCAAGGTCTGACTGTAAGTGGTTCTATCAAATTATATAGGAATATAATGAGTTCTACACTATCTAATTTCCATATGCAGCTCTACAACATCTGCCCCAAAGCAAAAATGACAGAATATTTAAACTTGGCTTAAAAGCTGTTTAACATAAAGATTTGAGAGGAAGGAAAGTCCAAATGTGCATACTTTGTTTCTTAGGAAAAAAAGGTTAAAATGACATAAAGATGATCTGCAGAAACTAACTTTTCTAACACGGCTGTAACTCCGCTGCCTGCCTATTACAATAGCCAGATGGAACCACGGCTAGCAGAATAACAACTAGTACTTATTATATGGGCCATTTGCTTTTTAAACAGCCATTATTTCACTCAGTGTTCAAACACATCTAACAACCCTGAGTCCTAATTCGGCAGTCCAGCCCGTTTCCAGGCTTTGTTAAAGATGGCACATCAGCTTCCCAGAGCCATAGGTAGGACAGGTGATCAGCGTTGCCTGATTATATTGAGGAAAGCACTCCACAGACAGTAGATTAATTTAATTTCTTGTCCACTATTATTTTTGAATACTTTTTTTAAAATGAAGACTTTTCCTTTTTCTGCTTGGCAAAGAAAAACTACTACAATAGGCTGGGAGCTAAGCTATTTTCCACCAGATGAAGGTTACATCCATTCCCTTTCCAAGTTCCATACACGCACTGAGTTCCCACTCAGAAGTACAAACTGAAGTCTGCTGAATTCCTTTCTGAATTTTATGCTAAAATTAGTCAAAGGTACCACAGATGAGATCGTTTTAGGAAGGCGAGAGCATGACTACAAGAAAACATGTTTTTGTCATGCCATACTCTTAAGCCCTGTCGTTAAGTCTGCAGAAACTCCTGTTTAAATGTACAATCTGCTTGTTATCTTTTCCATAGCCCAAAATCAACCATTTTCTTTCCATCTAGAATTTAAGTCCAGACCCAAACTAGCAACAGATGCAGACAAATGCAAGAAAATCGAGCACTTACTGAATGGCTGTGATATTTCACCTTGGAAATAAAAATCAGATCAAAATATTCTGTTGATTACTTTTGAGAACAGCTTCAATTTCAGCCTTAAAAGACCAGTGATGTACACCTACTGCACCATTGGACTCACTGCAGCAGTCAGCAATAGTTCTACTCATATTCAAACTACTAATTGTTTAGGCAAAAAAAATGTGAAGCACTGTTAATTATCTAGTGTAGCTGCATTTTCTGCCAGGAGTGCTCTTAGTGTGGTTTTAGCAGATAAAGTTAGACAGGACATGGACTGGAGCATCTCTCATACAAGGAAAGGCTGCGAGAGCGGGGACTGGTTAGCCTGAAGAAGAGAAGGCTTGGGGGGATCTTATTAACTTATATAAATACCTGAAGGCAGAGTGCAAAGAGGACGGAGCCAGGCTCTTTTCAGCGGTGCCCAGTGACGGGACCAGAGGTGATGGGCACAGACTGAAACACAGGAGGCTCCGTCCGAACGTCAAGAAACACTTTTTCAGCGTGAGGGTGACTGAGCACTGGCACAGGTTGCCCAGGGAAGTTCTGGAGTTTCCATCCTTGGAGATATTCAAAAGCCATCTGGACACAGTCCTGGGCAACTGGGTCTAGGCTGCCCTGCTTGAGCCAGGGGGTTGGACCAGATGACCTCTGGAGGTCTCTTCTAGCCTCAACCATTCTGGGAAGGAGAACGCTAATAACAGCTCCAGTCCAAAGAGGGAGCAGGAGTGGATGTAGGACCTGTACACACAGTACCTGATATACATATAGTCCAGTCATCTCCTTGCTCAAAAGCACGGAAGATCTGGAAAGCTGAAGATGTCTGGCAAATATGAAATTATGTCATAGGTTGTAACTTAATAGTTTATTATATCACATAAATCAAGAGTGAACATTATCTCCATAAGAACTAGATTAAAATCATCAATAAATAATAATTAGCTGTTTCCCGGGCCTGCCATCTGGTAAGCATTTTTCCTAGCCAGCAACTCCCGCTCCTTGCACTTCTCCAAAGCAGCTAGAAGATGAAGTTAGGCTATTCTTTCTTCTTTGTCAGCCCCTTTGGGAAATGTAGATACCCAGGATGCTGACAGCCACTTTCATCATCCTCCCCACCGTACCTCAGCACTCCATGTGTACAGGGCTTCACTGCCCTTCCTGCTTATTCCGAGTCTCCAGTTTCTTAAAAAGCATTAAGGAGCCAGAAGTTATTGAGACCTGCCTTCCATCCCGCTCTCAGGAACACGTGGGCTCCAAGATAACCAAATTAGTCATTCTAACCTGTAAGTGGCTGTCATTAGTATTATTATTTTCATCATATAAATTATCTTCCAGATTAGGTCATATGCATTTTGAGATCCTGTGGTTTCCTAGCAACTCCTCTTACCACTCTACATGCAGACACAATGTGCCGTTTTCTTTTCCTTTTTTAGACTCCTGATGCAGGGGTTATATTCAGTAACAGTGATCTCAGGCCTGGCCCTAATGACCTTTAGTCTGTCACGTTTGTGGGTTAAGATGGAGAAGACGGCTATCCCCCCAACCCCCAAAAGACATTTGCAGCAGATGGCCAGAAAAACATGGTCCTCCACTTGTCTGTCTTCTGTCCTGCAGACCAGAAGTACTGAGCTCTGCAGGACAGAGATGACAAAAGCATACCCACACGTGTTGAAAACTGGCAGAATTTGGAAGACCCCATCAGCTTAATTCTCCGGGTTTCTGACAGCAAAATATGTGACAGTACATAGTACGGTTCCCTGCAAAACACTGCTGCTTCAAAGCTTGCGTGGCGTGCCCTAAGTTGAAGGCTTTTGCCTCTGTAATTCACTCGTACCTCTGCCAGCCGGCCAAGTCCAGACCGATGCGTTCCAACAGGTAACACAAAACGCCTCTGGAAGGGCCAGATTTTACCGGCTTCCACACTGTGACCCGAGTCCTACACTGCTGCCAGGTGCCCTTCACGTCCTCAGTCCACTTTGCTCAGTCATACAAACCGGTGTCGAACCTCCACTGCAGATGTCAGAGGGGAGCGCTTTGCAGCCCTTAAACCCTTCGTTACTGTCAGGCACGATCAAAGTACCGCATCCCACGTAAACATACGACGTGTACCTAAATATCATGTAAAGCTTGTGTCACCTGATAGATATGCTTTCCAAATAATGCACATTTACACACAGACTTTCACATAAAAACATGAACTATGGTTTTAGAATTGTTTCTAGTCTAATGTGGGAAACTGTCTGGAGGGCCAAACCAATTTTAGGCACCAATTTTAATTAACTTCTCTAGCTGAGTTAATCAAGATATCTACCAAATTTAATCATGATTGGGGCACAGAGTTAGGTGATGTGACTATCCTAGACAGCCTTTTGTGTAAGGAGAATAGGATTAACTTCTGTCCTGCCCCACTGACATTTTTTAAAATAACAACGTCTGTTCTGAACTACAAAAGCTATGGGGCTTAATTATTCAGATAGCTAGTGGCCCTGTTTCAAAGAAGAAAAGAGAACAGACCTCAGAAACGAACCATCTCCAGTCCACATGGAGTACAGCTATTAATATTTGATCCCCTGCTAGCCTGGAGGCAAAGGGAATAATGTTCATTACAAGAGCCTAAGACTGAATCCACTTTAACAACTGACTGAACTGAAGATGAGGATGAAACCGTTCCTGCTATAGGTGAGGTGAGTAAGTTGGGGGACTCTGGTAACTCCTTCAGCAAAGGAGCTGATATTTTGTCAAGCACAGAAGGAAATGGAAGTCTTCTATGGCTGCCATCAGAGCCTCACTGTAAAGACCATCACTGGATCCGATATCCAATCCTGATTATGGAAGAGAGAAGATCATTGCGAAAAGTAAGGAAAGTCATATACTTGCAAATGGAAGAAATAATTTAATGAAAATGTAATTAACAGGAACAGAGAGACAATGCCATGTAACTGGGAAATGGAATATCCCTCAGTCCCTTATCCCCTGCTCTCTCCCCATAACGCATCTTCAATAGCAGTAGTCTCTGCATCTTTTGTTCCAGATTACAGTCTCAGGCCAGTCTTATTTGGGGCCTGGAGCAACACACCAGTTTGAGAAAGTCTTCAGAAAAACTGAAGATCCAATTTCATTTTCTTGTTGTACCCTCAGTCTACGACTTGCAAATACAACTCATGCCCCTTTCACAGGGTGACCAGATAGCCCTGCGAGATACCTCAGCCCCAGTACAGAGTAAGTTCCATCAGAGATTTCACTCTCATCTACTGACTTGGAGTCTTAACGTTAAATTGGGACAATGAAATCTAGGTGAAGTATAGAAAGGAAAGTCAATTTTGGATGTCCCCATTTTGGGGTGTCAAAAGAAGACCTATTTTTCAGACTGGTCATAGTCTGTGTCACCTAATTAAAGCTGCAAACTAGTAACCTGTACACGTCTTTGCCTGAGAAATTGTCTGCTTAAGCAGAAGCTCTTAAGGTTAAACAAATCTTTCAAATATTGAGGGCCAGAGTCACTCACGCGTGTACGGTAACAGAGCTCCTGGAATTATTATACTCTCTGGACCCACTGCAGATATTTGCCTCTTGGCTTTACTCTTCCTACAGTGTATACCCATTAGAACCTCTAATTAGAAAGGAAAATCACGAGTTCCATGTTATTTAAAAGATTATGCAGCATTTTAAAATACAGCACAATGTAATTATTTTTTAATAGCCACAGCTATTTCATGTATTTACTTTTAATGGTGTTTGAGTCATAAATTAACAGTAGAAAAGAAAAAGGCAAATGAGCACTTGACAGAGAAGCAGGCACAACTGAAAAGAAAAACTGAAACGCTAAAAACCCTGCGATTAAAAAGAAAGAGGGCCTTATTGGTTTTTCTTGCTTGCTTTATTCTGGATTGGTTTTTATCATTTAACTTGTCCACCTGGAGGTCAAGAAGGTCAGGGATAAATAAAAATGAGAAGAGTTGAACGTCTGTGTTGTTGCAGAGTGACTTCTGTCAGTTTGTCAAGAGATGCATATTTTTGGACAGTCTTACATTATCAGATACCAAAGTTAATAAACTAGCACTGCCGCTGCAGAGGACAGAAGGAACAAAAAAAAAAAACTGCACGATGATGAACATAGACTTTTTCATTAGTATTTCCCAATATTAAATTAACAACGTATGCTACTTGACTGGTAAGTGGAGCAAGTTACCAAACCTCCCTCTCAGCTCTCCTCCCTCTGAATGCCTGTTACTAGCCACTTGTACTGCAGCAGCATCTCCACCATCGCTGAGGACCGGGTGTCACCATGCTAGCTGCAGTACAAGCAGAGCAAGTGACAACACAGATGTCAGAGCACAGAGCTGAAAGACAAAGAGAGGATTAAACAACCAAGCATGTTAGAGAGAAGGTGAGCCATGAAAGCAACACACATGCAGAGCATGTACACACTGCTAGATCACATACAGTCATACCGTCCTCCTCTGCCAGGAACACGTCCAAGACAAGTGTCTCTAGTTGCTGTGCATCTCACCCCCCAAAAATGACTATTAACTTTTTAAAGAATAAACCAATCTGC
>NW_008825543.1:1256872-1264136 GCF_000699105.1 Pygoscelis adeliae
GAAGGAACAAATAGGGTGCCTGTCCCTACTGCACGATGATGAACATAGACTTTTTCATTAGTATTTCCCAATATTAAATTAACATGGGGCAGGAGCCCATTTCTTGTCTCTGGAAAGGCCATTAATGCTCTGTGGCAGATTATGTTCTTCAGACATCCGTACTCACCTCACTCCTGGAGACAGACCTGTGCTAGCTGTTCGTAACAGTGCCTTGTCCTGTCCACGCACCCCTTGTATTGCACACCCAGGCTTTTTCAGGTACAAAGAGAACCTGAAATTTCCTTCCTCCTGGTATTGCCAGCACAGGACCGATCACTTGGCGTGCCAAGGTATAACTTCATCTTGTTTGTCTTCTTCACAGAAAGCCCGGCTTGCGAGGATTCGAGTGGCCAAAACAGGCAGCTCCAACGCTTACCTTCACAGCAAGCGCAATGGCCTCCTGAACGAAGCCCTGGAGCTGACGGTGAGTGCAGAGACAGTATCTCCTTCCACAGAGTTTGAGAAGCTCCCTATTCCCATGGGGCTCCCTCCCTTTCTCTCTTCGTTGCCACCTAATTGCTCATTATCCAGCATGGCAGCCTCACACACAGAACGGCATTATGCTATAATTGCGCTCTCATGCACCGTATGTGCCATGTGGAGGGACAGCTGGAATCCAGCTGCAAGACTGGATGGGAGGAAAAAGCTTCCTTGGGCTCCTCCTTGAGCTAGGAAAGGATCTGTCTGTCCAGCAATGATCAGGTTCACTGTTCCCATGAAGCTCTCTGTGCGATGGAGCTGTTGGAGCTGTACTGATTTATACCACCCAGGGTCTGCCCATACTATAAATATCCACTCTCAACATACAGTTATTTATTTTCAAGAGTTTCCCTCTAATATGGACTATCTGATCATGCCCAACAGGACAGGAAAAGATTCCCTAGCTCCTGTTTCAGGCAGTTTGGTGGTGGGTTTATTTTTAACAGAAAGGCCTCTGGAGGTTAATACTAGCTATTCACAAAAAGAAAAGTTTTAGAGTGCGTCAGATTGCTCAGCAGAATCAGCGAAAATGGGAGGAGGTTATTACATTAAGCCTGATCAACACCAGAGCAGGTATTAGCACATTTCATGGATTTCATTTCAAATAAATCAGCCTTTTGTGCACGTGGGGAGCAAAGAGTGAGATGTAGAATGCTTAACTGAGCCACCAGAGCTGCCTAGCATTTGTTCGCGTGTCCTTACTTGGAGCTTAATCCTTCAAATGTCTATTTTCCCTGGCACACATCCTTGCATTTGTAAAATCAAAACTGAAAAACCTTTCCAGCTCATGGTGAAAGCTGCTCACTAGGACCTGAGCCCACTCCTACCCAAGTTCAGTGGGTACAGCCCACAGGGAAATTGTGTAGCACCTTATTTTGCATGTAGGATGCTACTCAGCGCAGACCGAGATAGAGGAATCTGGCCCTTTACAACCGGAATAGTTTTTAAACCAACTTTACAAAAGCACTTCACATGAAGTACAGATTTGGAAGGTAGGATGCCCAGATCAGTTTCTGTTCTCCCCTCCAAAACAAGTTTGATCCTTCTGACTACACATCTAACGTTGTCTCCTGCTCTGCAAATGGCAGCGACACTCAGAAAATCTGTTTCTTGAACCATATGTCGCTGTTGAGCAGTTCAAGAAAAGTTTCTTTATCAAGAATATGAGAGACCAGGAAGACTGGTCACATCTAGTCCAGAGCCTTATCCCCATAAAGGAAAGACTCAGGACTGGGATGGCAGCTCAGCTGAGATTCTGCTATTTCATCACCCAGGAACACGCAAAAATTTGACTACAAATTTAAGACTTCCTTTTGAGCTTTAGATTTATAGTTTTTCAAAATGCCAGAAGAGCTTAGCAGGGACACTCAGTTTGCACTTGATCTTCCAGCCTGTCATCCCAATAAGAATCTCCTCACTTCTCTTGTCAACCAAAACTCCCTGCCAAGACCACTCAGGGAAGAGCAGCTGACGCACCAATGCTTAAGTCCAAAATGCATGAGGTTGAGAGAAATATTCAGCCGAATGGGTTCATTTCCTGGCACTTGCCCAAAAATAAGTGGAAGAAGGGTCATTTTGTTGGCTACAAAGCTACTGTAGACACAGGAAGGAAAACAAAAACATTTCTAAAGAGGTTCTAGAGGATTTTTTTTACCCATTAATAACTAAATTTAGATATATAGTAGCACCTAGAACAGGTCTTCCCAAGCTTCTCTGGGTGCAACTTGCTTTCTGGTGGGCTTATAGCTCTAAATGCTAACATGACTCCCCCACAGCCCAATAAGATCCACAAATCCTACTTTGAAAAGCACTGAATATTGTATACATTTGTATTAATGCTTTGTAAGAAAATATCCCCACCCTGATGAACTTCCTGTTGAAACAGTCAAAAGCAAAGGGCATGGGGAAGGAAGAATTACCATCTGCCTGTGACATACGGGAATATAATTTACTAAAACAAGAAACTTGCCAAAGTCATATCTGGCATCTGCACAACCACCAGGAAGTGATCTTTGACTACCTGAGGACCAGCCTCACACCTGAATCAAGGACCGAGACATGTCTCTGCATCCACAGGTAGTGGCATTAATTAATTACAGAACTGTAGAACATCCTTTGTTGTAAAGGTATACACGACCGTCCCAACTCCACAAGGCAAGATTTTATGTCCTTTCATTTTATGGCATGAGAAGAAACTATTCTGAAGAGTACAAAATGTGAATGACAGCATAGTCTAGCTAGCCAAATCTTTTAAGCTGTAAAAATATGAAGGAATGTGACTTCTGTAGTTGCTATATTAGGGATCAAAATATTATCTACATACTGTGCACATCCGTCAGTCAAATTAGTATCAAACTGTTTCGTTGGTCAGGTACACATCCCATTTTGATACCTTGCCCAGGACTCATGCTAACTTTAATGGACTTCACATGGCCAGATTGCCATAGGGCTGGTTTGTTACCCAGCAGTAATTCCAACTGCAGTTACTATATGGCCATGACTAGATATTATCACTTTCATCATTAGCAATCACACAGTACTGTGATCAATGTATAATTATTTTACAAGTGCCCAGCAGATTGCCCTGCACTCTGGCACCTTGAGAGTGTACCCAAGGAAAACAACTGCCCCAGAACGTAGCCTGGCTGTAGCTCTGCAGTCAAACTAATAAATTGAGAAATAAGGACTGTTCAAGATTCCGGAACATGTGCCAGAATGTCCTTTCATTAGTGCCAGAATGAATACACTGGCACCATCTTCCAAGGGAACAGTATGTCTTCAGCCTGTAGCCTTGTACCAAAGTAAAGAAAAAGCAAAGAAAAGGATTTATCCAAAGACAGCAGCAGGAAGGAATTCTGCTCCTAGCAAGAATACAGACACTTGCTTCAGAAACATGTGGATTTGTGGCATTTCGCATTTACCATCTAGACACGAAGTACTCAGACCATTTTCTTCTCATTTAGAGAGATTTTTAGTGGGTTTTGTGTCAGAAGTGTCAAGGGATGGTGAGCTTCTTCCCATGGCAGCAGCCTACATATCCTCTTAGCGTTAATCTCCTTGTACAGCTAGCTGAAATTCCCTTTTAGCTACAACGCTAGGAGGTGTATATCCTAGGAACAGTAGGTTGTGAGGCCTCGTGCCTTTTCACAAGCAGAATCTGCTTAGCCATAGATAAGTGTAACAGCCATTCTCACGGGAAGGGACAGTCTAACCACTGAACCAGTTCAACTCAGTTCACCAGTCTCCAATTCTGTGTGCTGAAGCACTAAGTAGAAGAGGTAAAGTGGAAGTATTATTTTGGATAATAATACTGACACTACAGTGTGTTTCAGTCTCCCTCCAAGCAACCAGCAGCTCAGTGAATGTCTTCCAGGAACAAACTGAATGGTAGCTGGCATCAAATCCTTGCAAAACTGGCATCCCAGCTCAAAAAGCAAACCATCTCCTCCCCCCCACCAGCTTTTTCATTACAGCCAGACTCTTCTAATGAAAACACAGATTTTGTTTGCCTGCAGTAACATAGGTACTGTGCTGGTTTCGGCTGGGATAGAGTTAATTTTCTTCATGGTAGCTAGTATGGGGCTGTGTTTTGGATTTGTGCTGGAAACAGCATTGATAATACAGAGATGTTTTTGTTACTGCTGAGCAATGCTGACACAGAGTCAAGGCCTTTTCTGCTCCTCACCCCACCAGCGAGCAGGCCGGGGGGGCACAAGGAGTTGGGAGGGGACGCAGCCGGGACAGCTGACCCAAACTGACCCAAGGGATATCCCACACCATAGGACGTCATGCTCAGCAAATAGAGCTGGGGGAAGAACAAGGAAGGGGGGGACGTTTGGAGTGATGGCGTTTGTCTTCCCAAGTCACCGTTACGCGTGATGGAGCCCTGCTGTCCTGGGGATGGCTGAACACCTGCCTGCCCATGGGAAGCAGTGAATGAATTCCTTGTTTTGATTTGCTTGCACGCACAGCTTTTGCTTTACCTATTAAACTGTTTTTTATCTCAACCCACGAGTTTTCTCACTTCTACCCTTCCGATTCTCTCCCCCATCCCACCGGAGGGGGAGTGAGCGAGCGGCTGGGTGGGGCTTAGTTGCCGGCTGGGATTAAACCACGACAGGTACAGCTGATGCAATCTCTATAGGTACACATTCCTCAACAGTACTATCAAAATGCCAGGCATTTGTGTGATGTTGGCACTCTCACTGTCCTAGGGCAGTAGTTCCTGCAGATCTCATTCTTAATTCGCATGCTAGGATGTTTTCAGTGGTTGCATAGTCTGTTTCTGAAAATACTGAGGTGACTGAAGAAAAAGTGAAAGGAAGATAAGGTACGAGTCATACTCATTGATGCTACACTTTATTCCTGGTCACTGCCATCCCTTGATCCATTCATTTCCATCAGCAGTGAGCCTAGCCTTGGGATGGAAGGCAGAGGGAGAGACTGAGTTGTGCTGCCAAAATTTAACAATTGGCTTAGGTCTTCTGCCAGAGGTATGGAAGCTCTATCTTTGCTTTCAGATTCCATTTAGACCTGCTCTCAAGTAAATCCTCATAAAAAGATACTGTTTGCAATATGTGCTCTTTCTCTCTCCTTTTCCACTGTTTTAGTGCAGCATCATATTTGCTTTAGGGCTTGCAAGGACCTCCATGGGAAATATTCCAACACAGACTTCAGCGGAGTCAGTAATCTCAGCAGGGTACGAACAGGACCTGCTTGATGTGTTAGCTCACCAGGAGGATTGTTAATAAGAAAAATGGAACAGATTTTTTTTTTTTAGGCCACTTCTAAAAATACTTCTGGGAATGCTCCATCTTCCAAAACAACAGCAACAAAAAAATCCATAACCTGCCTAAGATGCACTCCCATAGGAATCTATTAATTCTGTGTACAGTAAGTCAGCTTTCTTAATGTACCAGTTCAGCTATGTTTTGGCATCTATCAGAGACAGAGTTATTCCTTCACTTAAAGATCACACAACCATCCTGGAAAAGGCATCCAGAACCCTCATTTGCAGTGAATCACTGGGACATATGGGTGTATTTAAAAGCAATGCTTTAAGCATAGTTGCATTTGACCCCCTTGAGAGCAACAGACAACATCTTGGCACTTCTGCCAAGATGTTCTGCTGTGTCTCCCATCCCACCCATTTTCTCTCTTGAACAGTTAGATACTGCTGTTTCGTGTCTAAGTAGAGATTCAAGCCACGCACATCAAATTTTGCCTTTCAGATTTAGGCATTACAGAAGACACCAGGCACTCCTGACTTATGGAGCACAGGGAAACATTTTACAACACCTAATTGCCATTTTAATGCATGTAATTGTCTTTGAAAATGCTAGTCATCAAAGACATGCGCAGATTAACGTGTCATGAAATCACAGTGAATTTCAAGATCAGGAGCTTAAGTAGTAGTAGTAAGAGAACATCCTTAAAAAAACAGGATCTTAAATCTGCCACCACATAACAAAGTAAGAAAAATAATCCTGGCTCTCAAATAGCACAGAAGCTCTCTAGACAACACCTATTGCTTCTTTTCCTTCCATTCCTGAGGTGCCTCTGATCATCAGATCATAGAGTAAGTGACATGCTGTATTTTGAGGAATGTAAGCATCTGATTCACTGATACAGTGCAGAAATAAAAAATACAGAGTACTGGATTTCTCCCCCCACACCCAAGTTGACTAAATTGGCCTATTGCTGTTTTGATGAATGCTTGATGCCAAGCTTTCTGCATGAGCAAAACATTACACACATACTGAACTCAAGCTCCTAACCTCTTATCCATTTCTATTTCAGCTGTTTCAAGCAGATCAAGCCCCTCAGCTTAACAAAAGCACAGAGATTGGTCTGAAATCCGTAGCTTATCCTAACAACTAATAACACTGCAGTCTGAGCAGTCTCTTCCCCAAATCACCACACGCACACATACCTGATGTAGAAGCCGAGAACAACCAGCAGAAGTGCCCCAATAAGTCTTTCCAACCCAGAGTCCTTAAATAGGCATGCCACAAGCAGTTCATCCCCCCCCAACTCTTCCTATGTCTCCCTAGGAGGGACCACTCCTTTTAATAGTTTTTCAACCTAAATACTCCCAGCTGTACCCAATCCCTTCCTAGATGGCACAGGCCGCCTGCTTGACTCTAAGCACACCCTACTCTCTGAATTAGCTTACAAATTTGTTATCCACATTTCAGCTGTTTGAGTACACAGGGGAGGTAGGGGAAAGCTGGTCCCCAATTACACAGGTGTTGCTGCACAATGAGTCAAGTATCTGGATGGTGAGGTCTTTGAAACAGGCTTGCCTTGTCCTGTTTTTGTGCTAAGTGATGTACAGAGGGTTTCTGGTCAGTTCACAGGGCTCCTGGGCACTGTGTTACTAGAACATAAATCACAGTAAGCCATCCTACTGAGCGAAAGCCTACTGAGTGAAAGAAACTAATAAAGGTGGGACCTTCCTTCTCCTAGGGAACTGCTGCCACATTTCACGTGAACATAAACTCTTTGCCACTGCTACACAATGCTTCTTTATTTGCCATATGCTTCAATAGGATAATTTATATACATTAACTCTTACATAAGCAGTGCCTGCCTGTTCCTCCCTTCTCCCTGCCTTTCAAATAGGGCTTTGCCACAGGAGGGGTTACACACCTTCAGTTTGCACCGAACCCAGTCCTCAGGAGCTGCTATAAACTCCCCACCAACAACCATATGCACCGATGCAGTGAAAGGTACGACCCCCTTT
>NW_008825543.1:1264152-1284965 GCF_000699105.1 Pygoscelis adeliae
GGTACAAAGTGCGGACAACAATTGGTCATGTCCATGAAGAGGAGAGACAGAGCCTGGAGTCCTGTCTCTAGAAACAGCATTACAAAGTCCAAGACACGAAGCCTGGATTCACATTTTTTGATCTGGCATGCAGCCGTGACTCAGGAGGCTTTGGCAATAACACATGCAAGTTCCAACAGGCCCAGCTCTGTGCAGCCCTGAAGGTCAGGCAGAGCCAGGCTTTCAGCTCAGCAAAAGCAAGACAGCTTGTGGTTTGTCTCCTAACAGAGACTAGAGTTTAGGGTACATCTGTTGGCATTCAAAGGTCATGTCAAGCTTAAAAGTCTTAATGTTTTTTTGAAAAATAAAACAGCACAGCTTCTTTTCTTCTTTACCTTCTGGTTCCTGAGCCAGAATACGCCAACAGTATTTCCCAGGTTTCCTCCACAGCTACAAGATGACTAGAAACGCACTGGTTTTGAATCAAAGCTGAGGTCCTCACCTGAGTTAACTAGCCAAATCATTAAGAAAAAAAATGAGGTAACCTCAGAAGAGTCATGAGAAAAACGTGAGAGCTGGCAACACTGAAATTATCTTTATCCCTGTGAAAGCTAATGCTGCTAGTTTTGTTTGTTTTCATGGTTTTACACCTGGTTTGGGTTTTGGTTTCCCCCCTCTCCCCCCTTTTTCTGGCTATTTAGGGATCCACTGAAGATGAACAGCATATGACTAAAGGCACCTCCTTAATTGAAAGCCAACATCACCACCTGCTGCACTGCCTGGAAAAAACAACCGTAAGTAGCAACACAATCCTTTTACATCTTACTAGGTCTTTGTCCCTGGCCCAGGCTTCATATGGAAAAGATGTGCACGCAGATGCTCTGAAGTGGCACTCAGTTAGATATATTCAGCAGACCTACAAACTATGCCAGAGGGGGGCTGACACTCAAGCTCCCAAGAATATTCTGCAATGGGATAAATGCACTTTACTTCATTGTTTTCTTTAAAAAAAAAAAGTAATTACTGTGCAAAGGGATAAAGATGTGATTATCTGCTACTCCACAGTCATCTACACCAGTACAAAGTCAATAGCAGGTTGCTCAGTCAAGTTCACTTGAACGCAAATAACTTTTCAGCATGGGGTTAGGGAGATCCTATAAACAAGGTGTACATTAAGTTTAATTTCTTCAGTGCTTCTGAAAGAGAACTAAACTGCATTTGTCTTATGTTGTCAGTCACACATCACATATACTCGTCATTTGTGCTAATTAGTAATAAAGGACAGTTCTGCTGTCTTAAGAGGAAGAAGCTGCTGTCAGTGACTCCAAACCACAACCTGGTCACCAGTGCCAATGGACTGGAAAAAAATAACCTTTAGCCCTTTATATGGCACAGAGCAGACGAACTCTCTTAATGGGTTTAAAGGTTGCACATATCTTTTCTCACTACAGTTCTGGTTACAAGAGCAGGTAATTTATCTCAAAGCCAGTCAAGCAGATTCTATAACAATGACTTTTCCGTTTGCGTCATGCAAGGTGTTGGAATGAGAATTTTATTTTTCACTATTAAGTGATTCTGTATGCAGAAGTCTCTTGGAACATTTCAGATATTTGATATATATTTTTTACTTCCAGGTATATATAAAAGGTTCTGCAGTAAAGGAACACATTATCTATACCATGATTCATTCTAGAAAGAATGAAGAGAGGTTAACACTTGAAATATTCATGCCTTTTTCTATCTGCATCCATCATCAAATGTACTTTTGATTTCTGACTTGCAAGAGCCTTCTGTTAGATAAATCACCTTCACTTCCATAGTTTGGCTTATGCTGGAGTAACACCACTTAGGCTTCAGCGATACACTGGAAGATGACTGGTTAATTACAGTGACCTGCTGAGTACGGCTGGTTTATCACAATGAGCTATAAAGGTCACCATTCCAAGGACAGTGAACTGATTCTTCCTGTATCAATGACTATTGAATTTATTTTTTTAAGACTCATCTTGCCTTTACTTCTAGCAATTTTGGGTATTACATAGCAAGCAGATATTTCACAATCTGACTCTTTAGTTTAGAACTTTATGCTTAAAAGCTTCACCGCTATGACCCATATTTCTCAAGAATACTTTCATTTGGAAACTTTAACAAATTGGCTGAAGCAAACAGAAGCTGACAACCCTGCCCCCAGGCTCTGCCCTTGTAAGGCTCTGACTTTCTAAAGGCTTATAGAAATTGTGACCTCTGCACAGGGACGGTGGACATCTCTGGGAGCTGCACGTGTTGCTCCATTACTAATGAGCTGGTTAGGGTGCTGGAAGTAACATGGCCAAAGCATAGCCTAATTTGTGGAAGTATTAGCCGACCACACTAACAAAGCTAGATTGCCTCCAGCATGCAAGCCTACTCAGACAGTGAGTCTCAGTGGTTGAAAATGTTCCAAACATTGCTTTTTTCAGCAAAGAACGGCAATAACAGTGATAATTTGAATTTTTATTAAAACCTAGAGGGAGAATCTGCACAATATTGAATGTGTTTTCCCCCACGTTTTTCAGCCAGTTATTACCATGATGTTGCATCAAATCACGTAGCAAGATTGTACTCTGGGCTGAAATTATCAATCAAATTAGTTCAATCAGCTTATGTGAAAATTCTATAGTTCACATAATCTATTAAAATACTACACAACAGTTCTCCTCCCAAAAATTTAAATCATAGTAGAAGAATTTTTAAATACTGAAGAGTCATTTTGTAACCAAGTTGCAGGAATGGAATGAGGAATGTACCATGCTTGCAAACTTGTTTCAATGGGCAATTCACCTTTCCTTAAACTAGGCAGAAGGATTCTAAAAGTACATTATTTATTGTCATAGTATCTGCAGTCGTCGCTAGCATACAGCCTTACAATTGAATGGCTGTGAATGGCTCACAAATCTGGTGTGTCAGATGACAAAGTGACCCTAAAGTACTTCTAGCTGCCATAACAGAGGTTACTTTGTCATATTAACACAACAGATGGAGTTTGTTCAAACAAAAGGAGTTTTTTTCCACTCATTCCAACTCCCAGATCGAGTATGGACATTCACATGCCACGTTTTCTCCAAATGCTGAGTGCATCGAATCCAGTCCTTCAACCCAAACCTTTCTCCTGTGTTTCCACAGAGTATGATCAATACCCATACCCATTGGTGACGCAATGGCAATACAATTCCAATTCGTTACTTGTGAATCAGCAGCTGAAACTGTTTTCCTTTGCCTTCCGCTCTCAAAAGCTCAAAGTAATAAAATTGTTACCAGTTTTGTTCTATTTCCAAGAACATAACATTAAAAAGCTTAAGTGTGAGAGGAAGGAACAAAGGGGTCTGATTCAGGCAAGGTTTGGTGAAGAGAAGGTCCGGTTGCCCATTCAAACTTGAGTGAGCCAGCTGGAATGCTGAGGCAATAGATGCAATGCTGGGACTAAACTTCTGAATGCCGGAATGGACAATCAATTGTGTTTTTATCTTTTGTTGGCATGTTGTCCCGTAGGGATTGTCCTATCTTGTGGATGATCCCCTGTTATCTGTACGAACTTCCACCATCAAGGTATTTCCTTTTTAATTCAATCTGTTTTCTCTATGGTCTCTGTGAAGTGTCTGGAGAGTGTTTGCTTCCTTTCTCGTTCCTGGTCTTGTCCTTGGGAGTTTGTGCACGTGGCTCTTTTTGGCTATCCAGTGCTCTTGTTTCCTGTGAGTCATTAGTTGTTCCAATGAAAACCGATGGCTGCCTTCACCATGGTTGCT
This sequence comes from Pygoscelis adeliae, assembly GCF_000699105.1. Lineage (NCBI taxonomy): Eukaryota > Metazoa > Chordata > Aves > Sphenisciformes > Spheniscidae > Pygoscelis > Pygoscelis adeliae. The sequence goes on from NW_008825543.1 coordinate 1,267,914, forward strand.
TTTGTTTCCCATCCTTTCTGATGCTGACAGGGACTGGATGAAGTATGTTCACTAGAACTACTTGGGTGTTCATACACGCACATCAGAGTTCGTTCTTTCAGGATTTCTTTGTTCCTTAGCACAAAAACTCCTCACAAATTCAGCTTTCTGAATTTCCTTCCCCTATACACTTCCCACTCTCACCTGCCACGTTTATTTCCACTCAGCTAATAGCACCCAATGAACTGCAGGTATGCTTTGCACCCAATAGCCAATACAAGCAACATCCTGCAATTCAGCTATATGTCAAGATGGTCATCTAAATACAACACAATCCTGTCCCCAGGGACAAAGAAAAAGGAGCTAAATCTTCTCTTGGGTTTCATAACCATGTGGCATCACAGACTTTTTGAAGCCACTTCTGGAATTCAGACAAAAATGAAAGGAAACTCAAACACAATATATTAACCATCTCAGACTACATAAGCAAGGCAGCATTGATAGACTATCATGCTTTTGTCACTGCAACAGCTTCCCTTATTCCCTTACTGATGGAGGAGAGCAAAATCTTCTCTTGGTTGCAGTGAGTGGAAGGGCAGAGTCATTTCTTCTAAAGATCTGCCTAGTGCAAATATTTTCAGGCACAGAGGCAGGGAGCATCTTACACAGGCAAGGGGCTGACACATCCCACCAACCTAGCAAAAGGTACCGTTGAAAACAAACTGCTGTTGGGCCAAAGCTGTTGGTGTCACCAGAGAGTAATGGCACTATTCTTTTCCCTGCCAGAACCACGAGTTCATAGATGAGCAACTGTTCGAGCAGAACTGCATGGAGAGCTCAATGCAAAACTATCCTTCTTCTCGGAGCCCCTCCTTGTCAAGTCACCACGGACTGACCACCTCCTGCTGTTCTCGCCGGAACAAGAAGACCACTCACCTTCCCCTCTCCAGTGTGCCAGCCACTCGTCTCCGGAGTATGCAGGAGCTCAGCACCATCCACATCCAGTGCAGCGAGCAGCCCTCACTTACAACAAGGTACAGTAAGTAGGCTCTTGCTGCTAACTACTGCATGCAAACCTCTGAAGTCGATTATCCACCTGAACGTTCTTGCAGGCCTATTCTCCAGCCAGGGAGAGGCGGCTAGTGCTGGGAGCATCTTTCTTCCCCTCCTTCTAATGACAGCCCAAGGAAAGCGGCTCCTAGCTGTTCCAGAAGAACCAGATCAAAGCTAGACTCTAGTGCAGCTCTTCTCTGGCCAGACTGGACATAGAAGAATGAATTCCAGCTGAAACCTGCCTATGAAGTGCTAATCACACAGGCAGGAGCCAGCAGTTCCCAGCTGTGAGCCACTCACCAAAGCTGGCACAGGACCACTTCACAGCCCACCTCCCAGATAGCCCAGTACTTCCAAGCCTTTACTGGGAGCAGGCAAAGACAACTGGTTAAATCAGTGTCTGTCAGCAAAAGCTGTTAGAGAGCTGTACACACTGACTTGGTCCACCAGGGACACTCACTTCACTGATTTTCATTGTCCAAAAGTCTAAATCGCAACTGTAAGCATCCCTGGGAAAAATTAAGGAGGAATTTCACAATGGTGTCTTAGTAGCTCTCACCTAAAAAGCCATTAGTGACACAGGTGAAGAAGTGTCTCAATAGAAAATTTTGAAATTTTCATTTTACACCTATCTTGCTGAAAAAATAATTTCTTCACCTTACCTTTCTTGCAAATATTAAATTACTTTTTAAATCCCCCTCAGCCCATGAAGCTTCTTGTGCACCGGGCTGGTTTTGAACTTACCATTCTTCTGCTCCCCACTCCTATCGAAGGGATCTAGAAACTGAAACAAAGCTGCCTTTAGGGCAGCAAGCAATTACTTTGTGCCAGGGTGCAGTCAGAAGGGCATTTCAGAGAATGAATTATGGATGAATAAGCACAAAACAAGTCTCCGGCTATTGCAGCTTTGAGATGACAATAGTTTAAACCAGCACCTGAAACAGTAATTCAGGGGAATGTCAACTATTCTGCCTATTTCAGTGGGTGCTAAATCAGTGAATATTTTAAACGTCAACACTGTTTGTTATTTCACTTGCTTACCAAACTGTGTAAGAATGGAGAGAGAAAAAAAGCTTTAAAGTTGTTTTTCATGTGGAATGCAACTAACTGGGTGTACTGGTTACCACTGGCAGAACCACCCAGTCCCTAAGACTGCCCCACTCTCAGCTTGTGACTGAGGCAACCGGGGAGCAGAATGGGTTCTGCCGTGTTCTTGGGATGCTTGAGCGATCAAGAAACATCCTCTTGGTGAGTCACTCCGAGATAACAACAGCAATAGCTTTCCAACTGGGAGCTTTACATTTTAAAAGGACAGGCCTTGTGTTTAAAATGAACGTGTTGGGCTGGTAATAGTAGACTCCTGTAGCTGTGCAGATGCACAGAAATCAACCTATCATTTTCCCTCTGCAATTAATTATAGGATGCAATTGATGCAGATCTAATAAGAATGCTCCCAGCTGCCAGATCCTTGAAACTACTGCAGAGAGATGAAAAAACAGAAAAGATCAAGGGACAGTGAATTTGAAAGAGGCATTTGAAATGCAAGGAAGACAACATCTCTTTCTCAGAAAGAACTACCTGTGCTCTGAAAAGATACAGTACACAGGGCAGTATATGTAATGTCCTCTTAATTAAACTAGAATTATGCAAGAATGAAATGGAAACATAGAATGATTTGCCCTGTGAAAAGCTGTATCCTAACCAGGGGGAATATTAAAAAAGCTTGGTGTAATCTGGGTAGAAATAAATGATGCCTTGCAGGAACCGGGGGGAACATTTAAGTGGAGTCTTCTGAATATTTCAGTGCCCTTAGTTCAGAGGAGTAAGATAATTAAGGACAACTACCATTCCCATCCTTTCTACTGTCTGGTTTTTTTTTTAAAAAAAAAAAAGCCAAACACTAAATTTGTTTTCTAGTCGTTCCAGTCTCAACATGAAATCAGATGATGGGCTGAGACCGAACTGCAAAACTGCCCAGATAACGACAGCCATCATCAGCATCCCCACGCCGCCGGCACTCACGCCAGAAGGCGAGAGTAGGCCTCCGCCCAGCAGCCCCAGCCACTCCACGAACATTTCCACCACCACCACAAGCAACATAGTCAAGGTCTCTGCCTTGTAAGACGTCTCATGCACAGAAGGAGGCTGGAAGACCAGTGCCCCTCTCCCTCCACACCTCCATGTTCCTTTCTTGCTGCAAATTGTGCCTGGATGGACCAACCTGACATTCTGTCATTGAATTCGCAATGGAGACCTAACGAGGCAGCTTTCTTCAGACTCGCATTCATGCTGTGGACTGAGGAAGGATTAGGAGAGGGAGGAAGAGGCTGGTTAAAGGAAAAACCTGCATGGAGAGCGTGTTGTGCCATGGTACAGGGTGAAAGTCACCTGCGGAGGCTGGAGGGAAAGAATCATCATGGCAACAAGAGCGTCAATAAAGAAAACGGAAATATAACACTGTGTATCGCAGCACCTTTTTAAAGGTTTTTAATGGATAATATTTATTCATGAGGAAATGACTGAAAAGGTGAAAAACAATGGATTTTGTGAATTTTTTTTCTTCATGGAGCAGAACCTTTAAACCAACCAAAATTTCACATTTTTTTTTCTTTTATAGGAAAAGATTTAGACAAAGAAGCCACCTGTCACAGAAACCTATTTCCATTCCTCTGTGTGTGTGCGTGCGAGTGTGCAGCAGAACCACATCAGAGCAACACTGAATTACAAAGAGCAGAGCATATTTCCATGATTGGGTGCACAGTAGGAAAATACAAGCATGTGTCAGCACATATATGTGCACACGCACACACACACACACAACTATTTCACCCTGGATGGCATTCTTTATTTAGACAATTTTGTATCCGCCTTTTAAGTCAATACAGTGCAATTGCAAACAGTGTGTTTGTCTGCTAATTATTGTCTGTGAAAACATATTTGTGGAAAAAAAAAAAAAAGACAGGCTTTAGTAGAGTTTTAGTCCCACATGGGTATCTGCTTTCTATTTTTGTTATCACTTACTTGTAAGAGTGTGACTAGACTACCAGTTCTGTATTTTTAAAAAGGAAAAAAAAAAGGTAGGATTCTTTTTTAATACTGTACACACAAATGGCAAAGAATGAGAAAGCACTGAACTCAACTGCATCAAGCATTCATAAGTCTAACAGAGGTTTCTTGTAATGTATACCCATGCTTTTTTATTTTTGTTTTCTATATACAAATTTCTTTGCTAGCACTGGACATACAACCATTGTAAATAGTAGCCAAATAATGTCTGGATCTAAACTTGATAATAATTAAGCCCAGAGCCAAATATCTTGCATGGACAGAGAGGTATTTGGCTTTTTCACAGTCTTAGGGCTCCAGTTGTCTCATCAATGGCTTCTGGGTTGCACTGGTTTTGGGGGTAGACTAGGTTAGCAGTTTTAGTTCTCCAGTGCCAGCACAGGACCTACAGCATGCATCCACTCGAGAAGGGGGAGCAGTACTGGAGTTTGGAAAACATTTGATAAAGGGTGGTACAGACAGCATTTTCTTTTTGCAGTTCTACACTTAGTTTGGGAAAAGTCACGCACTTCTAGTCAACCAAAAACTGAAGTAACACTGTGTGGTACTGCCAAGAAGCTAACACTTCTAACTAAGCTGTGGTCAGCCCTAGCACCTCTTTCTGAGATCTTTCTAGGAATGATTTATTGTAAGGAAATACACAGTCCTGAAACATAACTGATTTCCCGCCCCCCTCCCAGGAAGAGTAACTTTTTTCTTCCATTCTGCCTTTCTCAAGTCCCCTTTTCATAACAGGTGTGATCCACGAAGGGCAGAGTGAGGAACAACGTCACCCACCCTTTCACTTGTCACACACTGTTTGGCTAATTATTGTAGTCATGCACAAACGCCCCTTCCAGGCCCCATACACACCCACGAAAGGCGATGCACCTAGCCCCCAACAGCTTGTAGATGATAAGGAAACATTTCAAGTGTCCTGTTTCTGAACAGTGATTCTACCAACATTAGAGTTAAAAGAACTACTGAAAGCATGTTTGAGGCTGATTCAGCAAAGGGATGACTTTTTTTTAACATCTGTCATAATCTATCCTGATGTAATATTTATATACACATATACACGCATACACATATAAATACAGACACATACATGTATAGATAGATAAATAGACCTACATGCTGACTTAAACATATGAGCTAGCAATCTGCTTTGTTAGCGCTCCTAGCCTATTAGTCTGTAGAGTGGACTCAGACGGCTGATGCATTAACTCAATACCCTCCTTAGAAACCTACAACATTCTAGGACCATTAGGGCTACGGCTAAGCCTTCAGTAGCTGCACCAGCTGTAATATGTTACCCAAAACTATGTTTAGACCTGTTTTAAATGATTAAAATGCTCTGCCTTTGCTGCTTCCTGTAGGAGGTTATACTGCAGTTAATCTTACCATTACTGAGTTTTTCTTGATGTTTTAATTCAATCTTTCCTTTGCTTTAATTTTATTATTTGTCATCATCTGCTCCCCATCTGAACACCCTCACCCTTGTAGATCAGAGGCCTTGCTCTCCACCACTTACCACCTTGCAGCCTCATTTACACTGGCACAGAACGAGGGTTAAATGCTACCGTGCTGACAGGGTACAGTGTTCCTTCCAATGCGCAGGAGTAAACGACTACAAAGATTCAGGGACTCTACACGGATTCTCGGTGCTGCCTTTCTTATTCCTGATTTACTGTGGAGTGGTAAACAAGCCACTTCATCTCTCTGCACCCATTTTTTTATCTGTAAATAGTAATCATGGCAGCCCTTGTCTAATGCATTATCGGTGCATTTAATTGCTATCAATCAAAACGCTTTTTGGAAAAAAAAAAAAAACACAACATTTTTAAGAGGGGACAAAAAAGTAAGGAGGAAAGCCACTCCTTGGGATTTCTGGCTGGCTGCTTGGGCTCAGATTGTCAAGTTGGCCATGGCCTTTGTTCTTTTCCACGGAAGAGGAATCATTGTTATCCTTGCTCAAAAACATGTGGCTTGCCTCTTCTACCATTAACTTAGCGGGTGCTGCCCCATGCAGTCAGTACCTCAGCACAGACTTTCAGAGGATAAAGACAGACAAAACTGAGGCAGTCTGAACCTAGAGGACAGGGCTAAAAATATTTTTAATGGAGGCATTAGCTCCCTTTATACACTGATTTGAAGCAGACTGAGTAATGCTTCCTAAAGCACTTGAAAATATGCTTGTACAAAACCTCTCTAGATTTCCCAGCACAGCTACATCCTCACTATGAGAGCACTGTGCATTCATTGAAACAGCAAAGACAAGAATCTATCGCCATCGTATCAGTGGTTGGTTGGTAGGGCATAACATAGCATCCTTCAAATGAAACGCAGGGAAGAAGGGAAAGCATTTGCACAGAAGAGCATGGGAACGGCACTACAGCCACTTATTCCTACAATAAAGGGAGGCAATTAGCTTTACCAAACTCAAGGCTCTTTATAATCTTTAAATAGCAACTTATAAACCATTGCTGAGATAAGGCCAAGTCAATCCTGAAAATTCCTAGGCCAGAACTGAAGGATTTGGACCATTCTCTCCAGCGGTCCCCAGTACTGCCCTGTCTTACCAGCATCCCTCTCCCTTTCCCCACTGCCATGCATGCCCAGGGTCACACACGTACACTGATACGGACACCAAAACCAGCACGTACCCCTGCAATCCCCGTCATTCCTGATGCATATGGAAGGGGGCTTCTTCAGGTGTGGGCTACCTCCGGGAGGAGAAGCATCCAGAAACATAGGTAGGTTCTAGTCCTGATACCTTTCTGAAAGACAGGTGGTAGAAAACAGCCTGATTAGCAAGACTGCTCAACAAAATGTCAATAGTACGTTGGCAGTTCATTTCAAAAGCCTTCCCCCTCCCCCTAATTCCTTACGACTTTCTATAGTTTTAGAAAAGTTCATTAAAAACAGATAAAAATGGATTGTTTGTACAAAAAGCAAGTGGAAGGGGATTATTTTTTCAGTCTTTCACATTAAAAATATCAAAGGGGCAACACCTGTTTCCAAGCATTTTGTTTCTTTTCCAAAGCCTTTTCTGAGGGAAAAATATTTTCACAGGTTTTCAGCGTATTCCATTAACAGATTTACTCTCTTCTCACCCGGCATTGGGCTGCTAATAGAAGAAATCACACCCAGTTGGCAAAGAATTATGAGAAATATCTTTCACATCTAGGCTTTGACTTCCATCTACTCTTTCTAAAATCCACCTTTTACTTTCCTTTTCCTTAACAATCTTAAGGGCACCCGTAAAGAAGAGACCACAGATAACGCATCTTGGTACATAAAAATTAAAGAATTAAAAAACGTAATCCATCCTCCTCCACAAGATCCTTCACTGCAATATATGGCATTGCTTTCTCTAGATTAGATTCAAAATTCTCCATGGAAAGGACCCCCACCACTTCCCTGGAGAGCTTAGTCCAGACTAATAGATCTCAATGTCAAGGATTTTTCCCCTGCTGTTCAGCCATAATTCTTTCCTTATTTTTTCCTCTCTTGCTTGTTAAATTAGTCTCCTTTCCACATTGCAAGTTAGCTGCCCACAAGCATAAGAGGAACATAAAACCTTCTACAACAAATTCTTATCCCAGAGACTACTTCTGTCTACCAAATAAGTATCATTGTTAAAAGTGAACTGGGAAAAAGGTAAACTAAGTAACACACACGGCTTTAGTGCAGAATAAAGTTAATAGGTAATTGAAAATACATCCTTCTTTACAGTTGCCAGAAATACTAAATTTGTATCAATGGTACTTGCTTAACCTGAAACAGTTGACAATATACTAGTGCTGCAAACCAGCATTTATCATTCTAGTTTAGACAGCTTAAGGGGTGTGCATGAAAATCAGATTAATACCAACTAAAGCAAGCAGTTTCTTCAAATATTTTGCTTTTTTAAGTAAAGAGGTTGTAAACATGTTGTATCTTACATGTATTATAGAGCAAATTCAGTATATTAAAAATCACGTTTAATTTACGGGTTGCAAACATCCCTTGGATCGTGTAATATTTTTTCTATGTCAGACTATGGCAGAGTTACAAAGTCAGCATTCATGGATGGCTTGCAAACATCAGCAGCTTTGAACTGAAGACTTATTCCGCTTTTAAAAATTAGGTGAATAATGCACCTCTTCCACATAATTTGCCAATCAAATATGTCTTAACTGATTATTTTTTTTAAAAAATCACTTATTTTTCTCCAACACTTTAAGCAACTGCACTAGATGTGTGACTTCAGAGCTCAAGTTTCTAGGCTTCACATTTAACGATGCCATAAACACTCCTCATAATGGTTTTATCTTTCTAAAACTTTAAAAGCAAACAGAAGGTTGCGTGCACATTGATTAGAGCTAGGACAGTTAGCATCAGGAACCTGTGTTCTACTCCTGATTGTCTTGATGAATCATTAAGTGACCTCGAAGAAGTCATTTCACCTCTCTCTGCCAATTACACAAGCTGTATAGAATTTAATACCTCCTCTTTCAATAGGTGGAGCTCAATTCACAAACACCTACAAGATACCATAGAGAACTCTTGAGAAAGCGTACCAGAAAAGTACTGCTACTTCTGTTCAGAATGCAAAAACTGTGCCAGAAAAACGTCAGGTGGATCAGTCAAAAGACCAGGTGACAAAGAGCCTGTGAGAATTCCTTCTTGAGTTCTGTTCTCAGTCAATAGTCTGTTACTTTGTGTGTGTATGTGTGCACGTGTTTCTTTTCATTTTGATTTAAACTAGTGCTAGTCACAGAAGTCACGCAGCTGTCTGGGTGAGACGTTAACCACCGTATCGAACGCTCTTCTCCGTTCTGTTGCAACTATGACTGGGAGCTCCCACTGGCTCCTCGGACCAATGAAGTATCTTACAAAAGGCATGTGACGGTATATTTTTGATAAATCGGTAAGGCATTCCAATGCAACGGTGTTTTCTTTAGGAGTTTTATGTTATGAGAAGCTCTCAATCTTATTATTTTCTATTTTCGTACTATAAATGGGCTTTGCTTACCAACATCAGAGGACAGATACAAAATGTACTGTATACAACTGCAGGTAGCTTCATTTGAGAACAACTTTCTAGAAGAACCAAGTTTCCTGTTGTCTTCTTTTGGAATTGTAGTGCATATGTTGAAACTTGTATATCATTTACAGTATTGAGTCTTGTGCCACTGCTGTACCTGATGTATCCAATCTGGATTAAACAGAGTATGTGCCACAAATACCAAGATGATGCTGTAGATTTCTTCTAAAAAAAATTCTGGGAGGTTCTTTCGGAGAACTTTGGGTGTTGGCCTAAGCCACTTGAGTTGCATTTAAATACTAATAACTCTTACTTAAGCAACCGTTAAGGAAAACAGCAAGACGACCAAGATGTTATAGGAGAGCAATAATGCAGATACCTAAGTGCATCTCTTACAGTATCCTCCTTTTGAACATTTAAGAGTTGCAACAAAATTCATCTTGGAAACAAAAATCATGTTGTCATGGCCTTTCCAAACTATGCAGACAAAATCCAGGAGAGCCCCCTCCCTGAGGTAATTTGTGACACAAAGGGAGTAAGGCAGGGAAAAGAGTACAGAAAGAAAAATACTTCTAACAAGACATTTATTGTATTTAAAGAGCACACCTTATGCCTTTCTTTTAAAAGGCAATCTTGGCAATTCCCTTTAGGCCGAAGTCTTGCATTCTGTATTGCAGATAGGGTCAGCTTGTTTCAACCACAAAACAAGTAGAGCTGATCTCATCTTAACCGTACCAGAACGTGTCACTTAGAGGCATTATTTAAAACTTTCAAAATTCTTTAAGCAGAAATTAAAATGACTTATTAGGTGACTTCTAACACCCACCGAGTTAGAGCTGAACCGAAGAGCTTACAGACCACTTTTCTCTCCTGCAGTAAAGGCTGACACCCGCGAGGGGCCACCATTGCCCCGGCGAAAACCACAAACCCACCCAATGCTGGACAGCATCCTCGCTTGCCCATCTCGTGCTAAATTTCTACGCCACTCACGAGCTAAATCGATCTTACAATTCTCCTGTACAGTGACGAGAGTCTGAATTGTGTGGTATAAAGTTCAGACCCACCACTGCACAAAAAGGTCAGAAGTGCTGCCAGGGACACCACAGGATTTGCAGAGAATTTTGCAAGAACGTCAGGAACACTCAGGCAGCAAGTGATTTATGTAAGCCAAGTGAAAACATGTTGTATTTCTCAAAATGAATTTGAAAGCTGCTGAAGGTGAGCCATCAAGCATCCCTGAAGACATCCATTTCACCAAATTAAAGAAGCAAGTCTCCTTGGAAGTACAGTTCATAGTAGGTAGGAAGCAGTGCTTTTACTAAGAAAATTCCAGCCTTACTCTGCTCAAGAAAAAACAAACCAAAGCAAACAAAAAACCAGCACAGACTGTATCTGTTCTAGTGAACTTTGCGAAACCAAAAGACACTAGCTGAAGAAATCTGTCTCTATGATCCCAAACATACTATAGCTAGAGGATGAAGTTTAAAAATTAGCGTGGAGTCAACCCAGGGCCAATACCCTGAGCCAGCCATTACTCTCATCTTCTCCTGCTTCAGGACAGCTACACACAAAGCAGTGCAAGCCAAACAGGAAATGCCAATTAGTTTTAGTACTAATAGGTAATTTCATTTCTAATTAAAGCTTTCCTGTAAGTGTGGCAAGCCTGATATTGCTGCACCCAGAGGGACAGACCAATTATGATCACTGCACATTTTCTACATAATTAAACCATCCTCTACTGCACAGCTTGCCATACACCTAGCTATAGAAATGTTATTTACACAATGTTAATTAACTGGATTTAAATTAGCGATACAGGCATTGAGATGCAGGTTTTACTCTGCCACTTAACTGGCATTAAAACACCAGGCAGTGATTATATAAGAGAATTACAGAAAATGGAATGATCTCCAACGATAAACAGACTATTTAGTCTTACAGTGAATTCATCTTCACCCAAAAGTCACATGGAAGACAAGTCAAGCAAATAAAACTGGGGCTGGTTTGTATTTTCTCTCCTTACTAAGATTTCTTACGTGTAAGTGGCTGCCTTTCATCTTCCTTTGTTTACTTCGGATTGTAAAGATTGCAACTGAACATCCAGCTGTCTTTCATTTCCTTTTATTAACAACTTGTAACACCGACACTGGAATGCATGTAAAACATTTACCTAGACACAGCTTGCTTATGAAAAAGACAACATTTTTCTTCAATCCTAAACAATGTCTGCTTATGTTTGTCAATGTACTTGTAGACCAGCAGTTACGTTTTCACAGATAATGTCCATTCATGGTACCAACCAGCCCGTCCCTAACAGCAGTGTCAGTACATCAGTCACCACTTTTCAGCAGTTCCTGAAGATAGACCGAGTTGACATGATAGGCATTCATCCAGTTAAATTGTCTGTAACTTTTCCTATAGCGAGACACTGCAGCATAGTAGTTTTGCCACGCCTGATAATAAGATTTCCAGTAGTTTTTATAACTCCAAGTCTCATATGGAACACCATCATCCCAAGAGCTGCAGGAGCACTCATCTTCAGTTTTTCTCGCGGAAGGACTAGGGAATTGATGGCAATGGCTTTTCTTTTGTTTCGCGTTTTGTTTCAGAACTTTCTTTTTCACTTGATTTTGCTTTGGGACTTGTGATAGCTCCTGAGGCTTCTCTGGTGCAGGACAGAAGCCTGCATGACCCTGATGCATTGTGGGAACAGCATTCTTCTGTGTATCTGAAAATGCTTCAAAGCACGAGTTATTTTCCCTACTATTGGAGGAAGCCCTGGAACTGTACGAACCATCACTGTCACCAGACACAACACCATTTGCTACCATCTCAGTGTTACATTCCGCCTCTTTCCACTCTACACCACCATTTCTGGGGAGCTCACATTGTTCTCCTGGGCCTGAATAGCTTCTTAAAATTTCGACCTCTCTCTCCAACCCTTCTTTAATGAAATACTCATAGTCTTCAACAAACTCTGAGAAGTTCCAGGGGTTGTTCTGTTGGTTTTTGAAAGAAGACAAGCATGGAATTCTGGGAAGATTTTTTTTTAAGGCCTCCTCATCTGGAGATTGAGTGTTACGTTGTCCATCCGTTCTGGAAACAGTTTTGACCTGATTCCTCCGTTCTGTGTGGCAACTGGAAGTTTTGGGGTTTCTGCTACCTTTTTCTGTAATTGCAGAATCTGTGCACTTTTTAATCTGCTTTTGCTTCAGAGCCTTTTTTGGCCTTTCTACAGAAGAATTATCACCCGGAAGATCAGAAAGAGGCTGAGGTACCTCCGAAAAACTATTTTGGACAGGCTGCAGTACCGGTTCCTCTGGTCTAAGACACACAGTGTCAGAATTCACTGAAGTACCTGTATGTGTAACAGGTTTGACTTCTACCTCCCCATCTTCAAATTGATCCATCATTCCAGGAGGTATAGGCTCTGCACAAAAGGGAAACAAGCAGACACTCAGTTAAGTGCATCCTTCCCTCTAGAACTCAAATGAGTACCAAAGTAAAGCTTTGCAAAATCGCAGATAAGATGTTAAGACATGTTAAGTTAAGGCTACAAACCGACCCCTTCAATTCTTGAAAGAGCTCAAACAGCCAGAACATTTTCTTCATGGAAGGCATCAAAAAGCTGATCAAGACAAGGAGCACTGTATTACTTGTCACCTATTTTTCATATCCTACTTAACCAGATAAAAAATTAGAACTTATGTAAGAAGGTAAATGCTACATTTCTAGCAGAACAGCTTCTGGCAAAGCAAGGGTAGCAAATCTTCTGCTGTTTCAATTATTCCTCCCTTACTTCTCCTGCTGTATCTTACAGCCTGAGAAAGGCTTAACGCTGGATTTCTGGAAATCCAAGTAGTTATGTAGTTGCTTAGGCAACAGCTGGATGCAGAGTTCCTCTCCCTATCCATAGGCATGCACTAAGTTCATTTTCTATTGCTTCGCACAACTGCAGCAGTTATACAAGTAGTCATTAGCACAGAGGATGAAAAACCTGTACCAAAATTAATGCAACTTCAGCAGAGAAGATACATGTCAGTTCCCAGTGGACTTGTTTTGAATAAAGAGAAAACAACCAAAACAGCTGCATTCATAGGACAGAGCATACCTGGTAGAGGAAGAAGCTGAAGATTACATTTCTGAGCAATTTTCATCATCACGTTTTCCTCCTCTCCACGGCAGCAGTATGTCACAGATAAGCCTAGAGTTCCTGTGATACACAACAGAAAGTGTAATTACCTAACCAGAGCCAGTGAAGCTAGTGCAAGCTCAACAAATCCGCATGACTGTTTTTACCGAAGCGCCCAGCTCTGCCAATACGATGCATGTACGTTTCCCAGTCCACAGGTACATCCAGGTTGATAACCAGATTCACTTTTTCAGCATCAATTCCACGAGATGTCTTGAGAAAGTGAGAAGGAGAGAAGGGGATAAGTAACTGAATATGCTGAACAGATCTTTAAATAAATACAACACGTTTGAGAGTAACTGCTCATATAGTAACTTTTAGTTGTTACAATACACCATAAAGCACCTACAATTCTGAGCCAGTTTACAGTATTACATGTAGAATAGGCATATTGCATTGCAACCATGAAAATCAGGGATCATTCTTCTTATGCCTTCTATGTATCAAATACAAGCAAGCATGTTTCCCCCCCCCGCATCAAAAAATTCAACCAACAGCAGTAATCTTTTCATGACAGGACCTCAAACGATCAGCTGAAGAGAAAAATACATAAACCACAAAAGAGCTGAGAGTGCCTCAAGCATAACCACTGCTCTATTTAACGTTGTTTGGGATGTTACTATTGTGAGCATACTATACTAGAGAAACAAACTATTCCTTCCCACAGCTCCTGTCCAAAGTAAACAACTCTACTGCTCTGAAATATCTATAAGCTTCTGCAAAGCAACAGATAAATTAAAAATTATTTTTGAACCAGATGAGGAATAGGGGACAATTTCTAAGTTTCACAGTGACAATAAGGCACACACAGTGCTCAAGTCACATGCTTTATCAGTACATTTATGTTCTATTCAATTCCAAGTCAAATCTAATTCTCTGAAGTAACTTTATGTACAATACTCATGTATGCTATAAAATACTAACTCACCAAGTCTGTGGAAATCAGAACTCTACAGTGGAATTGCTTTAATTTAGCCATAGCATCAAGTCGTTGATTTTGATTCATGCTGCCTAGAAAGATAAAAATTAGAAACGCATTACATTCTTCACTTTTATGCCCCTCAAATTCTGGAGAACACTGCTTTGTAAAACTGTAGATGAGATGAGAAATAAGGTTGAGAAGCTTCCTCAAACATCAGTTCCAAATGAGTCAACAAAGAACAAACAAAAACTTGAAAATAAGGAAATCCATTACAAAAATAATTCTTTTGCTTGTTTTTAAAGAGAAACCAATTATGTAGATACTTAACCCGCCTGAACAACACTGACTTTAGGCAAGTTTTACTTAAACACGTAAGCCATAGAAAACCCTGTTGAAGTAAAAATTCAAGAGTTCCGATAAACATTAGGTGCCAGCGATCAGCTTTTATAGAGAAGCTAGAAATAAAGAAAGATTTAAATTCAGCATCTGCATTCCAAAGAAAAACTGCTTCAGCCTGCAAAAGTAAGTAAACTTTCTCTTTACAAATAAGCCAATGCACTCACCTGGACATTCATAAAAATGACTCTCAAACAAATTTAAAACAGGAAAGTTAATCAATGTAAGAATTAATTAATACTTAATTCCTAAAGACCTATGAAGATTCAAATGCTATTCTTAGTTATTCAACCAGAAGTCATGCAAACCAAGATTTAAGATTATTTTCCTATTTTAGGTCCTATTTATGCACAATTTCAATAGAATCAGAAAGCTTTGAATGGACTTACCTGAAATGCACTCAGCAGGAAAGCCTCTGGATGTTAGTATTTCAGCTAGATGTTGAGCCCTGACAGAACATACACAATGGAAATTGTAAATAAAACCGCAGACCTAACAACCCCTGTGCATTTCTTAACAGGCTGTTCTTTACAGCCAAGGACTACGCTCCAGACCTGTCACTTTCACGTTTACATCCAGAACAGTCACCTTACAGATGCAAAAGTACAACAGGGTATCGGGTCTCACTGTACTCTGAACAGTGTATGAGGTACCTTCATGCTAAAGCATTCCTTTATTTTCAGTATTTCATACTGCATTCCTCTGGCTGTATTTCAGATCTGAAATTTGCATACTGCTTTGAGACCTTAAAGAAGGTCTCTAAGTTTACCCAGGACTGGACATTACAACCACTGCATTCGACCACACTTCTTACAGATTTTATTTCAAATTCATTACCTGCTATGCAAATTTGAGAAGACTAAGGCTTGATTAAATGGAATCTTGCTGAACAACTCCTGTAGGTGCTGGGTTTTTTCCTCAAATGTTTTATGTGGAAGCGGATGGGAATTCACAATCTTGTAATACTGCTTCAGCCCTGAGCATGAAACCAAGAAAACTATCAGATTAAGGATTTCCATAAAAACATGCACGGTGCTATGCTGCTGTCAACATGTGTCACTGCAGCTAAAACAAAGACTTCAAATTTAACCAAGCACACACACGTGCCAAATAAGAACCTACAGGACAGGTTTTTCTTAAAAGGCTGAAATATTTTTTGAACGGATAGAAAAAACAGAAAGTTACATTCATCACTGATGCTTTAAATACATCAACACTGGAAATAAATACTTCATAAACTAACCAACTCACCTGTGGAGGGAAATTATGAAGAATCACAAATTTTAAAGGTACATGTTTTGGTTTCAGTACATAACAGTATCACTATAAATGAACTTCTACTTACCAATGAGACTTGGATCAGTAGGGTTCAACCTCACAAATGTTGGCTCTCTCATGTACCTGGTCAAAGCATTAGCTAATGATTCAGGATAAGTAGCTGAAACAGCAAGCATCTGTTTATTGGCTGGCAGTGAAGAGTAAATCCAACTGTGAGACAAAAAAATGGGAATGACTTACAAATATGTGTCTAATCTACTGATAAATGCATGAGAAATGTTTTTCTTACTTGATTTGCTCCTGAAAGCTGCCTTCTTCTAGAAGCTTGTCCGCTTCATCGAGAATGAAAAGCCGGATACTGGCTGTATTCAAGTAGTCCAACTCTATGAGCTGTTTTATTCGACCTACGTGTGAAGCAAAAAACAAAAAGTAACTTCAAAAATATTAATTGAAAGGTTCTAATGATGAATTTTGTAATTTTTAAAAATTAATGTTAATAAGCCTTAAAAAAAGAGGCATATTTGGAATAACCTCTCACTAAAAATACTTGGTCTAAATGTCTCCGGCACTGGCCTTTGAGACTATCCCTTATTACTGGGGGGAAAAGAAAAAAAAACAAAAACCAACCCAAAAAAACCCCAAAACCACCCAGATTGCAAAAGCACCAATTATGGCACAGTGAAGTATCACACGGTACCTGAAGCACAACAAAGCTCATCCATACCTGGGGAGCCAACTGCTATGTGGCACTTCTTTAGCCTGATTTTGTCCTGGTTCAAAGGAGTACCTCCAATGAAGACGTGGCACTCCAAGCCTTCCATTTTTATTCCGATAGTTGTGATTACAGCATGAATCTGCACAGCAATCTCTCGCGTAGGAGCCAAGATCAGAATCTGTAAGGGCCAAGGATTAACTCTGAAAGCTGCAGAACGGTTCCGAAGATTAACGCCCCGCGTCGAGTCGCGGTGATGTCAAATACTACGTCTCACAGGCGATATTGCCGTTTCCCCAAGAAAAAGAGCGATCCCCTCTCACAAAGCAAAGCCCCCCCTCCCCTCCGCGTACCGCTAAAGGCGGGCCGGGCCCGCGCGCAGCAGCAGGCCGGGGCCGGGGCTCACCTGCGTGGCGGGGCTCTCCGGCAGCACGGCGTCCAGG
>NW_008825543.1:1285468-1291726 GCF_000699105.1 Pygoscelis adeliae
CCTCAGCCGGTTTCCTGGCTTTTTACTTTTTTTCTGCCAACGTTAGCAATTATTTCCTGTTCTCGCCAGTAAGCGAGGCTGTGACCCCCCGCCGTCTATCTCAGTAGGTGCGCTTACCCACACAGAAGCAGTTAGTGATGATGTTCGTGACACGGCAGCCCTTCGGAGGGAGGAGGATGGACCTCCCCCGCGAAACGGCCTCTCCTGCCTCCCTGGGTCACTTGTTTTACGGACAGCACAAAAGCTTAAACTGGGAAGTGCCGGAGGGGACAAAAGCTCCGTGTTGAGGCGAGTGGGAGTAAACCGGTGAGAGCTGGAGGCCGCGCCGCGGGCTCCGCGAGCAAGAGCTTTGCCTGGAGCGTGACTGTGGGCCGCGGAGAGAAGCCGGGGTCGAGGCCTGGCGGAGGATGGAGAGCCCAGGGCAGGGCGAGAGCAGGCACCTGGCCAGCAGCAGCAGGAGGGGCCGGTCAGAAGAGAGGAGTGAGGAGAGGGAAAGACAGGGCGTCGTAAGAGGAAAGGAAGGGTCAGCAAAGGAGTGGTGGAGAAGGCTGCAAAAGAGGACGAGGAGGACAAAATTGATCATCTTGGCAAAACGGCGTCAACAAGCTCACTGACAGTCAGTGCCCAAAGTATCTGTATCTCCGTTCGGAGAGAAAGCAGTCACTGCTAATCTCCCAGCCCTTACTGATGGGGCTCTGTCAGATTTAGGTCATGCTCCTGCAGCTGTATCAGTTGATCTAATGAAAGGTTTTGTTCCTCCCTTAACCCTTATTCCCGTGGAAGGTCTTAACTGCTACTAACTTTGTTTTAAACTCTCTGTATGTTGTGCACTCTGCCATGGATCAGTGTATAAATAGCAATCCTCAACCTTCAGGCCCCGTTTTACCTCAGTGACTCTCAAGTACAGAATTCACATTGTCGACGTTCCCACGTCAGCCCAGCCAAGAGGAATCTGCAGTTTTGCCATGACATTGCTTTGCTTTCGCTTGCAGTAAGATCCAAAGGAAGTATTCCTGTTCAAAGCAGCCTTTGGAAATCTTGACAATTAATCTGAATATTCTGCAGGCAGAATAGGTGCTGGGAAAGGATTTAGGTTAGTAAAAGAAGTAGCTAAGACCTCCTGTAGAACTGTAATATTAAAAAAATAACTGGTTCTTATGAAGGAACATAAACTGTCTAGCTTGGGATCATAAACCAACCTCTAGGTTTTGGGGCTTAGAAGAAACCTCTTGCTAGGGAAAACTCTTGCTCCCATATCTACTGAGTGCATGTTTTATTCCCCCAAGACAGGGCTCACCATTTTTTTGTCCCTGTTACGAAGTGCAGATTACATATTCGATTTTAATTCCATCACGATTAATTTTCCTCTGAATCTATATATCAATATATCAGCTTTGGATAAATGATCTTACAAGACACCTGTGAGGTGCTTGCTGCTGATACTCAAGGTCAGGCTCTCACTGTTTCAGACTATAAAGCACTTGTCTTCAAACTCCCAGCAGCAAGGCAAAGGTCCGTATCACACGTTCGATGTGTAGTTTTGCATTGTGCCGAGACCTCCTAAGGCTAACACAATGCAGTGCAAAGAAACGTCTTGACCGGTACTTAGTACCAGTACTAAGTAGTCACCACAGATTTATCCCTCTCCTCTTTCTGTGGAACTTGCTCTTCATTCACAACAGCTAAGTTCCTGTTGTAACTCTTCGGAAGACTGGGATAAACTGCTCACGGAGAATTTGCATTGGCTTCCAGGACTATCGGGTTGTGTATCTCTTTTAAGAATACATTCATTATAGTTTTGAACACTGCTACTGTAAACAAGTACCTGCCTTGTCTTATTCCTTTAGCTTCAAAGGATTTGTCTTTCATATCTGCTAAGACATGGAATTATTCAGAACAAATCTTGGTTTACGTAATATTTATAAAATATTTTTAAAGTGAGATAATCTCATCCTCCTCTCCCAGATGTGTTCAGATGAAGACAGTGAAGTTCCTCCGTTCTCTGCAGCACGTGTGACTCACTCTTTGGAGTGTGGTATGTATTTGTGTTTACACTGCCATGGAAACTGTATTTGTTCTCTGTACAGTAAAGCACATTACAGTGAAAGGGCCATTGATATTAGCATAGGCGGTGACTTCATATTCACCACCAAAAATTGACTCCAAGCACCCTGTGCATTCATGTTCCCTTTGAAAAAAAAAGCTGGATGGCAAATTACCAATGAGTAGCAAGTCTTTGGGGCAGCAGAATCTTCTTTGTTGCTTTAGTAATTGGCAAAGTCTTGGATTTTTTTCCAGCAAGCCTGGTGCATGGAGTTGTTATAAATAATGATGGTGATGGTGATGGGGTCTTACATCCATCTAAGGCTCATTTCAGTGCCCTTCTGCTGAATGGATGTGGTTCCTTGTCAGGCATGTCCTTCGGAAGGATCCAGAAGAACTCCACAAATATCAGATGAAATCTAAAGTATACGGGGGGGTCACCGCAGATGCATGTACAGATGCAGCTACAGACAAAAGAAAGCAGACATCAGGGTATCAGTTCAGAGTAGCTGTTCCAGCTGTACCAGTGAGAAGTGCCAGTAGTTTGCTCCTGTTGTTTTCCTCCAGATAAATAAATATCAGCCCATTTTAATCTTAGATACGCTTTTATACCAAGGTTTGCTAAATTATTTTTCAGCTAGTATGAACAGGATCTAGGTCACTGAAATGCAGCCAGCCGAGATGTAATCCAATAGTTCTTTAACACAAGACAGCACAGTGAATGCACAAGGAGTTTCCCTACCCTGGTACTTACTCCTGGCACTCCAGCACAAGCAGAGGAATGTCAGGAGCTGGAATTTGGCTGGAGCAGAGTTAAAACTTTTACTTTTGGGATGAGGGCATAGTGAGGTAGGGGCATGTCAGGAACTTTAAAGACCACAAGTGCAGAGATTGCATACAATAAATTAGGCTTAATGGAAGAAATGGTGAAATTTTCAGGGGTAATTTCTCTCTTTATGCACAAATACAAAACCAGAATTAAAGTTTTGACATTATATTCTTACCTATTTTGGCTGGATGTTTATGCCCCAGTGGATTTAAACAAAGATGGATGCAATTCAGGTCATGCTGCAGCTTAAGTGGGAAGAAATTCTGAAAGGTTTTGCCTTCAGTGTGCAAGAAAGTAAAAATGAAGGAAAATTCAGCCATAACCACGCTTGTTAGTTCAGCAAAGAACAGTAACGTGAAAGCCCTGAGAAACCAGATCAATGAACTGAAAGACAACAAATGAGATAAGCCTTCAGCTGTGAAGGGATGGATGTTTTCTCAAATGGGAAGGAATGAGGCAGTTCGTGTAAGTGGAATACACCACTCTACACTCTAAAAGGCATATTCTATTTTTTGCCCAAGGATCTCAGTTTTTCATTTTATCCTGAAATAAGCCATGTAGCTTTCTGCTTGAGGGTGTTTTATTCTCAGCTCTGCGTTTTCCTGGAGACCTGATTTTTCACTGCACTGCACCATCTGCTCATGGTTTGCACCACTGTGGAGTGGAAGGAGTGCAGGGCCTGGCATGAAGTGTCGATACTGCTTTGAACTAGTTGTCTACACAGAAGAGAAAAATGTTGCTTAGTGGGGGAATCCTACTGAGAAAATATTTCAGATTTTTCCCTTCTCTTGCAAGTTCCCAGGAGTTTGGAGCACATGAATATTCTGGTCTGTTCTTTATTCTGTGCTCATGAACTCCTTTATCAGCCTCACGGGACATGAGCAGCCCCAGAGGCTGAAAAACGGATCAAAAAGATGACCTTAAAGAGAAACCAAACAGAAGCTAAAAACTCTTCCCTGTTCATCCGCTGGCAGATCACACAGTTCAGTGTCTTGCAAGTGTTACAGGAGCTTTATGGAACACAGCGTCTGCCAATTGCCATGTACACGTGCAGTTGGCCTCCTGAATGCTAGACATGCTGGAAAAGATAATATTGTTTAACTTAGATTTGATGCTTCAAATAACCATGTGTATCTTCAGTGTCTCTTTTGTATTGGGATATTCAAATCGCTGTGAAAAGCATCAGTTAAAACAAATTCGGGAATGATACGATTTTAAAAAAAAATATGGTACTGTAAAGAAAATGTTGGGGAGAGCATCCTGTGCCTAGGATAATCCCTGGTCTGATTTCATACAGTTTTTCAAGATGCTCGTCAGCAGTCTACTTTGTCTAGACACGGTAACCCCAGGAGAACAGAAGTCATTCCCTGTTGATGCCCGCTCTTAGTCTATTCCCTACCAAATGTAAAAGAATACCTAAAAATACTGTTGTTCAAAGCTGGCTTGGATAAATTAAGCTCACGGTCAGTTTTCAGCTCAAACCAGCTGAACCTAGGTCCATGTCTTACAAATGGGAAGAGAAAATGCCATCGTGTTTTAGCTTTGGTGCCATGCCACGAGGAAGAAGTAGTGTCAACTTACTACTTTACAGAACTGAGATAATACAATAAATTATAAAAACACGGTAGCAGTAGCAGAAAAGAAATAAAGGTCTTAAAGCCACCCTAGCACCAGAAACCTGGACTCTGAGACTGTGGCTCTTCTGGAACACGGACCCTTGTCTGAGGCACAGAAAGAGGAAAGGGAAGTTGGGTCATTCCCTGCACTATTAATAATTGGCGGAGGCAGGCGTTTCAGCTTGTAGTCTCCACATGGTGCCATCTTTTTGATTTTTTTTTACCACTGACTGGCTGTTCAAACCTGCCATATGAGACTTGGTATGCTTGAGTAGGCTGGGGACGTACGTACCCCGACCCTGGGCCGTGGGGAACAACCAGCTGGCCAACAAATCCAGCCAGACTTCAAGAAAAAAATTATAGCTGGGCTAGTTGGCTTAGATTTTAAGAAAGACTGGCAGGTATCCCACTCACATCATAGCATCCCCTGTTGGAAGCGATTAACTTTTTGATAAGGTCATTTCTTTAACACATTAATATGTTTACTGCCCCACGTTCTACAGATCCTTGACGAGAGATGCAATTTTCATGCCTCCTTAATAGATAGAAAATGGAAACCCTGAAAGGAGCAAAAAGACAGGAAATTTGGACCAATAATAAAAGAGATGCGGGAAGGATCAATACATGTTAACTCTGGAGTGTTTCCCTAACATACATGAAAGGCCAGTCACAAATTTCTTAGTTAAATTGGATTTTGACACAAAGGTCAGCTTTCAAAAACGCCAAGGCCGATCTCTACAAACAAACAAACAAAATCCTATTACCAACTATAAAAAATGCTTTCCTTCAAAAAATGAAGACCTGGAAAGGCAAAGAGTTTAGCCAGTCTTTGTCGATACTCAAATTTATGGGCAAAAGCAAGTAATGACGTTTTTTGTCCCAAATTTGAAAACACAAAGTATTTCTCATCCTATCAAGTTCTTTACCATCGCGGAACGGTTCAGACAAGCCTTGCTAACCCATTACAGGGGACTCGGCACTTATCATCTAAGCAACACACTTTCCACGTAAGCTGGGAAGAATATATATATATATGTGTGTATATATATATGAGAAACGCTGAAAAATTCAAGCCCTTTCAAATTCAACGCGGTTATAAAGTCTGATGATGCAAAAGCACTTGTATTTTTTTCCTGGCTGATCTGTCCGTCTGTTTGATTTCCTGTGGTGACAAGCAGCATCAGAGGTTGTTGATCCGAGGTGAAAAAACCCTGCCCTTAGAGAAGCGCATCGCTGGCACCGCCGGTGCCCCCTCGTATGCCCGAACTCCCCGGCTGCTGCCGCCTGTGCAGATTCCCGCCAGCCGAAGCGCTGCTTGTAGAACACAGTAAGGGGAAAACGGCTGTTCCGAAAATAAATCCGTGCTACGAACTTTCGGGACCTGTTTCCTGCAGGGCTCTGGACACGTGCTGTTCCTGACAAAGGGCATTTTGCTAACGGCACTGTCCTGCGCGAAGTGCTCCCGGTACTGCCGCCTTCCAGGGGAGACCTCTAACACCCCCCCAAGGCGGCAACGGGCAGTCCGGCCCCGGCGGGCCCTGCCTTCGCGCCGCAACCCAGCCCCCAGGTAGAACAAAATGGGAAAATCCACAACTGGGCGGCTTTGCAATTTGTCGCGATTAAGGCCACGTAGGTTAATCCACGCTGTTGCTGGGGCGGTCTGTCCCTGCAGAGCAGTTTGCAGAATCTAGCCCACAACAAACGGAACCGTCGAGCTCCTCCGCTGGGAGGAGGGATAACTCCCTGCGCTAACTCCCGCGCTGCCGAGGT
>NW_008825543.1:1292335-1307622 GCF_000699105.1 Pygoscelis adeliae
CTTCTGCATCGCCGTGCACCGGGCGGCCGGTCTCAGCCTCCCAGCGCCGGCCGCTCGGATGCCGCCGGTCCATTCGTCTGCGGGAGATAAATACCGCGGACGGGGGGCTCCGGGGGCTTTAAAGAAAAGGTGCCAGCGAAGGTCAGAAACCAAAGGGACATTGACAGAAATCTCTGGTAAGAGTAAGTTTACGGAACCGAAATGATGTAAAGGGAGTGTGCGCTTGCCAGCTCCGATACCCTCTGAAAATACTTCTTCAAAAGGAAACCCTTTGTCGTAAATCAGCACTGCTTTCTCCCTCCTCCCGCTCCTGTTCAGATGGTAGCCTCACTCACTGAACTTGCTTGGGCTTGTCCTCAAGCCAGAAGGCATTGTTGGTACACCGGGGTTTGCTAGCGGTGGATTAGTAGGAAGAACCGATACTTTCCAAAATAGGGTTCCAGTGCTTACTAGGTCTGGCCGGGGAGCAGCGCGTCGTTCAAATAAATAGATAATGAGAACAAAAGGGGAAGACAAGGCAGAGCAAAAACGGGTGGGTGAAGTTTCTGAATGCACAAAAGCTTCCCGGTTTAGGACTTAAGAGGATGTTGGTTTCAGCTTCTTTTTGTGCTAACTGGAGTTTTACAAAATGGGCTTAAATGCAGTATTGCTATCCTGCCTGCTGCATTGCAGGAAAGGTTCCGCGTGTAAGCAACACCATTTGAGCCAATACAGAGACACGCAAAGTTACAGCTGTGCCCAGGGCAGGATCGGGGGACTTGCTGTTGCGCTGGAGATAGCTGTGCTCCTGCAGATTGGACAGGTCTTGTGAAACAAGGGCTTGGGCAGCAGCACTTTACTCTGAATAAATGTGGCAGCAAACAGTGACATTTTACCTGCTAGCACTACCAGTGTTTCCCTAGCAAACGAGGACAAACGAAAACAAAGGAAAATGGGAGTCACTGGTGTGCTGTGCGCTGGGTGCAATGAATGAAATGCAAACTGTAAACCAGGAGATGTATATTATAATCTGGAAGATCTTTAAAACCTGAACAAGTTGGAAGGTGAGATGGGTAAAGAGTAACTTTCAAAAGAGCATGGTTAGAATAAGGTTCCTAAATCTGTTTTGTCTTCTAAACAAATCAGTTTCATTATCTGAGCAGTGTTTTGTACAGAAGCCTAACCATTGCACCTTTACTTGTGAGTCTAAAACATGCCTATTTCATAGCACACAACATAACTTCTGAAGAATTTGAATGTATTTGAAAGGAAGGCAGATCCCTCACACTTAATGTGAAAACCAAAAAATACTTCAAATCAGAAAATTACATACCCTTGCTA
This sequence comes from Pygoscelis adeliae, assembly GCF_000699105.1. Classification (NCBI taxonomy): domain Eukaryota; kingdom Metazoa; phylum Chordata; class Aves; order Sphenisciformes; family Spheniscidae; genus Pygoscelis; species Pygoscelis adeliae. The sequence continues at coordinate 1,293,656 of NW_008825543.1, forward strand.
TTATGCAGTGATAGATTTTTTTTAAATGGTAAAAATGCAACAGTTTTTGTTATATTAATAAACCAAGACCTTAGCCTGGCAAAGACTTATGTATATGCTTGGCTTAAAAAACTGGGAAGGGGCAGTTGTCACCTTCAATAGGACTACTCGTGACTTAACTGAAAGTAGCCTAGATCTTCATACTTTTGGTTTTTGCTAGTCACATTCTTTCCCCCTCCCGCCCCCCAATTTTTGTTACTTAAACTTAAAAACTTACTTCGACAACAAATTCTCAGGGTATCAGAGTGCAGTCTGGAGCTGTGGTGAGCACAGCCGTGCCAGGACAGCCCGCAGGGTGACAGCTGGAGAGACCCTCTGCCTTACAGCACGCCGTTGGAAACAATTCCTTTCATCAGCAGCTTAAGTGAGCTGCAATTTGCATTTAGTGAAGGTAGGAGGACTGTATTAATTAAAATAAACATAAATGATATCCTGAGCAATAACAGCTTTTAAAAATCAATACTGTCAAGATAGCCTGGAATTAAAATAGATTAATGTTTCTTTAAAGACCAGCAAGCAGCGCGATAGACAGCTGGGACCATCTGCATTGAATGGTGAGTGGGAACTGAACCTCTTGACCCTGCTTCTTTACCACTTTCTTCATTACTGGGCAGGTCATGCCTCCAGATGTTAAATGCACCAGAACCAAGAATCATGCGGGAGGAATGATGGGAAGGACTTGGCCAGATCGAGACAATGAGCCACCTCATGTGCAGCTAAACAGGAGTCCAGTTCCAGGGCATCGTTGCGAATTTAGAAACACAGTGTTTGCATTATGTGCAAGGAGCAGCTCTGGTCAGGTGGAAGGGACTGCTGAGCGGCAGAGGGGGTGTCGTGCAGGGGTGTTCTGCAAAAACACCCTATTTGAGGAATCGGGCTTGCTGAGGCTGGTCAGCGTAACGTGTGAAAGTTGGAGGCCATTCAATTAGCAGAAGTTTAGTTTGTCTCAGTGTAAACCAGCCTTTGGCTGGTTTTGAGGAGGGGATTTTCTCAAAAAAAGAGTGGATGTTGGCATGGCTCCCAGTTCCCAAGGAAGGGTTATCTTCAAGTGCAACTCTATCTCCCACCAGTGCAGAATTCGAGGATTCGAGCTCTGATTTTTCTTTCTCCTGCTTTGTGTATTAAAAACATATCTAAATAATTGTGTGCTTGGTTTGGGCTGCTGATGTGCCCCGACATTTCAACGCACAGCCTATGCATTGAGATCACACCGTGCTTTGCCAGACAAATCACAGATGAGCGTGGGTCTGGGCATGCTTACACCGGTCTTCGCGTTACCTCTGGGAAAGCTCTGCCAGCTCTGCCATGGCTCCCAAGGATGAATCTGACCCGTTTTGGCCAATGAGAGGTCTCTTATTCCAACTGCATGTTTTCCATTGTAAGCTGATAGTTTCTGGCATGTGTGGTGTCCCTTTGATTGGAATTCATTCAGAAGCTTCCACATGCAAATGCTTCACAGCTAGGAGAGCCTCAGCTGACACAGCCATTCATCCCAACTGGGTGTGGGATCGGGGGCAGCTCTGCAGTCAGATTGATTGCTGAAGCCAGGGTCCTCATCCCGGTGCTGGCACCAGGCTGTGGAGCAGTTTTGGACAAGCCGTGCCAGCTCTCTGCACCTCAGTCTCTGTATGAAGAAAATACAGAAGACCTTGTTCACCTCCTCTGGAAAGCCCCTGGAGATTTATGGATGCAGTGTGGTTTGCGAGGATATGCAGTGCTGGTTTGTAGGTCTGGTGTTGGAATAAGTTGTGCTTCTCCACTCCTGTCATCTGTCCTTCGTATGGCAGTTGTGAAATGTGCCACAGAGCTTGTGAATCTTCCATTAATGCAATTAATCCTGATACTAAAAGTCCTCTTGACTTTATCGGCTGGATTCGGAGTCTGCAAACATCATTCTGAGGCACAGAAATATGATGTCTGCTTTCCGAGTTACAGAATGTTATCTCAGCTGAAAGATCAGATTTAACAAGAATTGTCTTGCTCAGGGATTAGCAGAGAGGAATTTCATTTCCGTGTCTCACGCTGCAGATGGCATTACCTCTGTAAACTTTCTGACACGGGGATTGTTTGCATTTATACATAGTAACATCAGCATACGTACCGTAGGCTTGGGGTTTCAAGGCTCTTCTGCAATAAGAATAAATCACTTCTTATCTAGCTAGGGACTGGCGAGTTCATGGGGCAGATTTATCTTGCACTTGGGGTTTGTATGGCTGTAACGGGTGAGGGGTCACAGTCAAGTTAGCTGTAGTTGTAAGTTTACTTTGCATGTTTTGGTCTTTCTTGAGGAATCCAGGATATTTCTGGTCTTTCTGTTGCTTTTTTCTAGGAGGAAAAGTATTAAAGTAGGTATTTAAAACAAACCCCAGCACTCTGACTTGAACTGTTGAATGTTCTCTCTGCACATTCATCATAAATGCATCACATTATTGAGTTTGATAGAGTCTGACTCCCTTCTTACATTACTTTATGTCCTGGTAGACAATGTTTCTTGCTATGAATATCTTGCAGGAATAGAACATTTGGTCTGAGTGAAAAATACAGCCAATTATTTTTACTCTTTGTCTCACACTGGGTCCTATTCCGGTAACTGTGTCATGCTCGAAAAGGAGTCTGCTGTATTTTCATTACTGCTAGTTCTGAAGGAGCAGCTCTTGTGATTTGCAGTAGAGTAGGCGTAAATGACAGACCTCAAGGGCTAACGTCACCGCTCACAACTCCAACAGATGGAAACAGGCAGCTCCATTGGTGTCTCTGCCAATAAAATGGTCCCCTTAAGGGTGGCTTTACCCATCGCTGTTGGAGGTAGCGTTAGAAACTTGGGTGGTTATCACAGAATCTCGTTCCCTGGTGTTGCCTTAAGGGAAGGTGCAAAGGAGTAACTTGACAGCGGATGTCCTGTCACATACAACCTGGGGAGGGAAAAAGCAGTCACGGGCTTTGTCCGCTTGTTTATTTCCAGAGAAGACTCCTAAAGATGACGGTGGATTTTTTTAGACTCCCAGCTGCATGTATTCAGAAACATTAAAGACCAGATCCCCCAGTGAAGCAGACCATTGGGCTGAAAACAGACACTTTTAACCATCATCTTCAATGGTCAGTCTGTACGTTGAGGCTTGTGGTCTCTCTTAGCCCTGGGTTGTGAGTAAAAGGCTGAAGGTTGGAGTTCTTTTTGGTCCATTTATTTCCTTGTTGTAGAGAACTGATTTTCTAAATTGCCTTTAAACACAGCAAGTGCGATTGGGAAGCACAGAACAGTATCATCACAATGGAAAGGAAGGCAATTGTGTAAGGAAGATAGTTAATTGAGTGATGTGAACCATGTCTTTCATGGTTAACATCTGTTTAAGATCTATTTATACTATTGGGAAAAAAAAATCTTTGGTGAAGTTTCAGCATCCTTCCTCTTTCAGATAAATTGTGAGCTCACAGTTAACACCCTAATTTATGCCTAAAATACTCTGGAGAGACAAGAGGTAAAAAAGAGACTTGAAGTTCTTGTGGTAAAATGGAAGGACAAAGAGAAGATTGCAGGCCCTTGGCATCCATCAAGGGAAGGAAAAGAAAGGTGCAACATGAAGCTGGAAAGCAGCTCTCTGTGAACCGTGCAGCGCGCTCTGAAGAGTTATGCCCAGCCACAGTCGCAGGCTTGTTGAAGATTAATCTAGTTAGTGACCCAAAGGAAAACACAGAAACAATATGATCAGCTCAGCAGTTCTAAAATAATTTTGGTCTCTATTATGTCATCCTCTTTAAATACCAACCGTTTGTTGCTGGTTCTGTTGCCTATCAGCACTATTATTAAAAACTGCTATTTGCCATTTGTTCTTTCCTGTCCTCTTAGCAATAACTTCCTCTCTTTGCATTTCTTTTACCTAAGAGCTGGACATCTGTCTTCCTCCTCATTACGACAAACACGCTCAGAGCTCTTCTTTCAGTTCTCTGTGCTCAGCTGAAAGCCGTGGTGTGTTAGCTGGGTTTTTCCTTTTCTCTCGTCAGCATCTCAAAGCTGCTACAGTCCTGGGCAGGCCAGATGTGCGGGTGGGCTGGGAATACAGACAGCTGTGGCTCGAGGGCATTGATGGGAACTGAATTCTGAGGACTCGGTGAATGTAGATGCTAATAGGAAAACATTAGTTCCCAAGGTGGGTTAAAAAAGTTACTTATTTACCTGTGAAGTGGGAAGTGACAAGTGAAATCTCCTTATTTGTACATCTCAGGTATTTGGTTTTGAATTTGATAAAATGCCAGTAACTGCAAGAGGATGTTCCTTGGGGCAAGTTGTCCTGCTGTGTTAATCAGTCGTGGAAGATCATCGATTTATAAACTGTGTAAACCAATTGTGGTTGTAGTTCTGGGAATAAGTATTTTGAGGAAATCATTAAAAAGGCATGGCTTACAAAGTGATCGATGCCTTTGCCACTCAAAATGGAAGATTTTCAATGTAAAAAACCATATTTCAACTCTGCCAGTTTTGCAAGATGCTCACTGTTGGTTTGTGGTTTTTTTCCCCTCACGTTGGATATTCCTTGGTGATCACTTGAAAGCACTTAAAAAGCTTTTGAATTTTGCACTTCAGTCTTCAATGTTCAGGGTGACTGTAGTTTAAGCAAGCTTTGCTTTGGAGAAGCATTTAGCCAGAGCTGCCTTGTTCATGCCGCCTTCACAGGAGGAGTGATCTGGAGGTAATAGCTTACTGCTGGAGAAAGAAAGGTTTGACATCACACACTGAATCCCAGCCACTGAAGTGGAACATGCACATCACAACTGTGCTCAGCCTTGTGCATACTTGTCTGGCTATAAAAGGCATCTGTGCTGGCTTGTTCAGAATTAGACTAAAACTTTTTCATGCCAATTTTTAGGGACTGCAAAAGTTTCAGGAATAATAATGAGGTGCAATTTGAGGCATCTGATTTTTAACTGTTTTACAGAGATAAATTTGAACATCTGCCAGTTGTCATAGTTGTAATTTGGCTTTTCTTGGAAGCAGAGGTGCCAAACAACCACTTGTATTGAAGCACAAAGTATCTCAAATTAGACAGCCAGAGTCCCTTGAAGTGCTGACGTATTTGTGCACCTTGAGCAGAGACCAGCAGGTACCAGAAGGGAGGATGCTGATGAGCAAGATCTGTGCTAGACCCGAAGTTTTGTAGCGAATGCCATCTCCCCTGCACTCTGCTCTGCAGCACGACCGAGTGCGGGGCTGATTCAACAGCAGCTCTGGGATTTACAGCTCACAAACATGCGCAAGACAGAACATCTCCTGATGCCCCGTGGTGGCCGGCTTACATAATGTCACTTGCATAACCCCAGCAAGTACGGTCAGGATCTCTCTCCATGCCAAATTAAGGCTCTCTGGGGTTGCGTGTCACATTCACGCTCTGTTTGAAATTGCACTTTAGTTCATCACAAATTCCAGTTCCTTCTACGTGAAGTGTGTGACCACAGAGTCCACGAGGCTACAAGGGTTGTCCCTTCAGCCTCGAGTTCCCGTCACCTTGCAGTCAGAGCATCTCTTTGACTTCCAGAATAATCTGCTGGATTATTCGCAGAAACTTTTTTCCTCTAGCAGCCCAGATAGTTTAATCTTGAACCTTTGCCAGGGTGGTGGTCTCTCTTCAGTGGGAGATTGTTCCTTTTCTGGAGAGTCTTAGAGAAGCCAGTCTGAACTTCGGAGAACTGAGATCTTCTTGGCAAAGAGGAGAGAGTGGCTGTTAGACACCGGGGAAGAAACTTCCTTTTTTTTCTCCAGTTTTCTCTCCAGGGTGAGAAGTCTTAATTACCACAGGGTAATTACCGGTGGATGAAATGCAAGCCCTTGCAGACTGTTTGGTCACCAGTCAGTGACTTCACTTTGGGCTGGGTTTCACTCATTTCTCAGTTCTGTAAAAGACTGAACAGATACCACGAAGAGCAAAAGATAAAGCGGGGTGGGGGTGTCTGCTGGGTTTTTTAACTTGCACAACCCGAAGTTTTAGCAGTGTTTGCAAGCAGAGTTAAAAGCCTCAGGATCTTTAAAACTCTCTTGCTGATGGTGGGATTCATGTTGCCAGAGGGACGCCGAGGCCGGAGGGCAGGGTTCGTCCTACCCCAAAGCAAGTTGCTGAAACAGGACAGATGAGTCATGTGGCAAAAGTGCCCATTTCTCCCCCTCTGCTGCGACGGGGACGGCTCAGCCCAGCCCTCGGTGCAGGCAGCGCTGGGCATCAGGGGAGAAGTGTCCAAACTTCGTAGTCACTTATGGGAAAGTGTTTCCACAGATGAAAACGTCTCCACTCCTTCTGGCTCAGGGTCCCCAGGCTGGTGCTGGCACCAGGTTTGGCAGAACCAGCTCCTTTGTTCAGAAGGAAAAGTGCTGGATTCTGAGCTTTTGGGACTCACGTCTTTTCTTGTCGGGGGGAGACTGGATCCGCCTGTGAGAAACGACCACGCTGACGATAAATGCTGCCTATGAAATTTTAATGCTTAATAGAGCCTTGCTGGATGAGGCATGCATTGTAATGATACCACCCATCATGGGGGAGTTAATTGAATCAATGAGGTGAACAGCGGAGCCGTCCAGCATATGCCGAGGGTTTGATCAGCCCAGTCATTACCGCCGGACCCTTATCACTCACCATGGCGTGATTACAGTGCTGCGCCGGCCGGGGGATTTGGTGGGAAGTGGCCAATGAGGGGCCAAGCTGGCTCCAAATCCAGCTTTCTGCAAAGCCCCAGATAAAACAGACTTCCATTAATAAGGCGAGAAAGGTTAGGATGAGAAGCATTACAGCAAATCTGGAGAGGTAAGGTGATAGTTTTGTCTGAGACTTGTAGAGCATATGGCCCCTGCTTTTGTATGGGAGACCCAGGAGCTCGGTTAGTCTGTAAGTGGGGCATTATTTGCGTGTCTGCAGAAGTAGAGGTTTATTTGCTGATGTTAAAAAATTAGATAGCTGGAGACACTTGATAGTGTAATCCAGAAGCTAAACATAGAGATTTTCCCTATCTTCATAGCTTGTGTGCTCATTCTGGGTGATAAATAAGTTTCTTGGGAGCGAAGCTCTGAAAAATCATCCTAATCTGCCGGCTAGTTTTAGGTTCTGGGTTTTGAAATGGAGATTTGTGGTCAGAAACTGTTGAGGCCTTTCCACTTACGGAGCTAGACTGTTACAGAGGATCCAATTTTTTGATGACTGCTCTTTCTCACTGGTCAAATCCAGGTACAGAAATGGAAATAGAGCAAGTAATTGAACTAATTTAGTTAAAATGGAGAGGTAAAACAGTAAAGCTGGATAATGTAAAGCTGAACATAAGATGCATCTGTCCTTTTTCACCTAAAGGTTGAAATCTCTTGCTGTACAAAAATTGTGACGAGCCTTTTAAACTGTTTGTGACAGCGTAGGCTGAAGCTTTTCCTAGACAGCGGTAATCTCTTCTGCAAACCACCTTACATCAATGTGACATGTCTTCACCTCCAGCCCTGCCGTCCCCTGCTGTTCTTCCTCTCTCCTTCCCATTCCCCACTCCCTCTCCCTGCTAAAAAAAAAAGTGGCAGCTGTTGGAAAGTATAGCCCATTTGTTTTATGATGCCGCTTTGGGAATATGATCCAGATCCTACATGAGAGAGAGAAAGCAACAGAGCGAAAGAGAAGAGGGGGAGTTTAGAAGCTCTGGAAAATAACTTATTTTAAGTCTAGTATAGAAAATTAAATCTTTATAGCAAGGTTCGGGGGTAAAACAGAACTGCTACTAACGGTCTTAGCTTCGGAATCAAAGAGATTGCTCGTTTAATGTAAGTAATTTTAGAGTTTGTTGGTAGTTTTGTACAAAATTTCAAGTGCATTGAAATGTCTTTGATTGTCCTCTAGTGAGAGGTGCCTGTAATGAAGATCTGAAGACATATTATATGTCTTCAGTAACAGTAACAGTGTGATTCTTATTGGGGTTTATTTTTAATTTACTTTAGCATTTTAGGTAAAGAAACAAGGTTCTCCGTAGAAGGCACTTCTGTCCATTATTCCGATTCCTGATTTAAGTTAGTTACAGGGCACAAAAGACACAAAAGCAGAAGAATATGCTAAAACTGGCGGCAGCCAAAACCATTCATAGTTCTACGCCTTGGGTTTCCTGCCAAGCAATTAGTGGAAACTCAAATTATTTATTGTTGTTGTCAGGTCAAAAAAATCCACTCCTTCTGTCAGCTCCTCTTATTCCTAGAAGGAAACTCCTAGAAAAACTTAAGAGAAACCCTGCTGTTCCATGAAACAGATGTAGTACAGGTAGGATGCATCTGAAGTGTATTCAGTAGGAAGAGGTGATGTTTCAGAAAACTGCTCAGCCCAGCTCTCCTGCCCTTTGGTCAAAATTTTCTTGCTCTTCTGGCTTTTGGAGACACTGACTCGATATCTGCTTCTTCCCTCCGCAGCTATCCATGAAGGAGGTCGGAGACGGGCTGCACGAGCAGATGAACTGCATGATGGGTGCACTGCAGGAGCTGAAACTCCTCCAGGTCCAGACAGCTTTGGAGCAGTTGGACATCTCAGGGAGCCGAAGCACCGTTTCTGGCATTGAGCAGCACCAGTGCTGCCGAAGCAGCAGAGATGTGCCCGGGGCCCGGCAGGATGAGCGACTGCGGAGGGAGGCATCAGTGGAGGAGCGCAGCCCCACATCCCTCGCGTGTGCCGTGCCACGGCCGATGGGTTTGCCCCATCCCGCTGCGCTCCCGGAGGGCAGCCATCTTAGAGACACCCCCTCCTCCTTCAGGAGCCTCTGTGGTGAGGATGTTTATCACCCAAAAGGACCTTCCTCCGCTTCCATCAGAGCAGAGCGTGTCCGCCCAAGGACATTCGAACCCAGTAGCCAAGGCACGGCTGGGGGGTGGCCAGCATGCCGGGAGTGCCCGGGGTGTGACGATGGCCATGACTGGACATCCTCCCTAATGTCCCAGAGCAGAAATCGGCAGCCGCTGGTCTTGGGGGATAACATCTTTGCAGACTTGGTTGGGAACTGGTTGGATCTTCCAGAGCTGGATAAGAAGGGGGAGAAGAACGAGGAGTCCCTGTCCATGAGCAGATCCCAGGAGCTCTGCAGGAAGTTCTCCCTCACAGCCAACATCTTCAAGAAGTTCCTGAGGAGCGTTCGGCCAGACCGAGACAGGCTTCTCAAGGAGAAACCTTGCTGGCTTCCACCTGAAGACAAACAGCCTGAAATTTCTAAGAGACCCAAAAAGATGAACAAACTCAAGGGGACATTTTACTTCCCACTTCATGGGAACATCCAGAGCCATCACAGCAAAGCGGAGAGGTGCCCAAAGGCAGAAAGCAATAGCAAGAAACCCAAAATTGGCACCAAGAAAATCCACGATACCATAGACTACACCCAGTCCGGGTTTGACATCAATACAGCTGTTTGGGTCTGAGTTTGTTCGTGTCCTCTGCTCTGCCAGGCATTTGTTTCACACCAGAGAGGAGCTGGAGGCTGTACACTTCTTTTCAGGAGACCCCTGAGCTCAACGTGGACTGAGATGAGAGGAGTCCTCTCCAAAAATGTGCTGTGGGCTTTGGTCGCCTACAAGCAGCATTTTCTAGAGAACTGCGGCTTCAGGGGCAGTCCGAGCAGCAGCTGACGCAGCCCCATGTGGGGAGGGTTTTGGGGACCGATATTTGCAAAAATAATCAGAATCTCTAGCAGCTTTAGGGTGAGTGACGCCACGGATGACCAGCTCCTGGAGCCTGGCTTATGATAGCTATTTCAGGCCCATTCCGTCATCTCTAGTTAAAATAGCTGCCGCACAAAATTCACTGGGTGCATGTGTGTGTATGAGTGTGCAAATATATATATAGTTTTTTTAAAAAAAATCTATTCCTGCTTGCGTGCACTTAAAACTGGGTTATAAACCAGGCAATTCAAGCATTGTACCTGAAGCACTTGTTATTTGCATTGAAAGAAATAAGTTTGAATTTGTAAGACTCGAACAATTGCTAAGTGGGGGTGTTGAACCCCAGTTTTGTTGCATTTCAGCTGCAGGGCTTTCCCCCTAAGCTGCATCTCTACCGTCCTCGCAGCATCTCTCCTTCCCCTGCCAGTTAAACCAGCAGGACCCAAGGCTGCTTTCATGGAAGTTTGTGACCCTCAAGCGCTGGGCAGGTTTTGCTTCTCTGCCCGTGCCCTTCTCCCCACAGGTCGCACCAGATACAATGTTGCAAAAGTTTATTGTTGAGGTTGCACTGAGATACAAAGTTGCAACAGATGTTTATTGTTGTTGTTTCCTATTGCTGTTGTGTACAAACCTCGTCTTGACAGAACCAAGTTCTTCAGTGTCCGGCTCTCCAAGAGTTACCAATAAAGTGGCATCGGTCTCCAGTGTGCCGTGGGGCCGTCTCCGTCGTGGGGCGACCCTCAGTCCCACTTTTCTCCAGCACAGAAGCTTCTGCGTTTTTGCCATCATGAAAACCCAGCCGAGCAGGCGCGAAAGGCTGGGCTGGCAGGGGTTGGAGCCGGGAGCGTGTGTGGGTTGTGTCAGCCTGTTCCCAGCCGAGGCCGGGGAGTTTGGGGAGCAGCCAGGAGAGTTTCCATTCAATGAGAGGTTATAAATCATAGCGGGGAGAAGAGCTGCAGCCAGAGGTCCCTGCCAGGGTCCCAGCACTGTTCTGGAGGCATGTCCCACTGTGGCCCATGCACATCCCCAAGTGCCTTCGGGTAACGCTTCAACATCCATCTTCCTCCCTCAGCTTGGGGAAAGGCAGAGGGAGAAGTGTTTGAGGGAGAAACTGCTGCTGAGGAAAGCGCCTTGGAGCTGTGCAGTCCACGGCTCATGGAGCGGGACAGGGCCACGCCACCCCAGGGCCACGTGGGTCCCACCACAGGTCCCCTCCTCGCTGTCTCCAGGAGTTAAACGTGATCAAGGCGCGTGCCCAGCGGCTCCGTGAGCCCCAGCATGAAGGCAGCGCAGAGCCTTATCGATTGTGTTGCAGCAGAGGGGGAGCTGCCCCCCGTTTCCATTAGCTGGGAGTCACCAGATGCTTCGTGTGCACAGCAGTGTTATGTTGCAAAAACCTGTTCCGCTCACTCCAAGTTTAGGAAGGGCTTGTGTGCAAGCAGTAGTAGTATTTTTTTTCAAACATGCAATTCTATTCCTGTTGTAACTTCCCAAGACAGAGAGGCCAGTGGAGCAGAGGCATGGAGGGAGAAATTTTTTTTTCCCCTTGTAAATTAAATATAGGCACAAGACAAGCCCTGTTTCTGCCCATACAAGGAGAGGAGTGGGTCAGCATCTGAAAGCTACACTCAGCACTTTTTCAGGAACCTGAGTTGCAAGCAAGCTTTTGTTTTTCCTCCTCACAGGCTTAAGGTCTGGTTGTTTTTCCCCCTTCATTTCTCTGAATGCCAAAAGGCTGTTTCTAAAACATTTTGTTTTCCTCCTCTTTTATTAGTAGTTCATCCTGTTTGTTACAAATACACCCTCCCAGCTCCCACTAACCTTTCCATAGGGTCAGCAAAGAGAAGAAGGAGCTTTCTGTAAGCAGTAACACAAGAGAGAGCAACAGCTTTTCCTGCAACAACCTCAGTCCCTGGAGAGCGTGGCCTCATACCATGGCTTCCCTGCTGCCCAGGCACAACCCAGGGGACCCAGCCCACGGCCGGGCTGGCACAGCAGTGGGGAGCACGATGGCATTGCCTTACGGCACCCCCACCCCCAGAAGCCCCCCCCAGCCGTACCTGCCTGGCACTGAAGGCTGAGCCCCACGGAGAGAAGAGCACCATGCTGGATGGGGAGAGGCTCTGGGGAGCTGAGTACCCACACCAGGGGCTTTTTAAGCTTGTCACTGAGCATTGCCCTCAGCTGTGGTGAGTGTGGTGGGCAGCAGGCAAGGGCCCAGGCTGAGCACGGCGGGGTAGGGGCAGGGGCAGGGACAGGGGCACAGCCATGGCCACGGCCATGGCCACGGCAGCACTTTGGCCGAGAGCTGAAGGGTACATTTCTGCAGGCGGTTACCTCTCCAAGGCCATGTATTGTCCAGGAAACAGTATGTGTTTACGCAGGGCACAGGGAGATCTGGAGCCTAAAATGCACATTGGGAACCTACTCCATGGGAAAAGCGGTTTTTGGGGATTTGCCCCTGTTTCTGCCCGCTGGTGCCATCCCCATCCAGCCCACACCTCCAGCTCCCTGCAGAAGCTGTGCAACCCAGGGCTTCATAAACTCGAACCCACTTTGCCAGCACACGTGGTCCCTTGCAAATGCTGGATCCCCCAGCCCAGCAGCTGTCGCGGTGCCGCTCCCCCCGTCGACGGGGTCTCGCGAGGAGCCGGCGGGAAGTTTCTCTTGGGAAAAAGCACTTCTGGCCCCGTGTGCTCCCAACAGCTGCCCCGGCCCACGGGGCACCGCCGGGTCATCCTGCCCGCGCACGCTTGCGCCGAGGAGCTGCTCAAAGATCAGCTGCTAAACCCAGCCTTTTCTGTCCCTGCTTGGAGGAAATACCATTGTTTCTAGTTTCACGTGGAAAGGGCAGTTCTCAGCCCCAGCTGCCACCCACGTGTTCCTTTCCCACCCAAAATAATTGCTCGTGCTGCAGCCAGCACTGCCGAGTCCGTGCCTGCTCCCACCTGAATCCCCCTGAGCAGGATCGGAGCCGGCGGTGGCGGGGTCAGAGCCCATGCGGGGTCCCTGCGCCGCCCCGACACCCACCGCTCCTCGTCTGCCTGCAGTTGCCAGCAAGGTGAGCGTTCAGCTTTGGGGACCACGAAGGACGAACGCCGGCCCGAGGACAGAGGTGGTGGTGGTTGCTTAATTTCTTCTTTTTCCGAAGGAACAGATCCCTACCGGGGCACTTTCCACAGACAGCTGACCAAATGCCCAACATAGTTTCAAGTGTATTTATGTTCTCTCTGCCTCTTAAGTGTATCTTCAAAGGATGTTTTGCATCGACATAGGATTTTCCGGGTGTTTGCAGTGACAAATTCAGTATGACCTAGGCTTCAAACAGCCACTTGAAAATTGCAAGTAAATGTAGCTGGATCTCAAAGCTCTTAAGAGAAAAAAATATTTAATAAATATTCTTTAAGAGGCATTCAAATAATAAAGAATATCAGCCAAGCCAGGCATCCTACCTAATTTAGTCTCCAGAGCAGGATCTGCTAATAGATCAGGGTAGGATTTGTGAATTACCATTTCACTTCTCCAGGGACTTTTCCTGAAATTATAATGGCTTTTTCTCCTCTTTTTTCATGAAACTGCCATGAAATAGTTCCCCATTATTAAGTATGAAACCTACCTAATTAGCACAATGACAGTTTTTAATGAGGCCCCGGCTGTGTTCTGCATCTTTGATAGGAATGGTTAATACCAAACACAGGACAATAATTATAGAAACACATTCCCCCATGAACTTGCCCCGTGGAAGGCAGCAATGGCAAATGAAGCTTGGGCATTCAGATTTATTAGAAATCTCTGTTCTTGGGGTATGTTAAGCCCAGACGGGATCAAATGCACTGGAGTTAATTTGATGCCAATAACGTTCAATCACCAGGGAACAATAACCTGGCACGAGGGGAGCTGCTGTTCGCTGTGCCCCTGGTATTTGCGGCCAAGGGGAGGAGGTTGCTGCTGGACACCGGCTCTGCCTGTGCTGCAACGCCTCCTGCGAGAGGCTGGAACCCTCCCTCCACGGCAGGCGGGCGGAAGGTGCGGGCAGGTCGGAGGAGGAAGGTGTTAGGTGCTGTTGGTACCTGCAGGATTCCCCTTCTGCAGGGGGTGGCCGGGGTCCTGCTCGGCCAAGGGGCTGGATGAGCAGCACAGCCCGGCCCCTTCCAAAGCCCACGTCACGCAGCACCGCGTCTCTGCCACTGCTGGCCCATACAGCTTAATGTATAGAGGGGATTTGGCTCTTAACATTAATGGAGTGCTTTTCCAGGAGCTGCCCCTCACTCTGCCTCTCCTTCCTTTC
>NW_008825543.1:1307698-1332740 GCF_000699105.1 Pygoscelis adeliae
CCTCCAGAAGGCTCACAAATGTGCGTGTAATTAAAAAGCCTTTATTTTCAAAACCATTTCACAGCTTACTCTTCTGACAATGGGGTGGGGCTTCTTAGGCTAATGCTGGGCAAGAGGAAAGGAAAATACAGGCTGGCTGCTGCCCGTCCTGTTTTCCTTTCCCATTGACACAGGTTATATTTACTATTTACCCGCTGAAGCTGAGGAACCCACGCGCCCTGCCAATCTGCACCATTGCTGAAGCCTCCCCAGGGCCAGCGCTCCTCTTCCCTAACGATACTCGGCTCTGTCCCCGTTAACCATCCGTGCTGATGTGCCTAACTAACCTGAAACGCTTTCTGACTGGAGACTGAACAAATTTAACAATTTCCCCTCAATTCCCCTCATGCTGAGTCCAGCAGGAAAGAAACCAATTGCCACATCCTCGCTGGAACAAGATCCATTTTATTCAAAGTCCAGCACTGTGTTATTCACTCCAGCACACTCCCAATCACCTTCATCGTATTATTAATCAGCAGCAGAATCTCTTCTATTTCTTTGAGCAGCGTTTCTAAAAACTGGACCATGTTCCTTTAGCGTCCTTGTCTCTGCAGAAAGAGGCTGTATTTTATTTCTCTTCCCTTTTGTTCAAGTTCATTTGTATCCACGTGGCATTTCTAATCAAGAAGTCGTACCCCCTTCCAGCTGGCAGGCAGTCTCGTACGCTGGTTTTAAAGCATAAATAAAACCCAGTTTTCTGCAACAATTTGCCTCAGCTGGGCCCGGGCTGTGGCACCGTTGGGGGAGCGCCGTCACCCCCTCGGCTCGGCTCTGCCCCGGCCAGGCAGGGCTGCAGCCCGGGCTCAGCCTCCTCGCTTGCCTTTCTGCAGCTGGGGGGGTCGGTCCTGGCTGGGCGCTCGCCCTCCCCAGTGACTTCTCATCTGCCTGTTTTTCAGGAGCGTTTCCTGCAATAACGGTATTGAGCAAAGCCTCTGAGCTGGCTCAGATTTCTCAGATTTCGCTGAACAGGAAAGCGAAAGGGGGGAAATCAATATCCCAGAAAGAAGAAACGCCTGATCCTGTGTTGGTCCTCACCTTGGGCAGGCTGGAGGTCAATTCCGAAAGCACTTTCCGACATGCTACCAATGCACGCTTAACTCTCACCGCAGCCAGCAGGACAGAAGCTCACCAGGATCCGGAGGGGAGGCTGAGGGGTCCCTGCTCACGCTCACTCCGCCCTTTGCACCAAAGCCCACCCGGGCCCCTCCGCCGGCGCGGGGGGAAGGGGCTGGATGCGGCCACAGCCTTGGTGTGGAAGGGGAGGGAGAGCAGCTTCGGGCTGACCTTGCTCACCGGCTGTTGCCTCCTCCTGCGGGGCTGGCACAGGGTCAGGCAGAGGAGCCTCCCTGGCAGAGAGCAGAGCTGGGTGCTCATGGTACAGAGGTGGTTCATGCCAGCTTTACCATGCAGCTTCTGTGCCGGCTCCGGCACCGCCGGACTGCCCAGGGGGCCGTGGAGGTCCCACTGCTCAGGCAACGCGGAGGGAGATCTGCTCCCTCATTAACAGACTAAGCCGGCAGTTCAGGCCGGACCTTCCCAGAGGGCTTCGCCGCGTTCACAACATCGGGCTGGAGTTAGCGATGTGACATTTCGAACCTAGAGATAACGACTGTGACATTCTGTCAGGTTTAATTAGTCCCTTTGCTCTGCCGGTGACAGCCGCTGTGGAGGCAGAGCCTGGCTGAAGGCTGGCAGAACAGAGGGCTGTCGCCTCCAAAGGCTCCACAAGCAGAGGGGAGCACCGGGAGGAGACTCTGGGACTGAGATAAGCAGTTGCCCGATGAAGCAGTTGCTTTATTCTTAAATGCATATGCTAACAGCAACCTGCCTTTGCCTAGTTAGGATAATTGAAGGGTCACTCCGGGCGCCCACATTGTATTTTCTGTCCTCTGTGGTCTGTAACAATCTTCTGGGACTGAAAAATTTCCTCAGAGGACTGACTGTGTGTCTCCAGAGAGCAGGAACATTGCAGAGTGTCTTCCACCTCTACTCCGGACTGAAGGCATTGCAGCACCAGGTCCCTCCTGAAGGGCAGCATGAAATGAGGTCCCAGTTAACTTAGCGTTTTGGTAGCAATGCTGTCAGCAGCGTGGGCAGAGGCTGTGGCAGGCAGCGGTGTAACATGGCAAGGAACAAGCTCTCTGAGCACGTCCCTGTGCCCGGAGACTCTGCTGACCATGTCCAGCCCAACAGCTCTGCTGTCAGCGAGCGCTGACGGCCAAGGCAGCCAGGAAAAGTGTCCTGGGGACCTGGGGGACCTGGTCTCTCCCTCACCCCCGTGAGGGCAAAAGGAGCAGCTCGGGTCCCAGGAGCCACTGCTGCCAACATCCTTGCAGAGCCCAGCGTGTTCCCTTCCTCGGGGCCGTGATCACGTAACCCTGCACGGCTCCGAGGATGTTGCTTGCATTCGGTCCTGTTCAGGCGTCACTCGGCTGCAGCTCTCCCAACCTACCTGCTCAGACTTTCCCCCTCCTCGTCTGTTCATTCTGTTCCAGACCAATTACTGAGAGTTTGCACCCAACGGCAGCCAGCCAGGCATTTATGCATGCAGCTGCCTGATCTGCATGCGCTCATGCTAATTGTGTGGAAACGAGTCACGGTCGCTTTTGTACTGAGTTTCCTGTACCCTGAATTGAGCTCTGCTTGTGAAAAGGAGAGTTCGGGTCCTGTGGATTTAAAAGAATTCAAGAGGGGATCTTTCTAGTTACTGCTTACTTGGTTTTCAAACATGTCACTGATAGTAGCAATGCTGTTAGCAAGAGTATCTGAGCTTTTCACAGAATATATGTTATTTGCCTTTTTAAGGTGTCTCCTAACACAAAGGGGAACAAACACTCTACTTGCAGCTACAAACGGAGTCTTGGGAAATTCACTGGAGATAAGATGTATTGCCAGGAAAAGTCGAGCAGCAGTCCTCCTTCTACAAAGGTTTTATGGGACCTCTAAATCACTCTAAGATGGACAGGATAAGACACTCTTACCCTCCCTGTAAAACAGCAAAACCTGCGGTTTCTTACAAACACCCGGCGGGCGATTCCTCCTACCTCCTTTTCCTCTGCTTCGGAACACTGGTGCAACCCTGCCTTGCTGCAAGGAGCGTGCCAGGACCGGCTCTCACCTCCACGCACCAAGCCCTCGGTGCAGGAGCAGCCCCGAGCCGCCAGCAGCACAGCAGGGTGACGGCGTGGCTGCGTGGCGGGGATGGCTCTGGCATCCCACCCAGGCAGGAGGGAGGTCTGCTGCTGCGTGGCGAGGGCTCGATGAGGACGTGCTCATGCCCTTTGTGTGTGCGTTTAAACCTCTTCTAGAACAACCTGTCACTCCTGCAGCATGTCAAAGGTAAATTTCCTCGTATCCCTACCGGAGGGGATTATGTTCCCAGTGGGGGTTCAGGTTTTCTCCATAATATAATTTAATGTGACAAGTGTAATTAGATGTGACACGTCTTTGCAACAATTCACTACCTTGGAAAATCACAAACAAGTTTAAAATAAAACAGAATGCATAGACTCACATCTCTCTGTACGTCGCAGCTGGAAAAAATAAGCACCAAGTTAAGGACTATTCAGCGCTTCCTTTGGGAGACAGCAAAGTTATGAACACGATACTATAAATTAATTATTTAGATCCCAGCCCTGCAATGAGAGCCATCTGGCCAGATGCCTTTACCCTTACCAGAGCCCCCTTGGAGTTAATAGCACTCCATGCAGAAAGAGCGAGCTATCCATGTGTATCTCTTAATGGACTGAGGCTTCAGCCCCTGCCCTGAAACAAGCAGAAATAGAACAAAAATTACTCTTAGCTCTTGGGTTCCTGAGCCATTTAGTTTCCTCTGGAGTTAAGACAACACATTAAACCTACAGTGCCTTTGTAAATGCGCACGTTTGTATTCTGAGACCTTCGGTTCAGGCTGCTGATCCAGCCTAAGCTCACGCTGCCACTCGTCCTTCCTGGCACCACATCTTGGTGTACACAGTGGAAAAACGCCCGGACTGGGACACTGCCTCCGAGACAGTTACCTGCGGCTGCACCTCATCCGTAGGGCGGAGGGTGAAAGGCTCAGACAATTCATTATGCACATCAAGATTAATTCTCATTTCCACCCCGTGGGGCCCTCCATTTACAATTCAGTTGCTGGAGTGCAGCGCTGCATGAGACATATTTTCATTTGCCATGGTCTTAAATTAAAGTGGATAGTCAATTCTATTTTCTGAGTTTCAGATGTTCACGGGCTTCAAGTTGCAGCATTGCCGGAGTGTCCTCCACATGAGGATGGAGACTGAGGGGAAAGAAAATCCTGTGTCTGGAAGAAGCACTAAAGGAGGCAGGCTGAGGCTTTGGAGATCCTGGAACAACCTCAGAGTTAGCAGGAGTGGAGCGTGCGGAGGGGAAGAGACAAGAGAGAAAGAGTTAAAAGCTGTCTCCAGGCAGGAGAACAAAAACGTTATTGCACTCATCTTGCTTGCTACGCTCATCTAATTACGTTATTTAACAGGATACCCTCTCATTGATTTTAATTACTCACATAATTTGGGAAGTAATTCACAGTACATCCCTGCAGGGTGCATGAGTCTGAATTGGGAACAATGCACTCAAGTCTTCCTCGCTACATGAAAGGAGGAGATGGGGAGGACGAGGCTCAGCCCAGCAGGCAGGCGGGGGGAACGTGACCGTGGTGTTTCTTTCCCTTGGGGAAGATTTCTCCGGCAGGGCAGAGGCTCTGGCCGGTTTCTCCACCAGCACTGGAGACGTCAGCGAAGCCAGGATCGCACTGCAAGAAAATATATATTATCACGCACGGGTATTGATGCAGATCCGTTTCTGGATGGCCGTCCCTGCGCTCCCACCTGCACAGCTCCCTTGCCCCGGTGGGATTTTCAGGATTCCTCTTTTAGCAGGAGGCGGCGATGCCGCAGCCCCGGGGCGCAGGGCAGCCCCGGCCCCCAGCTGCCGCCTGCGTGGGGCGGCTAAACGCGATTCAAGAAGCTCCTTGTCTCCCGCCATCCCCGTGTCCCCCCTTGCAGAGCAGCTGCGGATTAATTGGCCCTTTGATATCGGTGGGTTTCTGCCAGGGACGATTCGCTCGTGTCTTGCTGACGGGGGGAGACGCTTGTCCCTTCCAGCGCGCCCAGCCAGCCACTCGCAGCCTACAGCTCTCCCTCCAAACACTCCTGGAGCAAAGAGCCGCTCTTGATCCCCGAGGAGCATTAATCAAACAGTTCCCGTCATTGTTGACTATTAAAAATGCTTTTAACCACAGTCCTCCTGCAATTTTAATATTTTTTTTTAAATACGGTTACCCACAGTTTAGCAAAATTGGGTTGTGCATCCCCCAGCACACACTTGTTTGGTTTCTTCACCGTCTTTTGTAAGTTCCCGACTTAATTAGGATGCAAACAATCCCAGAGGAATGTTTAATTAATATTATAAAGCAACAATGGGATGATTAAGCAAGTCTGGGCAGCTGCTATTTATACACAGGGCATGTGGCACTTGTTGGGGGCGAGCGTGTCAAGGAAAAATCATTCCACGGACCTCTCTGTGCAATTTTATTGCTTGTTTTAATTGTCTGGTTCAGTTCTTTTCTCCTTTGTGTCGCTCAAGCAGAGTGAGAGAAACGGAGATTTAGCTCAGAGTCTCTTGTTCAGCTTAATTATAGAGTGAAAGCTTTCAACTGAGGAGCCTCTCCCACCCCTTCTCCTCTTCCCCAGCCACAAGGTCTCCAGAAACAACCCAGCAGAAGCTTCGGGCAACGAATGCCCTAAAACTGGTCCAGGAATAGCATCGGGGAGGCCCCTTCAAGCAGAAAAATACCCCAGAGGATAGAGGCAAGCTTCCAGGCTGAAAGAGGTGGAGGGGCTTTGCCAGGAGCAGCAGCGACCGCTCGGCTCCCCCGTGCAAGGGGACGGGGTGGGCTGGGGCGCGTGGGACTGCGTGCAGTGCCGGGGTGCCCGGAGCGGGCAGCCAGCACCACCTCCCACCCCCGTGGAATTAAATGTACTCCTCAAATGGTTAAGTGATGCTCTCATTGGACGGTGGCTTCATGGCATTGGTTTTTAGGGCATTTGCTATTTAGAAAATATTTCTTCTTTGCTTCTCAGAAGCCTGCGTGCAACCTGAAGTAATTGTATTTGGCTTGGGTTGAACTCTTTTTGCAGTTTCTAAAAATAAATGCTTGATTTCTTCTACTTCCCATAGAGCTGTCTCTACTGAGAGCAGCAACCAAATTGACAAAAAATTAAAGAAGTAGGAAATCCGACAGAAGTGAGGCGAGACGGCAACAGCACACCCCCAATCCTATTAGGAATGCACAACTCACATAATACAACAGCAAATAAATTCATGTTTTCCAGGGGAAGACACCTGACTTCCAGAGGCAGGGAACACCACTGGTCCTGGGCCCCAGCTCCGTGGGCACGTACGGGCACGTGCTGAACTTTGTGCCTCCCTCGCTGAAGCCGAGCACACGCTGCACCATCCCGGCTGCGCCTCGAGCCCCGGCACGGACGAGGCAGAAGTGGCTGGGGTTCCACGACCCCACTGGCTGTGCGAGAACAGCAGGCGCCCAGCCCTGCGACCAAGCACCCAGAACAGGCTGCAGCGGGACTCGGGGCGCCGTGCACCCCGGCGCAGTCCCCAGGGAGGTCCCTTCCCAGTCTTTTCCCCCTAGAAAATCTACTTCTGGCAGCTCAAAGAGCTTGGTCCCACTGCTGGCAGGCAGCAGAGGAGACACCAAGGAGCCTTTTCCCTCCTTCCCAAGGGCAGCGGCTTTGCCTCCAGCTGCTCTGAGTCATTGTTACGTGTCTTATTCACCGCCTCACACTTACTCAATTATTACTTCAGTCCTGGCCCCACTCTGAGAAGCTTATCTCACACCAAATCCTTCTCGGTCAAGCCCTAAACACTGATTGTTTCAGGAGAGGGCCAAAAGCTGCCTGTCGGCTGCTAATCAGACTCTGCATCGTGTATTGAATAAAAGGGAACACCCTGAGCTCAGGAGTGCAGCAAATCCAGGTCCTGCTCCTGCAAAAACTGGTGTGAAACCTGCAGCAGGACAACCCAGCTGTGACACAGTCATATAGCAACTTTTAACACACCAAAATTGCAGCCTGGCTCAGGTGCACAGAGCCTGAGCAGCAGCAAATACCAACCCTGAGAGCGGGTTCCTTGCTTTCTGCTCTGCTGTCATCATGACATGCAAAATCTTGCTCGGGATGGGGTTGAAGCCAGCACCTCCTGGCAGAGGCTCCCAGGGTCTCCCCTCCGTGAGCGGCTGCAGGAGCGACCCGCTAAGGCAGGAGCAGGGGCTGTAAGAGGAGAGCAGCCACAACCCTGCTTTCTGGGGTTTCGAGCGAGCCGAGGCCATTGTTAGAGGACTCGTTTAGCTTGATCCATCTCCTGAAGATGTCCAGTTCTTCTAATATCTCAGGGAGTGGGGGCAGAAGAGCTCTGAAAGTTTACCGGTAATGAGGAAACCCTTTAAACAACCACTAACAACCAGGACATGGAGAGTTTCTTGGAGAAAACCTTTTCTGGGGTAGTCTTTTCAGCTGAGAGTGGGCACTGAAAGAGTTAACCGTGTAAGTCCCAACCGATGACAAGACTGTACATTCACCGTGGTTTCTTTTAAACCCGTGGTGCCGTTGTTCAGCCCTCTCGGGCTCGGTCCAGGCGCAGCCTCCCAGCCCCAGAGCGACCTGTGGGCCAGCGGCGAGGAGCTGCTGAGGCAGCTGGGGCCGACAGGCACATTTATCCTCGCCGTGCATCGCGGGCCTTAATGGACTTTCATGTCAGAACCAAATCGACACGTTTAGATCAGAAAACTTCACTCCAAGGCCAGTAAAACACGTGTTATTGTTTGCTCCATTAGAGCCTGTGATATATTGACAGGACAACTAAGTATCTCCCTGGGCTAGAGTCCTACAGAAAATGGATGCTTTCTCTCTCGTTTCCATTGAAATTCATGTATGTTTCTAGTGGGATTTCAGAAAACAAGAGGCTTCTGTTTGCCTTTTCAGTTTCTTGCCAGATTTCTGCAGTAGAAAATACCGAGGCAGTTGACCAAGGTACATATTACAGGAGAGAAACCCACAGGTACGTACGCGTTGGCTTCACTGCGTTACAGAAAGATGCTCCATTTCAGTTTGTCTTTGCTGCAACGCTCTGGGCCGATCGTGTGGCAGGTTTAGCTGCTGCTTTGTCAAAGTCCAGCCTCTGCCCTTTGCTCCGCACACCCGTGACTGAGCTGTGCCTTTCCCTGTTCCTGCAGATTAACTGTGACCGGTGTGTGAGACAGCCAGTATCGGGTCTCCCTCATTTCAAACATCATTTATCATAAAGGATTATCCCGCAGGGGTGCCTGTGCAGTCATATTTAATAACATACAGTGCTTCAAATCAAATGAGTTCTCCTGGGAATTTAAGCAACACTGACACAGCAGCTTGACACTGCTTATTTCCAAAGCTAAATGAAAAATGGTTGTAGGATGCTGGATGTCTGTGGCCCTCAAAATGTTATATCCACACACCAACCATGGGGAAGGTTGAGTAAAGGTATAACATATCTGAAGTTAGTTTGTCCGACGATCTGTAACAACTTGCGTAGGAAAGGGCAGCAGAGCTGCAACGCCGCTTGCTTTCACTCAGCTCACCCATCATTCACTCAAAATGGGTTGCAAGAAACTTGATTTGCATTTAAAACACTTGCAGGGAAAAAAAAGGCAAAATTATTAACTTCCATTTTGCCGAGATGAGCTCAGCTCACGGTGGCTGTTGCTCTCCGTGGGGTCGTTCTGAAAGACACCCAGGGGTTTCTCAGGTTTCTTGGCCACAAAACAGTGCTACACGTAAATTAATCCCAGGAGCCTCCGGCAGCATCCTGTGAGCAAAGGTGGTCCCGTCCAGCACAAGGTGGTCGTCACCCGCTGCCAGAGGCGAGAGGCTGCCCGGCGCTGCCTCGCCCAGCTCCATAACGTGCCAGTGTGCTCAGCCCACTGAGCCGCTCTCGGCCCTATGAATTTGTCCTTTGTTGCTTGATCTTTGGCCGCGGCGGCGGAGAGCAGCTGCCGGCCATGCATGCCCTGCTGCTGCCACCCAGCCCGCGTGCCGCAGCCGCCTCCTGCGGGCATGCAGCATGGGAACGCTGCCAGCACCCGGAGCATCCTCCCCTCCGCAGCACAACAGGCTCCTTATTCACCCCCGAGCCGTCGTGACATGCCAGCAAGGGGGCTGGCTTTTGGCCTTAAACATTGGTACCACCCAAAGAAAATGCCACGGATGTTTGAACTCGGGCTCCTGCCTGGGACTGCGAGAGTGGCTGTGGCGGGGACAGTGATAGGCGCTTGTCTGAGCGATTCCTCTGTCCCACAAGGGCATGGTGCGATCGGGATTTAATCAAGAGCTGGCATGGCCAAGCCAGCAGGACGGGCACCTCGGACTCCAGCTCTGTCACTGACTTGTCCAAAATCTCTGACAAATGATTTAATCTTCCTCTGCTGCTGCTGCTCCCTCCGAAGCGCATCCCCTTGGAGAGGGATGAGGGACAGAGGATCCAGGACACTGTAGATAAGGGGGCATCACTCACCACTCTGGCCTCTACCTGCTGCTGACAGACACAAGGAATGAGCTGAGTTTACTTGTGTGCGAGTTCTCTGCAAAGTGAGGGAGAAAAAGGCTTGTTTCAGTCCCAGGATAATACACTGTTGCCCAACACTGGGATTAGCAAGTAAGTGAGCTAAAGACAAGAGCCTGGCCTCAGCCAGGAGCAGCCACATTAGCACAGCGCTGTGCCAGGGCTACTGTGAGCTTGCAGCATGGGTAATTAGCCCTGGCATAGCCTCTAATTAGGCTGTTTCTAGAGCTGGCTTGGGGCTCTGCATTGAGCTGCCCCAGGCTGGGAGCTCAGAGCCCTCCGCAGCACGGACACACATTGGCCAAACCTGCCGGTCCCCGGCTCCGACCCCAGGCAGGAGACTCCAGCATGGCCCAGGCAGACCAGGAGCCCCTCCGAGGCGCAGGCAGCGGAGCAGGCAGGAGCGTCTCCTGTCCCTGCTCACAGCAGCCACCCTCATGGAAGGGGAACTGGTTTTCCAGGTGAGTGGTGGGTGAAACCATCACAAAACACTGCACAGTACCTCGGGCCACTGAGTGCCTTCACTGGTAACGAATCCAAGTTGAAAGTCCAGGAAACCCCCCAGGCACCAAGCTCAGCCGAGCGCTGTTTTTACTGCTGGGCATTTTCTCTTTTCGTGCCAGAGCTTCGTGATGCTGCTGGGGATCTTCCAGAGCGGCTCCTCTCCCTCCTCCTGCACAGGGCCCGTCTCTGAATTTGGGGATTTTGGTTCCAGGAAGACCAGAGACAGCCTCTGCACCGTGCCGGGCAGAGAACTGCGCTGCAGCTGAAAGCCAGGGCACCGAACAGTCGCTGCAGAGGAAACCAGCGCCGGCTCCCAGAGCCAGCGGGGAGGGTGGCCCGGCACGTGCCTGGCTATTCACCGAATGGTGCCTGGTCCGCTGTAAAATACAATTTCACTTCTTCAGTGCCTAGTCCTGGCAAAATAAACAGATAAAACACTCATTAGTTTGGTGACTTTGCAAAGGTTGCCTCTGAACTTCACATGAATTTTCTCGTGTTGGATGCGAGACCTCACACATCAGCACTGCAACGCCGAGGACGTCTCTGCAGCTCAGAGGCAGTGGAGCAGATCAGACGTGCACCAGCACCACTGCTCTCTCCGACGACGTGACGTTTCCTTCCACAGCTCCTGCTTCACTTGTGCGTTTGGATCAAAATCAAAACTTGCCAGGCAGGGCATTACCAGGCAGCTACTGTCTGATCCAACCCACATTAGATGGGAAAATGTGATTTAAAATAACCTTTAGATAACACAGAAAATAGATAAATACAGGCTGAGAATTTTAAGAACGGCGTATTTGTAGAGACAGCAGTGAATCACTTTGGCTGAATTTGTGCACGGCTCGAATCAACACAAATAGGAGCTGGATGACTTCGGGGACTGTGGGGCTTCATTGAAATTTTAGATGTGTTCCTTTCCTTGGAGCAAAATGTTACTTTGCTTGCTTGGATGCTGGTCAAAAGCAGAAGCATGCGACTACTTCTGGAAGGTTTTTATTTTAACCTTTCTTTACGACATTCTTCAGTAAACTTATTTTTAACCCAGTGAAACATTAAACACCAAGTGCTTCAGGACACGTTCCATTTGGACATAAAACTACATTGCGTCTGCTGCAGCGTATCCAAGGGCAGGATTCGGGCTATTGTGCTAAAATCCATTAGAGAAAAAAAAAAGTCTTATCCACTGAGAAAACCAATTCATTGTGCAAGGTCCAAAGGGAAAGAAATTATCACATAAAACTCTACATACTGCCCTCCCTCCTGCCACCGCCACCGTGCACCCCACGCTGCCGCCTCGCCCCGGGGCCGGTACCTCGGGAACCGGGGCTTCACCCTGCAAACTGTTCCTACTCCGGTGTAAGGTCATCCAGCGCCTTCACCGCCCCAGCCCCTCTCGGCCCCTGACGTTTTCCGACACCACCATCTAGTGGCAAAGCCAACAGGCTTGGGAAGTGTTTCCACCCCGCTTCGACCTCTTCCTCCATCTCTTACACCAAATTTACTATTCATTTTGCAACCCAGAGAGCACCCCGGGCTCAGCCTGCCGTTCCTGCCTCTCCTGGGAAGCCAGCATCGACTATAAACCTCTCTTGCACTCCAGCTTTTGCAGGAGACGGGGTGAATGGAGCAGACGCATCTCCCCGGGGAGCACCTGGTACAGCCACCATCGGGTGGCCCTCGGGCACCCAATCTGCTGCCCAGCGCTCTGGGAGCGGGCCCCGACGTGCTCCAAGCAGATCCCGCTACAGACAAAAAATGCCACTGAAGAGGCTGGACTTGCCTTCACCAGACCAACCAGTTACACCGCGGGAACAGCCGGACTGGGAGACGCTGCAGAGGCGAAGTTCCGAAGTGACATGGAAAAGCACCAGGAGGTCGAGCACGCCCGTCACCGTGCACCCCCAGCTTTGCTGGCAGGAGAGAACGTAGCCGGCTCTTCTGTATAAAACACACTTGGCATTTATGCAATGAGGTTTGATAACTTACATACCGCACTGTATCTAGAAAATTAAGGTTAGGTTTCTGTGTTTATAGAAGAGACATCTAGCAATCAGCATGTACATTAAAATTACTTTATTACTAAAATACTTTTACATTTAGTAAAGATAACCAACCTGCGAATACCATGCTTCTGCTCCTCCTGAAAAAGGAAGCGCATAGGTAGGTTGAAGACAGCCAACTAAGTAACTACGTTTGCCCTAGTAGCTTGTAAGTAGGCAGATGTGTTCACATTATCGTCATCCAAATATTTTCATCCAGTCTTGTTTGGGCTGCATTTAGAAACTGGGATCTATGTATAATTCGACAGCTGCACCAGTAACGCAGTTTTAGAAAAACCTATTTATAGAAATTTCTCCCCCCTGGTTTCCAATAAAACTATACAACAGGTCCAGGAACAACTGTTCACCAGCTATTACATTTAGATTTCCCATTTAAACAACCAGGACAAAGTCCGTCCTGAGTTTTCTCCACTGTGAAGATACATTTCTCTTCTCACTTACTCAGAAGCGAAGCAGGAGCGAGTCCTCCAACACTGCAGGAATTCCAGCAGCATCACACCGAGGATGGCATTTGGGCCCCACAGGACCCAAAGGCAGCTCTTTTACTTGCATATACACAGGAGGATCGAGGCTGAGCACCCATGGGTCTCTTCATATCCTGCTCTTTTAAAGTTTATGAAACCAACAGGTATTTAAAAAACAGAAACAAACCCAAAATGAAACAAAAAGCCCCTTTGGCTGACTGTGCAGATCAGGTAACGTTAGCCAGATTTCATCTAAAACCATAAAGCAGCTGTTTGCTTTGTTGAAATTGTATTTTGACAGAACCAACTTTGAACTCCACAGCTTCGTGTCGGGATGCTGACCGTGAGAGATCATCACGGGCTCCTGCCCGGCGGGTGGCATCGTCAAAACAGGGATTCTACCCGCGGAGTACATGATCGTGTGAAAGCGAAGATCGTAGTAAAAGTCAGACCTTGACACAGTATTAAACCAAGTTCGTACACATAATTGTACAGAGAAAATATTTTCAGCAGAATACAATCTTTAAACATTGAAAAGAATATACAAAACCAATTCAAAGTAGCCTTCTGTACTTTAGTGTGGGATATGATTAAATACACCCAACAAGGAGGGTGCATGAAGACATTGCATCAGCGTAACGACATACTGGTGGTATTTGTTACAACGAAATACTTCATCTACCAGAATGGAAGAGGAATTCACAAAAAATGGATAAAAACCAAAGCCTGGAAACCGTAACAAACACACAGAAACAAAATGAAAATGTACTAAAATTTAATCATTCATAAAAGCTGTAATTTAATCTGTGACAGTAAAACACAAGAAGCAATATTAGAGTTGGTTTAGTATATTATATAGTTTTGCTTTTAAAGCCATAGAAATCAGTTATCCCAGTTTTTTTTCCTATAAAAGACCCATTTTTCCAAAGCATTATGCACAAACATTTTTAATTAGAATATAACGGCAGAATGAAAATAATGATATTCCATAACTTTTAAATATAAAATGAAGTCAATGACTCAAAAAGTTATTTGTTGCAGTGAGTTCAAAGGGAAATTTCAGATAGCATATATCTATAGTTATAGATATAACGGTGGAACATTTTTAGTGCTTGATGGGGAGAAATTATGATAAAAGGGTCAATATGAAATTTTAATTATAGTAGCAATATCTAACATTTGAAATGAATCCATGCTCCTTTGTATAATCATACACTAGAGTCAATTATATTTATTGTCACATCTGTTAACTGCTATTGCAAAGGAGGAGTACTATCGTCTTAAATTTCCAAGAGATATACACAGAGCAATTTCTTTTTCCAGGGTCTTTGTGCAAACCATTTTAAGATCTAAATTCTTCTCATAGTGTATAAAAACAGGAGAAGCTTCTTCAGATATGTTATTAATTTCCATAAGGTTTTGAAGTTGGGAATGCTGGCACTTTCCATTTAGGCAACAGTTCTTCATTCCTGCAATCTAGAAAAAGTAAAAAAAGATGACGGAGGGATGTTTCTCATCCTACCGACGAGATGAACCGTCTCGAACAAAGGCCTGAAAGGTTCCCCGACAACTGCCCGCACCCAGGCTTGTGAAAACACGCAGCATTTCAGCAGGGAGAGCCTGTCTGTCTTCCTCCAGTATTGGGGTTTGTTCCTACCACCCTCCGAGTTCAGAGGTACAGAAAGAAAAGAGACTTTGGAAACTGTAACTCTAAGAAACAAGTTCTTGTTTTATCACGACTGCAGCAGAGCAGTGACAGAGGAGCCGCCACCCTGTCTTTCTGCTGTGATAACGATAGCGTCCTCCCAACTCATCTGCTTTACGAGACAGGCAGCCTTCAAGTGGATTTTCAGTTCAGCAATGGATGAACAACTTATGGGAGAGAGATTTCATCTTTTATACTTCTGAGATGCTCTTAAAGTCTAATGAGTTGAGACCTCCCCGAGCCCTACTGCAGCTGTAACAAACAGGCAATGAATTGGGAAGAGATTTACAAAGAATGGGGGAGACACTGTGAAGTATTTTGACCACCTAGAGCCGATTTGGGGGCACATTATGAGAAGTCTCATCAGTAACTGACTGAACGCAGGAACTCCTTTAGCAGTTGCTGATATTTCAGTGCTACACTGCTGCCAACGCTGGGCTTTGCAGCGCAGGATCCCGGGCAGGAAGGCGAGGGCAGAAGCACACCGAGCCCGGCAGGAGGCACGTCCTCCCCGGGGCTGGGGAAGCCCGTCTCCAAGAAGTCATCCTAGCTGCCGCCACACTAGCTAAATTCAGATATATCACCTGAGGAACAGGAAAAACCACTTGAGACTACTCTTCAATTTCTTTTCCTAAAGCCATTGTCTCCCCACAACCCTAAGCTATTGTTTTCTGGCATTCAAAGCTCAGGGTAAGAGACTCATCAATCAATAAAGCACAAGCCATTAGAAGCCACGTTAACTGCATAGCTCCATTTATCCTACTCAGTCACACCTAGGCTACATAAATGGCCATCTACAGCATGAACTTCAGATCTGGCAGAAGGCAGAGCCACCTATTTTCAGGAATTCATCCCTGAAATCCTCCTATGACCCTAACGCCGTAGGGCAAAGGGCACTTGAGTTGCTTTGCCAGCTACGCCGCACCTATTTATGAAACTAAAGAACAGAATACAGGGCTTCTGATGGGTCACAGAAATCATCAGACGATTGCTGCCTGAACAGGCAAGCTGACAGCATGTGCACGAAGGCAGCCGGCACAGCCAGAGCGCTGCAGCGAGTTCATTGCTCCCCGACTCGTCCCTACAGGGCCAGGCTGCCCCTCTGCCCTGCCGTGCTCGCAGGCTGAATGCGCTTTGCGCTACAACCACCATTCGGGACGATCTGCTCGCTTTCTGACCATTGCTTACTCCCTAGTGCCGAGACGAGCCATTTACCCCGCACCTTCTCTGCCTCCGAAGGCTGCCATGCAGCACACTCGTGTGCTAACAGGCTAACAGCTCACAGGCAGCCTAGG
This sequence comes from Pygoscelis adeliae, assembly GCF_000699105.1. Classification (NCBI taxonomy): domain Eukaryota; kingdom Metazoa; phylum Chordata; class Aves; order Sphenisciformes; family Spheniscidae; genus Pygoscelis; species Pygoscelis adeliae. The sequence continues at coordinate 1,323,396 of NW_008825543.1, forward strand.
CGGTATTTCTGTCCAAAACCTGAAGCTACAGAAATGCTGTTTTCTTTCAGGAGTGCGACAGAACAGCTGTAAGCACACAGAATACCCTGCCAAGATACACAGGAAGATTATTTATAGCTATGTCCAACCTTGGGGTGTGTTTTTGGTTTTTGTTTAGTTTTTTTTTGGTGGGCAGCTTTTTATTTCTGCACCGTTGAAATCCACGTCCCACCCAAACCAATCTGCAACTGTCCCCATAGCACCTAGGACTGAGACAGCAGCTGCAGCAGTAACACAAGTTACATAGATGCTACCAAATTTCAGCAGAGGATAAAAAGGAAGCAAAACTGAGCCGTGGTGCCACAAGACAGAGGGAGAACTTGCAAGAGTAAAAAGGAAGTTCCTGCTCTGTTGCACTCATCAACCCAAGCAAAAGGGGAAAGGAAGCTGGTATTTCTCTGCCAGGTCAGTCAGCACAACTGACTTTTTAAAAAGTCCAACAAATGCGGCAGAATGGGAAGGAATTTTGTATTTGGGAGCAGACAGAAGGAAGAGGAGTGGAGGGAAGGGGAGCGAGTCCTTCCCCTGCTGGGAGCAGCTCGCGGTCCCATCGCCTGAGCTGTGGGTGAAATTCAGACACCTCTTACCTGGCTCAGATCTGCTGCGTGATGGGAGTCTAAAGCAGCAGACATGATTTCTTTTTAGGCTTCTTCTTTTCCACTGGTGTTTTTCTATTTATCTGTCTGACCAGGTCATAAAAGATCTGAAAATGAAAAACACAAACTGAAAAAATCAAAGCGATAGAACACTATGCAAGTATCAAAAATTAGGCAAGTTGGCAAGCTGATACTCTTTCCTGGTGGCTGCAGTCTTACAAATTCAATTAAACTGCTTGCATTTACTTAAACATGTTTCTCAAGCAACTGCTTATGGAACAAGAGAGCACAAAGCTCACTTCAGTGTGCAGAATGTAAGGGAGCTGTAAACTCTCATCCTGCAGCATACAGCTGTCTCCTTCAGGCTGCATATGACCAAAGGCTTCAGAAGAGTACGGCAGTGAAACGGCCACAAGTCCCTTGCTTTGGAAAAGTGGGAGAAAACTGGGAAAAGACAAAAGGTTTTTTAAAAGACAGGCATAATATCCTTGAGGATCATCACCTCACTGGTGCTCCCTGGGCTGATGAGCGTCTCTGCAGAGCACCGCTACGCCACCAGCAGCGTATTCTCACGGGAAGGAAAGGCATCCCTTTTCCCTGGCTTTCACCTTCAAAAGTGGTCTTCATTCACCCACTGCACAGGATGCACTGTCAATTTTCCTCTTCGCCAAACAGATTCGAGCTGTTAATCACTTCACCTTTTTGCCTGGTCTAATCTTTGGAGTTTATTAATAAAATTTGCAAGGAGAAGCAAAACATCTGCCCTGAACTCAGGCATTTCCAGAAGGGGATGATTACAGGGGCCTCTTTCAGCTTCAGAGACAAGTTTCTTGTGAACGCTTTTGCTGTGAGTTGTTTTCCCAGCACTACTCAACCCATTTATAGCAAAATGAGCTTTGCAAAAATGCTTGGAGCTGGATCACAGTATTGAGGAGAAATATTTAAACCTTCAGAAAGCTCCACCCTTGTCCTTGTTTACTTTTTTCCTTCCTGGAGTGGCTGACAGCTCACAAATTCTTATTGATTCCAAGGAAATTCAGAAGACAAAGAAACAGTTTATAACAAATTGCAACAACTGGAAACTTAAGATTTTCCAGCTATTACCTACATGAAAAAGCGCTAGTGCACAGTTAAACAGTTTCAAATGGAATGAATATGATGGTGGCTTTATCAAGATCTCATGTAAAATATTTTAAAATAGCATTTGAGTTGCTCACGCTACTCCTTTACTAAGCTTACTGCTACAGTTTTCTACTGTCAGCCTCAGGCAAAAGCGGCAGTTCATAATCTCCAGTGGACACAGCCAAGACGTTCACAAGTGTACAGATGAGATACAGAGAAAAAGTTCCTGTAGGAGAAACCAATTAATAAGTGGCATCTTCTATGCTGATGCAAAACAGCTTTCAGTATTTAAGCCTTTATAAACAAGAGCCAAGATGATTTGATTGTGATTATGATGTGCAGGAGGAGTCTGAATTTCTAAAGGCACATAGAAATTTATCATCCTTTTGCCCAGATTTTAACAAAGTTAGAAAGTCCAAAAGTAGCTAAAACCCAAAAACAAAACCCAGAATAATGCAAATGCCTGGACAGTCCATGACCCAGCAGAACAAACAAATAACCAGTACAATAAGTTGCTTGATTCACAGTGTTTCTTGTCTTTCATTTCCTCAGCTTTTATGCTTTTCATAACCAGACAATATAAACTGGCAGAAAACCAGAAAATTAAAATCACAATAAAACCAGAAACTAATCTTCCAGTTAATAATTTTCTTCTCTGTGATCTGAGTTTCACTGGAGGCAGTAGACAGGACAGGGAAATACAGAGACACAGGATTCACACGTAAAGGATGACTGTATGTAAACCATGGGCGTGCGTTCACCCCAGGACAGTTCAGTGTTCTGCCTACTAGAGTCTCCCCTTTCCTGCACAGCTCTCCGGAGAGCTTTAAGGCAACTTTGGCTACCGTGAGGTCAGCCTCTGCCACAAATTGTGGAAATATAAATAAAACAGAATTTGTTATACTCCATGGTGTCTATTCGATGACTGAGCCACTAGTTTCTTCATTAACAGTCATAGTTTTACTACAGCTCAGACACACACACACACAAAAAAATCCCTTCTGGCAGGAGTCTAGCTCAGTGAGCTATATTTACCGGGTTAGATTAGTGCACACTACAGCTAGGCTAATCCCAACCACAGAAGCTGCAATTCATTCAGCCTGGAGCTCCCTTCCCTTTCAACTGGGTAGATGCAGTGCTGCGCACATCCCACTAGCTGCCAAATTAACGCTGGGTCCAGTCCAAGATCCTACTGCTCCTGCCTATCACACAGCCTCCTAAACGGTCCCGGTTATCTCCTGGCACCAAACCAGCTACGCTCAATGGGGTCACCTTAGCTTCTGTAGCTGGAAACCTGGCCTCTGTCACAGTCAGCTAATTCACAGCAGAGAATAAAAACTTGGTGCTGATGTCAAGCAGAGCTCCCTCAGCAGAACTACACTACCTCAGGCAGCAGCAAAAGGCACACCGATTGCAGAGGTGTTTCTTATTTAGACAAGGGGAACTGCTTAGACAGATAATATGTTTGGACACGGTCTCAGTAAGTTAGTAGCTTACCAGAGGAGGACTGTGATGGGATGTCTGCTTGAGCAACCAAATGTGAAAAGCAAATACTTTCAAAAACAACAGCCAACACTATGCAACATGACATGTAATACAACGGGGCATAATCCATGTTCTGAACAGCAGCAGTTATCTTGAAAAAAGTATACTTTCCAAATAAAGTTTATCTAAGCGAAGAGTCATCCAGTTGACTGGGCTTACTCAGGACCCTCCGCTATTCACATCTTCTGACAGGCTACAGAAAGCACTTACCTGGAGAAGTCACCCACCCTTTACAGAGAAAAAGGAGCAGATCTCCTTAAAACAAACAGAAAGCAGTAGCTAAATACACTGCATTGCAAGCCTTCCTTAGGCTGAAATTTCAGAATCATCCTGAATCTTCCCAGTTAAGAAATATATGAAGGACTGCATGCTGGTTTAATGTGGCACTCACGCTGAAGTAGGAAAGACAAGGGAACAGCTGATAGTTACCTCATTAACATTGATTTTAGACTTTGCAGACGATTCTAGAAAGGCACAGTTACACCACTGTCTTGCTAAGTTTTGACCCTGCTCCTTGCCAAAGCTCTTCCTCCAGGTCACATTTATTGCCAACCAGAATCATTGGAACCTGGAGAGGAGACAAGCAAGAACAAGAGATGCATCAGCAAGTTAACGTACAGCGTGGACTGTAATGCTATGGCTTACAAAGGCACGTGGGGGGCGGGGGGAAGACTATATAGACAGTATGAAAAACAATAAAAATCGGAAGTTCAGCAGAGCTCACAAACTGGACTGGAATTTAGATGCCTGCTGGGAAAGGGTTGACGAAAGTCGATACTATAGACACCCTGGTTCACTAAGAATTAAACACATGGAGGACACCGTAAAACCAAATGGTAATACTTCAGCACAATCGTAAGTTAGTAAAGATTTATTTTCTGGTCTCTACATCCAACACCATTCTAGTCAAAAACTTAATTTACTACTGAAATGCCATTTCAGGACTTTCATGTGACAGTAGGCTAAATTGCCTGCCAACTTAGCCTATTTTAGACAACAGAACATACAGCACGTGTTTTAAGACATACATTATATATTTCAGCCCCTTTGACCTGCCTTGTCAACCTGTTGTCAAGCCACACAACAATAAATGGAAGTGCCTTTGAAAAGCACTGCCCTGGACATGGAATAAAAAAGAATAGTCCTGTGCAGCTACGTATTCCCACACAAGACCACCTGCCTTTCTCATCGCAATACAATGTCATACTACTGACATGGTTTGCATACACGCAGAAAAGAGGATGTTCACTACACAAAAGGCACAAACACTGTACTTGATATTTACTAGCTTAGAATAATTAAAATTTCCAACTAGTGACCACCTAGCAGCTCAGCTCCTGAAAGGACACCATTTCCAATAAATAATCTCATGCAATATTAAAACAAACATCTGATACACATTCAAAAGATTCATCCTAGACCCATGACGCAAATACAGGCAAATCATTTGCTCAAGCCAACGATGAAAGGGTATCTGCCCCTCTCCTCAAGCTGTTGGCTTTCTAAAGTGTCTGGGTGAGTCACCTTCTTGCTCCTTCATGAGGAAGAAAGTGCCTTGGGGAAACCATATTCCTTGTGACATTTCCTACAGAAAAACAGAGAAATTTAATACCGTAGGAAAACGACCTTGGCTGTAGTAAATGCTTATTATCAATGTGCTTGCTGCACAGAAAGGAGTCGTCCCTTGGCTTGCCCAGCCCTCCCACAAACGGCACAAGGAGCAACAGAAAGGATGGGTCTCTTCCTTAGCCATAGCTCACCGGTTTCTCACAGGGGCTGCAATTGTATTTGCTTGGCGCAGTGCGGAGAGCCAAGTGCAATCTGCACTCATTAAGTTATAAATCTGTTTGTCTCAAAGTATCAGAGTAAGCGTTGGTAGCACTGGTGAGTGTAAGCAGCAGGAGACTTGCTCTCATCAGTTATGTTTCGATACTGAGTTAAAACTCTTTCAGGAAAAAGAAATTGGGCAAAAAGATAGATTAAAACCAGTACTAAGACATCTTCAAAATAACGTCCTGATATATAATTTCAGAAGGCTTTCTCTGCTTCTCAGGCAGTCTCTACCATGGCTGTAGCCCACCAAGATGTCACAAATAGGTAGAAAAGACCTTAAACAAGCAAACAAAAAATACCCAAAGCACCCAGAAAACCTCAGTAACAACCCAAACTACCTACCCTCAGGTGCCATTTCCATACCTACAAGATGGTGAGATTACAGCGCAGTCCCACTGCCTGCCCCTCCTGAAGGACCCTTTCCCAAGGGCTGCGCAGCTGGGGCACCCAGCCCAACACTGCATGGCCCCCCAGCTCCAGCCCACACATCACAGCCAGTTTGGAGGCAGATACGCAGTTCAGGACTTTCTACGCCTGAAAATTGCTGGTTACATATCATTTTGAAATTTGCTTTTATAACCCGCATCTTGTAGATGTTGGGGGATGATACAGCCAGAGCTAAGGTGGATTTTGAAACGCGGGACCACAGCAAGACCTGCAGGACGCACTGCAGTGCTCTGCATGCACACAACAGCGACAGCATCCTGTTTCCCTTACGCTATGTAAGAGTAGGAAAAAACCTAAAGAACTGCTGATAATGGGTGTGCACCCCACTCCATTTCCTGAAGCATTTAATTCTTTGAACAGAAAATGAGTACTTTCCAGCTAGAAAATAAATCATTATCCACTTCCTTTGGTAATTTACAACACACCGTACATTTTTAATCTACTTCAATGTTAATATTTGTAGTCTCTTTCCAATTCAGCTACACTCAAGATTACTTTTTGTATTTAAAACTCACAGCCATACTGATTAGAAAATGATCACATTTTTATTTTTGAGAAATAGATTTTACTTATTACATCAGAAACCTGATCAAGTCATGATACAGATGAGGCAAATCCAAAAAAAAAAAAAGCTTATTTCACAGAGACCAATCGGATATTTACAACTATATCAGCTTAATCCCATTCTTCACAGTTTTCTAGACAGTTAAGAGAAATTTTCTTGTATCAAAACATGAAAATGTGTTTTGAACATGTTCAGCAAAAAAAAAAGTATATTAAGATGTGAAATCATAGGATAAAAGTGATACTTAGATGGGTAAACAGTATAGGCTTGAAAGACATGAAACTCTGTAAAAGGTTATTTCAAGAGGCAGTAATTGTTTATCATAGAGCCAAAAGCGGAGTTTGATGAACAACTAGCTTTTGATCACTTGCTATTTCATGTAGAAGACTGGAATGTAAACCTTGTTAGACATACATAAATGTAATGGTTTAAGTATTGGGACTTTAAAAGACACATTCTGAAACTAAATACAGGAAGAAGTGCATTTTCCTAACTCAGCAGAACATGGTTTAAATGTTCAAAAGGTTCTCAAGCTTGGATTCAACAAGTAACATCCCCCTAACACAAAATAAATAAATGCATTTTAATAATTAAATCAAATCACTGAAGTAAAAATGAAAGCAACAGCCTCTATTGTCTGACGAACTTGACCAGCTTACAGTGCAAATTCCCCTCTGGCGAGTGCAGCTGAGCGAAGCGCTGGGCTCTGACCGAGAGGCTAATAAAGGACTCATGTTACCAGGGATTTATGCAAGCATAATCCCTACCTCAATGAAAATCAGTTTTGCATAAATAGAAGTTCAGCTTGTTAAACCAAGGAGGGAACCAAAGCCATTCAAAACAAGGTAATCAGCATGTGGGACAATGAAGATCCAAGAGAAAGGAGCAGCCCTGAGAGGTTGCCCTCAGCCCCAGAACGGCCAAGCCGCGGGCTGTGCTCATCCCACCCCGGCGCACTCTGCTCATTGCTCAAACTGCATTTTCCCGAGTGGCTATTTAAATACAATGCACACGGCTTACCTAGGATTTGGCCTAAGTAAGTGTGCCAGCCCTGTTTACCGATCACCACCGCTCCCCCAGCCCCAGGAGCGCTGTAAGGAGATAAGGGCTGGCAGTGAGAGGCCGCTGCTGCTTCCGCAGCTCCGCCAGTGAGCCATAAAGCGGCTGACACAACCCGACAGCAATCGACACGAAAGGCAGTGGCTACTTTTAAGCTGCCAGTGGAAAAAAAATAGGCAATCTTTTTCACACTCCTCAGGGCAAACCTTTGAATACATTACCAACTGTTAGGCAAAAAAAATTAATTTCAGCTTCTTCTGGAGGAAGCCTACACAGAGAGAGAGCTCCCACACGTTTCCACCAGCCACATGGCTACCACGGCAAAAGCCACCGGCAACCTCACCTACATCGCCCATTTAGAAATTAAAAGCCTGCCAAGGAGTTCCAATTACAGGAGCTGGGGCCTGAACTGGAAATACGGTAAATAGTTTTCTTCTGTCAAACAGGACTGAATGCAAACCATCTTAATGTAATTTTTCCTTATTTTAAAGATGGTTTTAAACAACCAAATTACAACCTTGCATCACTAGCTAAGACTCTTTCAGAGTCTCTTAATGATTTAATTCATACAACTGTGTGATCTCCTTTGGGTTACAGATTTTGTCGAATGACCAAAGGAACAAAGAAAACTGTCAAGAGTTTAAAAGCCGCGGACTGTGAGGGTGGTCTGCAGAGCACCACTGCCATTCATGGGGACAGGCACACCCGCAGTGCAAAGCCGAACCCTCCCTGCTCGCACACGCGCGTCATGGGAGCGACAGACCCCAGCCACAGACCCTTAAACATCCTCCTCCTTTCTCCAGAAAGGGCTAAGCACATTTTCAGATGATAACCTAGAATTCTGTAAAAGTTTTGGTTCAGCATTCAGAAGACAATTCAAGAGAAAGCTGATGGGCTCTCACAGCTGATGGATTTGGGTGAAGCAGAGCTCACAAACCAAGAGACACTGCACAGCTACAGTAAGGGAATCTCTACTTCGTGCAACAAGACCCAGGACTACTTAATCTAGTGAGCAGCACCGGCAGGTGGAGCGGAGACAACAGAACAGGCTCCCATCCTGCCTTCCCAGCCCCTACTGACACTGCCCTCTCACACAGAGAAATGAAAATAAAGGAACATTCAGCGGTTTCCCAAAAAAAGGCTATTAATACTAATGACACTTAAATTACAAAGCACAGTTTGGTCAATAAGCTGAACACGTCCTTTCCATTTGCAGTTCAAGTTCATCAACTTGGATTACGACCCGTACGCACGCGAACGGCACAGAGGGGCACAGCGTACAACACCGCCCCACTCCAGGACTCGAGAGACTTCACAGCCGACCTTCCGGAAACGTCACGGCTTTGTACTTCAATTTCCGCGCCATGCATTTGGGAAAAGCAGTGTTAGTCTCCATTGTAAGACATCTGCAGATCTACTGAGAACATCATTATTGATGAGTTCGACTCTTATTTTTCCTTAACTTTGAGGGAAACAAAGTACCGCTACAGCACAGTGAAAGAAGAAAATGCAAATACTGGAAAGGAGTTAAAAGGGGGGGGGGGGGGGGTTTTTTTTATTGTTTTCAACCAACTCCCACCATTTCCAAAGACTGTTAGTCTTCCAGCACATGTGAAAATCTGGTTTCATTATGCCCCTTAGCAGGTGTCGGGCCTCAAATAACAACACTGAAAATAACAAACAATGCTAAGGAAGCTTACTTCAACACAAAACTTTCCTATACAGCAAAGAATATTCTTAGAAAGAAATTTTGCTCACAAATTCCTGTATGTTTACTTACAAACACATTTTAAACAGTTGCAGAAGAAAAAATATTCTACTTACATCTTCAGTGTCCTTAACCCGTAAAATCTGTTCCCGCAGGTCCTGTAAGTCGTTAAACGTGGACTGTGCTGTTATAGAATATACTAGTGCAAACCCTTGACCGTTCTTCATATAGAGATCCCTCATTGCTGTAAATTGCTCCTGTAATCAAATATTTTTAAAAATAATTAGCTAGTGAATGCAGTTAATGAACATTTACAAAGGAATACTTTTATTGTAATGGAGACAAGAATATAGTACCGTACAGCATGCATTTACATTTTTATCCCTTACAGAAATCCATTGAAGCACGCAAATTTAATAAAAGCATTAACA
>NW_008825543.1:1332754-1362686 GCF_000699105.1 Pygoscelis adeliae
TTAACACATCTCTCTCCCTTTGTGTTTTTTCCCCTAATAGAGAAAAAGGCTTCTTGAAAAAATGGGAAAAAGATCAAGAGCAGCAATAAAAACATATTTGCAGGCGGACTGTTTTATGCCCCAAACCGTAATACAAGGTGTCAAGATTTGGCTGACATATTTTGCAGTGATCTTTCATTTATTTTCTGATACGGTGTTAAGCACGAGTCTGCCATCAGACCAATTCCCCAGACGACAGATATGGACTGGAAATTAAATTTCTCCTCTAACACAATATCGAAACAGGCCTAGGTGTCACACACTCACGATTTATTGTGAGCACGACCGCGTGGGAAGGCACTGCCTGATCACCTCTGAACATCTGCAATTATATAGTAGTCATCTCCAGCGTGAAAATGGTTTAAAGGTTCAATGCAATGAAATGCAAGAGCAGGCTGGAAAATCTATACCAGATCAGAGCTGCCTTTGTCCACGCCTGTGAAAGGCAGCTTTACCAGAACTGTGTAACAATGATTTCTGCTTTCACGCCTTCCCATTGCTGTTGATAATTTTCAAAGGTTTCTAAATAAAGCTAACTTTTAGGAAGCATGTCCTCCCCCTGTGATGTGCACTCAACCATTACAAGGTCTGTTTACGTAGTGACAGGACTTTGCATGGCAGTAAGTGACACTGGCGTGGCAAAGGGAGTCGCTGCGTGGCCCCGGCTGCTCTCATGGGCCTCCCAAAGCAGCACAAGGCAGCACACCAGGGAGGTGCCACCTGGGTAGAGGAGTATTCCTTGACAGGTACAGAATCTTTACAGATTGAATCCTCTCCAGGTGGGCTGATGTGACATGCTGGGAGGAGATCCCTATGCATTGCCTGGAAGTAGCTTCAATCCACATGGACGTATCCACTTCCCTCCCCACGGGAAGGGGAAACTGCTCCTTTCAGTCCTGTTTGGGGAAAAGCCCTAGAGCGATGCAACCTACTTACTGAATGAGTATGTAGTACAAGAGGGTGAAACACCAAGGTATGACAGACATGGTTTTAAAAGAAGCAGCCACAATGATTCAGCGTGTCAAACTGTGCCCACAATTAGCTACAGAACGATGCTGCCTTAGCACTGAGTCCTCCCCCTCTCCCTTCCACCTTTGTATCTTACCTTTATTTTAGTAGAGAGCCTGCTGCTTAAGACCTCACCTTTTTTGTCTGTGTATTCTGGCCACTTGCAAAATTAACATGTAAAATTATCCCGTCTCAGTGTGTTGATAGCGAGACGATGGTGGATGGCAGACAAGAGGCGAGTGGCACAGGATGCACCAACCTTTGTGCCCCAGCCCTGGGACGCCGGCTGGGAACGGGTTCACAACACTGCTGGCAGGGCTGTAGACGGCTCATTCACCACGCTGGGGTTTGGGTTATTTAACAAAACCTTTCAATTTAAATTATTGCAGCTGATCTATTGCAGGATTATTATACTAGTGTAAGTTCTACTCTTAACATCTCACCTCATTCTTAACAAAGAAACTCCATACTAATTAGAAAACAAAATTATACTTACTGTCCCTGCTGTATCGAGGATTTCAAGCATACACTGTTGACAGTCTACTTCCACTTGCTGGGGAAAAAAGGGAAGAGACAAATACAGTTAAAACTAAAAAGTCTGAAATGGGACAGGCAAGAGGAATATCAGCTTAATTTTTACTTCTGCTGCAAAGACCTCTATAAGCAAGCCAGTCACCTGCGCTCCCCCAAGGCTAAGAGAGGCACCGCTATTAGAGGATTAATTACGCCCCAAGCCAGGCATTTGGGTCAGTTCACTTATGCTCCAGGACTCTGTTGATTGTAAAGGCCTAAATGAGCAGCTCACTGTAAACATCTCAACTTAAGTGAGATAAAATCCACTCTTAAAAAATCAAAGGACCTTAAACTTCAATTTTTCTTTGCTGCTGGGGTAGAAGGGAGCAAGGAAGAAAAGAAAAAGCAAAATATTTAGTGATCCTCACAGTTAGTAGGCTTAGCAAGTCTTCCACTCACTGAGAAACGTCTCGGATCCAACGAGGGTAATTCCAGGAAAGTCAAATAAATTTAACAGCACAACTCATACCACAATTTACATTTAATTATCACAGGTACAAACGTTAAAACTTTTTGTTTGCTGTTTGGTGCCTTTAATTATGGTAACATTTATGCTAATCTGTAAAACAATGGGTTACTTGACATCAGCCGAGTGAAGAAAGCAGCTCTGTTGACAGAATTACGTAACACGACAGCATCAGGGATCCTGACAAGGACTTTTGCTCAGCAATTACAAGCCTGCATCCAAAACGGCTGTAAAGAATTTTATATGCCTTCAAACCAAGCAGAACGCATTTGAACTAAATGGCAAAGCAGCCATTCCCAAAAGAAAACAACAAAATGCAATTGCTATGCTACAGTAATAAAACCTACTGTGATGAATGGTGTATATACCCTCTCTAACAGATAGCATACACATCGCAAATATTGATCTCTATGTTTTGAAGTAATAATTATATGTCAAATTACAGCAAACAGATCTGAGTAACAGTCTGAACCTAGTTTGGTTGAGCTGTTCCTGTCCCCAGACATCAATCAGAAGCACTGGCAGGAGGACGGGCAGTACACTTGTCTGCCAACCACCATAGCTCATACCCCAGCACAAGTGGAAATTGGTGATGGTTCAGGAAAATACACCAGACTGATCTCTGGGCAGGTGTAGTAACCTCTAACGAAGAAACAGGCAAACGGTGGAGAGCTGCAGCCTCAAACCGCCTCAACCCGAGTCATCGGCTATTTAAAGTGAAAGCTCTTAGTAATAGAGGTTTAATCCTCCTGTTAAATAGAACTAAGTTAGGGAGTGCTTCAATTAACAGCAAAATTTGTCATTCCCTGATAATTCAGCTTTATAGTAGCAGATACAATTTGTCTGATGGCATTCGGAGGCCCTAAGCTAGTTTTCTTTGACTACAGAGTATTTACTATCTGCATGAAACTACTTCCAAGACTGATGCTTTTCTATGCATCGCTTTCTTGCTGCAGTTTTATGCAGCCATGACATTTTCTCAGAAAAGACCCTTTCTTGTTCTGGTAAGCTTTCGCTGCATTGTTAAAAAGAAGCAAGCTCTACGAGACTCGAAAGAAATAAAAATGATGTTGTTTTACCTTTCTGTATGAATCTTCTATTGTTGGGTCATATTTTTCAACAAAAATTCCCTGAACGAACTGTACAGTCTGGGGAGAAAGGAAAGAAGAAGAAAAAAAAAAATCAAGTGAACTTGAACACGACCAGTAACATTTACCGAGAAGCACTTTATGAAAAAGTAGTAACACAAAAACTACTCAACACTGCTGTTAAAATTCAATAGTGGGGAGCAGAGAAAAAGACATCTAAATTATCAATTTTTAAAAGTAAAATTTGCGTAGTTTCTGTTGTTTTAAGAATCACTTTATTCAAGCATGTTTTCTAGACTTTTTTGAAACGTAAGTTGTTTGCTTGCTTGCTTTTTCACAAAAGATGATATCCTCAAAAATGCCTTTACTTCAGTGCCTGCGACTTTAGAAGAATAAAAATCACCAAATATGGAAGACTTGAAATTTGATCAGAAGAACTGGCAATCTGTACACTGTGGAAAAGTTCATTGTGGAAAATTTCAATTCAAATCATATTAGAGTTACAGCGGAGCTACTCTGGATTACATGCCCAGAGCACAGACATATTTCAGAGCAGCAAGTTAAATCTGGAGCACCTCCAGATACTCAATTTGTATTAAACCATTAAAGAAGGAGACATCATTCATTTCAAAGAGGAAGTCTTTCTTCCTCTATATAATCATTCAAAGCAAATCTACTCTAAACATTTCCCATCGAGTTGTCATTCAGATGCGGCCCATCGCTGGACATCCAAGCTCTGTACATGGCATGCTTTGGCTCCTGTCAGTCCGCAGCTTTACCTGTCCTCTGCAAGGCAAACCTTGCTTTTCCTTTTCACCTCGCATCCCCATGCTCTTACCTACAATAATCTGCAACAACATAGTGATGCAGCACAGGACTGTCCGGAGGTTTGGTTGATGTTTGTAAAACAAGGTGGCGTGTGTTTGTAAAACTAAGCACCAAGAGCCCAGCACTTAATTTTGTCCCTTTAAAAAAATCAACAAACACACCTACTGTCTTTTGTCAACTGAACTTTCCACAAGTTTTTTAATACAAATGCTGCGAAGTCACTACCTGTTTTGAGAAGCCGTATTTTGTTTGGACAGAGATTGGCTGTCCAAAATCTTTGGCTGAGATTTTTCTGCAAGAGGGTTCACATTTGTCACACAAGTACTTGCAAACTTTCAGAGTGGCATACGCCAGATACACGCAGGATATCTCGCTGTACGCTGGAACCTGAGCAGTTCCTCATGGTTTGCTTTCTTTTAATATAAGAAGAAAAGGTTTCTAGTACTACCTCATTTAAAAATCATCCTGTATCACTAAATAAACCTATTTTACACTCTAACAATCAAAGCCTTTGCTCCTCCAATATTTCCTTGTCACCTCCAGTCTGCCTTTCACATAACAGACCTCAGTAAAATCATTATAATAAGATACCACTATTAACATGGATTACAGCATTATACCAGCAATGGAACCCGACAATAAGAACTGTAGATTACAGATTACATTTTTGGTTAGTAGCTGTGCTAAGAATCCTAAGAGAGTCCGAAGAAGGTTGCTATTTGCCAGGAGGCTAACATTGAAGCACTGAAGTCAGTCACATCTGTACCGTTCCATTCTGGGAACTGTGTTCGTGAACCAGCCTTCAATGCGAGCATCTGACAAACCACTCACGACATTTCATCTTTCTACTGTAACACTCACAGTCTTCTTTTATATCTGCAAATACACTACTGCTCTGAAAAAAAGTTAACTGAACCCATGTATTCTCTTCTCAAATTGTTTTATTTCTAATAAATCATTGTTCTAACTTTTGTTATCTCAACTGGTGCTTGTGTGGTCACATAGACACCAATTACATACAATCATAATTACAATTATATTCAACTTCATTCATAACCTATCTTAGTATGTAATATTCTTCATCTCTGATGTACTTTACTTTTATTGATTACAGGATGAAAGAGAGGCCAAGGGAGAAGATGCAGATCTGGGGTTATTTCTGGTTATGCATGGATCCAAGACTTTTATAACCTTCTATTAGTTTGGGGGTTGTGCGTCCCAACTTTGGTTTCCACTTTTATATAGGACTATGCACAACTGGATACTCTTGGTAATACCGCCTACCCACTGACACTCCAGAAGACTTCTACTCTCATTAGAAATGGGGAGAAAGCTACTGTACAGGAAACATTTATACAGAAGTTGGAAAATAACTGTGCCTTAATAACTGTGAAGGGTTTTCTGCTATCCTGTCATCATTACCAAAAGGCACAATCAGCATCATATTGGCACAAAAGAGTTAAAACAGTAAGAAGGATTTGCAGTGAAACAACACCATATTGTAATGAAAACACAGAACTGAAAAGGAACACCAGCCTCTTTGTTAAGACATTTCAGTTTATACAGCTCAAAGAAAGAAATTTTAAAGTGACCTCCATATTATTTTATATTCCACCTTGCAACCTCTCCTTGCTAATGCTTGTAAGTAGACAGTGATCTTGAAAGCTAAATATTATTCACTCTTCACTGCTAATTGGCACTTATTGCGTCCTCTTATAAACCTAATGGGTCAATGTTGCATATGAATTACAATATATGCTTACTTAGCACCTAGACTGTCAAAAAGAATTTAACTTTTGTTTACCGGACTAAGTATTTGCATTTCAGCCTTTAAAAAGGCCAGTGATGGATGCTGACTCAGACTGTACATCACAAATAAGGAAATTCGAGTATGTCAGATGCTGAATAATTTTTATGCACAGCATATTAATAAGCGCCCTATTTTACCTACTGAGTCTTTCAACATTACATAACAAAAGCAAGATAATCAAGGGGATGCTGGTGGAAAAAGTAATACAGTTTGCATAAGTTGCTGTGGAAGAATAGAGTGTTATCAAAAAAATTTTACACGTACATCTTGTAAAGATTAGGATGGGATCTCTGAAAGAGTACATCAAATTTGATACGTAATTGAATAATCTTTCCTCCTATTCATCTGCATTCTGCAGGTGATTTACCAAGATTATTAGCAGCCCATTTCAGCAGAATAAACAACGGTGCAAGAAGCAGCGTCTACGGCATGAACGGCTGGTCAGCTATTATCATCTTCTGTGAAAAGCAACACGGTGTAGTTCCTTGTTTTAGATAAGTTTACACTTGAGCAGTTCTTTGCCTTTCTTGTTGGAGCGAGCTGCTTGACTGATTTGTGATAAATAGGTGACAGAAATCTGTCTTACAATGCTTTACTATCAACTCTGCTATGTAAACCTCTTATTAGAAACAACACAAGTACTTAAGGAGTGCAAAGTGTCATCAGTCTGCTTATCCCTCTGCACTGCACGTGCTGGAGGCGACTTCTCATTCTGCCCCGTGTTTTCAGTCCAGGCTGCTCGTTCAGGTTCTATCCAGGATGGAAAACACACAGCCTTCAAGGTACGCAAGGCTGCAACTGTCGCTAATTCACTGCCATGCACGGCAAGACTTCATTCACTGTTCCAGTGTAGGTTAGGCTTTTAATACTTAGATACAGACATTCAGTCATTTTCAATATTACACCCATGCGGGAAGCAGAAATGAAATGCTAACTATTGTAACAGTGATTAATCGCCTGCTGCTTCTCCAAAAACATGACAAACATTCACAGGTATTTCAGCAGGGTAACAGCGGCTACACGTTAGAAGTAATAAATATACCCCAATGCATTTAATGAGCATTGTCTGCAGTAAGATAGGCCAATTTTGAAGTTTGTGTATCGGTTTCAGAACTGCTTCCCAAAACTCACCAAAGCGGACTTCCCCACACCTCCTGAACCAAGGACCACTAGCTTGTACTCACGCATGGTGTGGTCTGTTCAAACAGCAACGATCTGGAAAGCAGGAAAAAAGCCAACAGTTAAAGGCGTACCTGCACACACAGATTCATGACACTGTCTTCTGAAAGTAGCAACACGCTCCCCTTCTCCAAATACTCCCGAGAACAAAAATCTCTTTGGTAACAGCTATGATTTTTTCACCTGGGCACTCAAGTTTAGATGGCCACTCTGACAGCCCCCGTTTACATGAGATGCCCAAAGCCGGACCTGTGAGCCCGCCGGTGCCCAGAGAGGAAGAGGATGAATACGCCATGGTACAAACACAGCGCAGCCACACGCGCCCGCTCCCAGCTGCACTGGGTAGCACAAGCTCTCGCTGCCTGTCCTCTGCATTCTCAGCATTTTATAGCATAAAACAATGAGTATCGGACAAGAAAATTAGATCAGAAAGATGCAAATAGAGAGGTTTACTTCTCCCACCCACCCCCGGCAGGGAAAGATTTAGGTCAGTATTTTCTCTCTGGAAAAGGTCAGGCCTAACTTACGGCTGCCAAGGCAGAACCTCTCTGCTCGCCCAAGCAAGGACTCTGCCTTTTTATGGAAATCTTGCAACTCCCTCAACTTGCTACGCACCACCAGAAAACTTCTCATTCTCACCGAGATTCCCTGACAAATAAGGCAAATGACAAAGCTGGTGATAAACATTTTACACTATGTTTACGTTATAAGCCAGGCTGGGCTGTCCCTATCAACAGAGCTCAAGCAAACAATGACCTCAGCAGCTAATTATCTTCCCCCTCTTCCCCCAGCAAGATAGCGCTTTCTTCCCAAGTAAGGCTTCAGAAACACGAGCGCTATGAGGCTGGGCAAGCTGCATTTCAAACCAACGTTGCCACAGGATTTATGGGTTCACTGGCTACAGTTTGAGGATTGCTTCAAAAATAAAAATGTTTTCCAAGTAGTTTGATAGAGAAATGTATCACCTTGTCGACTACCATTAACAACAGTCTGCGAAGAACAGGGACCATATTTTTAGCTTTGCAACTGTGGACAACTCCCTGACAATCTGTGTCTTGAGTTTATATAATCATTAAATCGGGACAGGTTTTTTTCTATCATTTCAATTTCCAAGGGAAAGCTGTAAAACACAGAGTCAAGAGGAAACCCACGTGCTGCCGCACAACCATAGCCAGCCCCCGCTGGAGCTGCATCGGGACTGGCAGCTGAACACGTTACTGGAGACCTTGCCCCAAACATCCTATTTTTAACCCTCACCCCCCAACCATGGTATGTTTTATGGTCTAAATGTGACACAAGTACAGCCTTAAACAAAAATAAAAAAATCCCACGTGCAGCTGAAGAGGGGCATACAAATTCTGCAGCCGGTTTAGCATTTTTAAGTCAGAAGAACAAAAATAGAGGGCTCGCCTTCCCGCGCTGAGGCTCTCTGCAGTCACGTCGCCAAGCTGCCCTTCCCTCACCCAGGCCTTAGAGGGGGAATAAAGCTGAAGCTTGCAGCAGCAGCCCATAGTTTTAAGCACCTTGGGGTGGTTTTTCTTCAATTCTTGAAACCCGTATGTGCTGCAATTGCTTAACTTCATAGAAATTGTGAAACTAAGTCAAACTGAAAGGGATTTTCCAGAATGGTAACTTTGAATATCTGAAAGCAGAGCAAGCAATGTCTGTGAACTCTAGTACGTTGACAACATTTTTGGTTAAAACTCTGGCAGCTGTAAGCTCTTCTGCTTGAAAATTTCCCTGAGAAGTAACATTCACTTCCTTTCTTTCAAGAATCATGATTTTGGATGGGAAGGACAGGGGAATTCCCATTAGCAATGATTTTCCCCTTGATAATCCTTAGAAATTAAAGTGTGATGCATTTTTTGTAAAGTATAAATGCAACTTATTGATCCAGTTTATCTTCATCTTCCTACAGTTCCACAGTCTGTTCCACACAAGAAAACCCGGAAAGCAATCAAGCTAAGGGTTAAATTTAGCTGTGAACTCTTTCACTTCTTATTTATAGTAAAAATACTTGTGGGAAAGTTTCAGCTGGGAGCAGTACAAGACTAACTTCTCATTTCTTCTCCACAGTATTTGCAGATTATTTTTTTTTTCAGGTGCAACAGGAAACCAAGATCCTGAAACGCATGAGCCTTGTTACTGTAAACCCCACACGCCTTAATTATCTTGTAGCTCTTTCACAAGTATGTTAATGTTATCTGTTTATTCAACATGAATAGAGTGCTCAAGAAATTACTATGCTGCATCCTAGCCAACTTTTCATTTGGCAACTGTTTATGCCCACCTAAATACAGTTAGACACAGTAGCATTCATTTCCATCCAGAGCTCTGTGTAGTGGGATTGCATGCTGTGAAGCAACGGCTACGTTTCAAAATGGAATGAAATTATGGGTGTTAAGTGTTCCTTTTGATTCAAGAAAAGAATATGATCACGAAGGAGCGTAAAAAAATAACTTTTAGTGTTAGTACAAATGTTGTGAAACTGGTCTCATTGGTTCTGAATGCCGTGGTGCAAAAACAAAGCAAAAGCTGAGCCTGTCTCCTTGCTCGTGCTCCCTTTTCCCATACACACACAGCCACCTAGCTACGGCAGGACAACCATGGGGCACAGAGCACATTTCATACCAACCCTCACTGCCCTGAGCAGCAGGCTCCCTCCTCCCTGCTGTATCAGACTCTCCGACCTACCCAGCACCTGTACAGCCACTTTAAATACAGAGTAATAAATTAGTAGGGTTCAGATTTCACCTATAATAATGAACAAACTTTGCTTCTACACTGCGAAACACCTGACAACTCAGGATTAATCCCTTCTTTTCCTTATTCTTTGAGCATCTCTTTTCTGCTGCTACTGTCACCAACGCTGCCTGGGAAGTGACAGAAACAGATATTCAGCTGTTCGCAGCATGAGCTCCAAACTGCCCAGCTCTTTCCTGGAGGAAGAGTGAAGGGCCCTACCCTGTGAACAGCCAGAGAGGTGAAGAAAAGATATGGGATATTTGTTTTCATATACAAAAATGAAAGGCAGTGCAGGCGGGATGGCAGAAGGATCTCTGAGAGGGACCAGCAGATGAAGCTGTAACCCGAAACGTGGCTCCGAGCGCCCGCTCACCTGCACCTTTATTCGGCCAAGCACTCACGCACTCTCTTAACTGCACGAATCATCTTTCACCCTGTTGCAACCGAGTGGCTGAATCAGGGTACAAAGAAGCAAAACTTTCAGGGTATTTCCCAACCAGCAGAAGCAGCCAGGCAGAGGCTGCAGGGAGGGTGGCGTGGGGAGAACGGCCGAGGCCCTTCAGGAGATAAACCTGACACAAAAATTAGCCGCTCCTGTTACAAAAGTTTCACCAACTCATTAAGAAGTTTATAATTTGGGTGGTGGGGAGAGAGAAGCATAACAAATAAGGTAAGCGAACACAGCACTGAAAGAGAGTAGGTGCAAGAACTTCACATTAACCTGAAATGTGATGTGCACCCTGTGAAATGCAAATGCCCGAGTACAGATTTATTCACCCGAAGAAGGCAGTTTGCATTCATTAGTTTCTCCCTCCTTCTCCAGACACTGATGGAGCTACAAGGAACAGGAGGTGCAGATATACCGCTCAGTATGAGGAAGACAGTGCTAAGAGCACGTGGTCTGACGGTTTTGCATAACTTGATGAAACGTTGGCCGTAACTGATGACACTACCTCCATTAACTAAGACGATAACCAAAGACTTAAAAATTAAAGCAGACACATTCTTGACTCAGCCTTCAAAAGAAAAACTGTGGACTGTAATCATAGATTTGTATTTTGTACAACAGCAGAGGACATTGGGAAAGACAGAACACACAACTTCAGGGTTTCTTTTCCCCACTACAGGAAACAAGATTCAGGCAACTTTTTATTTTAAACAATGCATTATACACTTACCAATTCTCAAACTTCCCCAACTGCCAATGTTTTCACAGTTCTCAATATATTGCAAATGAAATTGTTAACATTAAAAAACTCTTACCTTGGCATAAAAGATCTCTCATCAGTGTTAGCAGCCCTACTGAAGGTTTTTCCAGGCTTCCTACAATGGACTAAAGGGAAAAAAAAAAAAAAAATCATTTTTTCAAATGACAGTGTATGCAAGCATCAAATCTTCTCTTTATGGTTTCAAACCAAAACATGCCTGTTATAAAATTTGCTCTTTGCTTTATCGATGAAGCTCAACACAATTTCTGAATACTCAAATCAAATTACCTTAAAAACAAGAACTCCAGCACAATTTAACTTTGCCTCTAGGACGGTGAAAGATTGGGGGGGGGGGGCGGGGGGGGGGGAAAGGTGGGGCACCATGGCAAAACACAATTTCTACTTGACTGTGTCATTAAAAAACGCTTTACAAACTGGACTTGCAGTTAAGGTAAACCATAGGAAGACAACACGAAATTGCAGTATCTTAGGTGAAAAAGTAAAAATCAAGCTCACAACTGTAAAGTTCATATTTCTGTTTAACACAGGGCTGTACTGGCTTTTGGAAGCGAGAAGTAAAACTTGTCCCTGTGCTGTGCGGTGTCAGCTCAGCCATCCAGTCTTTCACGTCCAGTGATGAAGCTTCAGTCTGAAAACAGAGTAACCACGGCTGACGAGTCTCGTTTTCCGAAAGCCACAGCACACCCACCGCCCTGCTCCAGGCGGGCCGGGCCAGACGCAGCTGAGCTACGAAGCTGAAACGCTCCTACACCTCCGGCCCTGGCACAGGCGGCAGAAGAGCTGCAGCAGTGCAGGACCGTGCTCCCGCTTGGTCCTCCTCTCCCCTCCCATCATCTCAGGCAAGGGCTGCTCACCCTGCTGCCTCGTTGGCTTGAGATTTCATTTAGGAGCACAGGCTACTGGCAGGTTTGGGGGGAGGTGGGGGGATCGGGTTGGGGGGTGTTCCCCCCCCCTTTTTTTTTTTTAAATGACCCTTTTTTTTTTAATGAAAATTTCAAGTTCCTGATTTTTGTCTACCAGACTTGATAGCAATAAAATACAGTCTGCAGACATGGAAAGAAAAGATTGCCATCACAGGGAGAAGTACTTCTCTCTTCTTATGCACTATTTTCAAATCATTATCTAAATAGCTTGTCTGTTGTTTTCTTTACATCAATTTTTACTGGATTTATGCGAAGTTGCCACTTCTGTCCACAATCCCCTGTACCTGTTATTTGATGGCTGCATTTGCAAAAAGTTCACACGCACTTCCAAAGTCTCAATTTTTCTCTTTCCTCTGGCAACGCCTTCTGCCTCGATACCATGGATTTCATCCCCAAATATATATTGATGGCTATCCTCCCTCGGTTTCTGACCATTCATTGTCCAGCTAACCCAGGAGCGGGAATTTTAATGAACAGTTCAATGACCAGCTCCTATTGAAAGTCAACAGGATCCAGGCTCCCACATCCCTTCTTCCAACTTACTTGAAACTCCCTCCCCACCGCCTTCGCATCTGTAGCACACCGTGCCTGCACCGGCGTGGGAAAGCATTACCCCAGAAACGCGGGGAAATGTGTTTCTGAAGAACAAGCTACAGATAACAGATCAGCAGAGATATTTAAAAACTGAGTCAGTACTAAATGAGTCAGAAGGCCACGGCTGGACTGAGAGGCGAGGGGGAGGCAGGGCAGAGGGGGAGGCATCTGCTCCTCCGCAGCTCCCACTTGCTGCAGCGAAGGCGCTCAGGCAGGTGCTGGCGTTACGTGGCAGCTGAAGCGGGGCTGGAAACACCACCGAGGGCACTGGCCGGGTTTCCACTGCGCTCTGAGCACACGTCCAACAGGTAGGTTTAAACAGGCACGGCCACTTTTTAACAGATTAACAGACTCCAGCCATTCTGACTAACTGGATTCATCAAACCCTCACCTGAAAGCCAGCTGCTACGGTTCTCCAAGCGCTCAGGAGCTTCCTGCGCTCTCTCCAGGCTCTTTACTACTCTCCCCCAGTTTGCTTTTCCCACAACAAAAAGACAACTTTCTCCTGCAGGAGAGATGGGCGCTGCTTAAGTCAAATCACCATGTTCCCGTTAGACTTTTTCTCCCTAATATGGTCTACACAAAACTTCACTGACAAAAGACAAACTGGGGTCAGCCTAACCCTGCTTGAGGTTGTATCAAGTTTGCAATGTATTTTAAGAGATGAAAACATAGTACTTTCTGCTATCAAGAATGCAGGAAAAAGCCGGCTACGTTTAAAGCAGCCCAGTGACCCTGAGTGATCACGAAGTGTAGAAACCATCACTTAACCGCTCGCAATCGGCATTGCCGTGGTAAAATCCAGTGACTGTTCCATCACCTACAAAGTAAAATTATTTTAGGGAATCCGTTAGGTTTCTTTCTTGTAAGAAACATACAGTGCCTGTGCAACCATGTCGCACCTCTGCAGCCAAGCAGCATGATCTTGGCAGCACACCTCTGCAGGGAGGCTGCACCGCACGCCAGCACCAGGTGCAGCATCACCGCACGCAGGAAACAGAAGCATGAGGCACTGATGCTATCAGGGTCCCTCTGAAACGAATCCGGCATCCTGTCCCATACCTTTCCAGCCCGCACACAAGCCCTGCCGTGCCTCTGCCCCCGCTTCCTCCTCCGGCCACCTGGGCAGCCCCATGCTGCAGCGGGACAGGCGTCCTCCCAGCCCTGCCCCTGCCCGGGCAGCACAGACGTCACGTGTGTGACACTACTTGAAGAGCATCTACAAGCCGTGAAAAAAGAAAAGGGTGGAGGGGACAGCACGGAGGTGCACCTAGACAGGGGATGCAGCATCTCGTCGGTCCTTGACAGCAGGACAAGTCCCAGTGCCACCATCGCCCTGCCCCAGTAACCCTGCTGGCTCCTTGTCCACCTGTTTTAAAAGATTGTAATACTTGCAGTATCACAATCCTTTGTTCGGTAAGACTAAACTTCAGCAGCAGTGATACTTCAAACTAATCACACCCATGGCTACACCCTGCTGCTGTGACAGGCGAAGGGTCCTCTGCCCTCAGCCTTTTATAGGTTCAGCACCAGCTACACCAAAGTCTCTATTCACTACTAAAAGCCTACAGCTCTGTGTTTCTCTCTGTTTTTGGAGTAGCAGATCAACTTCCATAGATAAGTCTGCCAAGCAAGTGCTGTATTGCTTTTCCCTGCCGACCCCGGTTCTGGCTCCCCCAGCCCTGCCCGGGGTGGAAACCAGTGCCCGCCGACTCCTGAGCCTGCAGCCTGGGAAGTGCAGACTTACCCCGAACATCGACGGGCAGCCACCATCTTTCACTAACAGCCCTGGCAGCAGGGTCCTGTCCCGCTCACAGGCTTTGGCCGCGTAAGTTAAGAGGCAGAAGACGAGGTGGTATTTCCTGATCTGCAGGCAGGGCAGGACACACACTTGCCCTGCGCTACCAGCGCTGCGGGAGCACGGCGAGACAAGCCCTTGGAAGGCGTCCCTGGTCCTTCAAGCCCCAGATAAGACAGTCTGGCATTACGTGGCTACCTGCTCTTCCCAAGAGCATTTCTGAAAGCTTCCAAGGGATAAATGAAGCAACTGTTCCCCTTTTAACGCTAGAATCCTAGGAAGTTTAAATGAAAAACTAGTAATCTGTTTTTTCAAAGTTTTTTTGGGGTTTTTTTAGCAGCTCTGCATCCACACTCCAGAGCCATGGCTGGCGCCACCTTGGAACCACAGAAATCAAAATGTTGCAGAAACAGATAATGAAGTTGTCATAATCCTTGTCAAATACGTTCCCAAATATAATAGGAAGTGAGTCTACAGCAAAGCCGAGTTCATTCAGGCAGCTCTTGCTGCAAGCATTTGCTTGGATCCAATTTATACACACCTGAAAACAGGGATTTTTAGTGAAAGCGCTGACACAGTCTCAGCTATAGAACTGAAGACAGATGACAACTCAGCAATGCAGACTGCATTTTCACTCAAGAAGCACAATGCACAGCCCTAGTTTCAAAAAGGGTGAGAGAAAAGGAACAGAAAAAAGCGAGGCACTGAACGAGCGCACACCAAACCACAAGCATCAGTTCCTAGAGATAACGTGAAATGGCCTCTCAAGGTGCAGCTTCTACATCCACGTGCACTGTTAACCTGACATGTATTTTGCTCTCTTGCTGTTCCCCAGAAAGATGCACCGTGGTGTCTCTGGGATAGAGGAGAAAGGGGCAGGGAGCAAACATCACTCACCTGGCTTTAGGGAACAAAAACCAGAATAACCTCCTTCTGAGCGCCGGCTTGCTCATCACCCACACCTCCCTTTTTCTAGCGGTCCGATTTTCACATGTGGAAACCAAAATATTTAACATTTCCAAGGGGAAATGTGCTGTCAGCATTTTACAGATTTGGGAGAGAAACACGCAGATGTCTGCGCGAACTTGAGCACCTCCCATCTCAGGCTGGCTGCGCTACCCCAGCGGCCACGACTTTCCCATTTCCCCGAGAGAGGGGCAGATTCTTGGGACGTTACAGCCACATGTCTTAGTTATTTTTACCCTAGCAGTTAAATACTGAATCATGGCTACTATAAACAAACCTGTTTAATTTTGAACTTGTAAATGTTCTTCATGCCAGCTTTTTAAGTTACTATAAACTAGACCATGAAAAGGTGTGGACTTTTTTTTTTTAAGAAGTGTCTACTAAACATTGCTCAATAGTCCACCAAAACCCCTTCATTACTCCTAGCCGTGTTTGCAAAACAAACTCAAATCCAGCACTTCTGCAAAGGAAAGATTTACGATGCCCAAAATCACACTCAAACTGACAGATCCAGTCCGCAACAGAAAACTCCAAACAAATAGAAAGAATGATACAGCAGTGAAGGCTGGAAACACGAGACCTGGGGCTCTACCCTTGGCTTCACCGAGGACCGGCACTTGCCAAACCGTAGGCTGCAAAATGCCAGCAGCATCGCGCCAGTTTGGCCGCCCGGCCCAGCACTGCCGAACAACAGCTCCACTCACCATCTGCTCCCTAATTAGTTATTTGTTATACACCATGTTCTTAGATATTAAATTACTCAATGAAGTCGAAAACGCATTAAATATTTCAATTACATAACTGTTACATGCGAGCTACAGAAACATGTCGGGAAGAGGGATGGTGGATAACAAATGAAAGGGTGTTTGTCTGCAAATCGCACAATTAATTAACAGACACCTCTCCTAAGAAGTAGCGAGACAAACACTGCCATAGACCTACCTTGTTAGTCAGCACGGAATTTACTTAAATAATAAAAATCACTGCCATGGATTCACTTGCCAAGTCCCTTCCCCAAGGCAGTCAATCTCCCTGCCTTTAGGGTACACAGAAAACCTCCTCCACCTTTCCTGAGGCCATCGACATCAGAAAAATGAGAGGGAAGGAAAAAAAAAAGAAAGAAAAAAAAAAAAGACAAGACTAAGCAGAAAGCAGGACTTTGGTGTGACTTTAAAGTACAATTTGACAAACTTCCATTCACACAATCTTCAGAGTCTGCCTCTATTTTATTACTCATCATCACTGCGGTATCTGACACCCAGGTAAATGTATTTTATATAGTAACATCATATAATAGCATACATCTTCTATACATTATGGTGGGAATCTCACCCTCCATCTTACAATTTTAACAGCAAAAACATTATCACTTCCACTGACTGCTTTCAGCACCAAATCAAATACAAATCAAGGCAACAAGTGTATAACTAACTGTACGCATAATCATGTTGTAGGATGAGTCACTACCCAACTGCGGAGCATCAGTGATTCTGCAGTATACAGCCAGTCCCTCCAGGTTCCTAAGCTTTTGTTCTCCTAAATTCAATGCAGGCCAAAACCTGCGTTATTTCTTGCAAAACCAAGGAAAACGTTTTGGTTCCAGGCAGGAATTTACATTGCCTAATCAACCTATTTTATACTTCGGTAACTTCAGCATTAGAAAACAGGTATTTTGGACACTCAGAAACACATGTACTCCTCCGGGGAAGCCTAAGTACGCCAAAGAACTGAAGCGACTCATAAGGGAGTTCCAATTCCCTACAATACGACTTGGGAACTGAATCTAATCCTGAACCACTACTGTGCTAAAAAGCATTTCAATAAAGTAACTATAAGCTGAATTCACTGTGATTAGTGAAAAGTATAACACTATTTCACTATTGTAACTTTCTAATATTTCTAAAAGAGAATTTTCACCAATAATTCATAAATTTACAAACAAGATGGCAGCAACATTTTAATAACATACCTTGTCCAGCTGAGAGGCAATCACGATTCAGTAATTTAAATGCAAATACATTCTTTTTTTTGTTTTTGAAGTACTAGATAAAAACAAAAAACCACAGCGAGACGCACGCGCAAAAAATAAAGCTACTGACAAGCCAAATAAGCAAACAGGTATTTGAGAACACAAGAGAAAAACGACATCGTTCCGAGATGTTACTCGAAGTGTTCAACCAGAAAAGGCAAGAGACCGGCCTTCAAATCTTGCACACACGCATTCTCAAAAACTCAAGTCCCGACCGTGTGCTCCTCTGAGCCACATCCAAATCGCCAGTTTCTGCATAATTTCACATCCTCCGCAGTGCATTGTGAAGGTTACTGATGCAGGGCCAAAGCCATAAAAGCCTGGGCTAAGAGTAAAGTCCTCTAGCAACAGAGTTGTCCTTTCCAACTTCAGTGTTGTGCTGAACTGGAGCTTTGAGCAAATTAACGACAGCACACACAAACAAGTCAGAGAAACAAACTTCTTTGAAAACAGCAATAATCCTGTGATTTGAAAAAGCGGTTTTATGCACAAGCATATTGAGATTGATCTTCCTCAGTCTGTAATCTTTTCTGCAACCAACTTCATGCCGAACTTCCCATTTTAAATATCATAATGTTAACTTCTATGGAAGTGACTGCCTACTACTCATTTTAAATTGCTTTGCTACAGAAGCACTCCAGGCAAGGAACAAGTACTTTGGGCAGCTAAAGCTTGCCATGCTGAAACGGCTAATTTATTTTTTGTCCTATTGGTCTGCATTTGCAGAAAGTTGCCAGGGACATGTGCCAGACAGACAAAGACAGGGGAAAGGAAGCCAGAAGCAAAACTCAAAGACCAACACACACTGCATCCCCAAATTAGAACAAAACGCTACGTCACTCGCTGTAATTGGCAGCCTCCCCTCCGAACGGACTGCAGCACTGCCGCAAATTTAATACTAATGAGCACTGATCTGCAAACAGGAGGAGAGACATCCACCTAAACTGCGCAGATTAGGGGCAAATAGACTTTTCTCAATTATACATAAAACCCAGTTTAATCAGAAGTATTGTGTGGCCACGTTATGGAAACAGAATGGCGATGAATCACACAGCTAACGCCGGTGTAGCAGACAGCCGGCAGAACAGAGGTCCTCCCAAGCAACGCCACGGTCGCGCTCAGCCATTTCTCCTCTTCTCATCTAGAGCTACTTGAGTATTTTCGGCAGAGGAGTTTACACAATTCAGAGGAGTGCTCACTAGCTTTTTCAGAAGAAGAAAAGAAAAATATTTCCTTTCCCCCCTCCTCATCGGCAAAACATGTAAATGTTAAAGGGCGTAAACATTAGACATAGAAGCCATTCACGGGACTTCCTCCATCTGTTGTCTACCACATCCACAACTTGCCACTGGCTTTTAAGTCCTACATATAAATTTTTTTCTCCATTTTCTTTAGTGGAAAAAATGTTCTGACCTTTTTTAACACAGATTAAATTCCAGACAGACTCTAGGAGGCTCAATCATAGCAAAACACCAACTACATTATACTTGGTAAGAATAATTTGTTGTGCTGATAGTAGCTTGGCAACGTTCTTAATGATGTTCTTCCTGGTTTATATAATTAGAGTAAATAAGTGACATGAGGTAGGTAGATTGTCACTGCCATTTTAGCTTGCACTTTAATTGTTTTATTTCTGCAGACATAGTGACCAGACACTGGTCACAAAGCCCAGGCACTGGTCACTGCCAGGGGCTGGAATCCAGTTTGGCCTTATTTGGTCTCCAGCATCGAATCTTTGATGGAGAAACCAATACAGCTTCCTCCCGATTAAGGTTTCTTTGAAACTTCTTGAAAACATTGTAGAGGTTTAAACTGCTCTTCAAATGTATTTCTACCCATCAGTGATAAATACTAAGCCTAATATTAAGCCTCTAAAAACGCGTTGTCTGTTAGCATGGACTGCTGCCCAGCTTTTCAGGAGACTGGGCTAACTTACAAATTCCAGAAAATATTAAGATTCTTTAAATCTTACTGGCAAAGCTGCAATAATCAGTTTGTGTGTATACACTGGATTTGACCATGTCGACCGACCTAAAGATCAGGTTTGCATATGCAGTCTAGAGATTTTCACTGCCTTAAAAATACTTTACTGTTCAGTGTGCGTCAGCCACAAGCAACCAAAACACCTACCGTTCCCACGCAACTGCAGCTAATTAAACGCCTGTTTTAACAATGATTTTTTGAATGAAAAGCCCCACTTACCATATGGCCACTTATTAATACTACATTGTTTATCAGTTTAAATAAAACCCCTACAGCAATGAGTATCCATGTAATGAGTACCTAAATACAGCTAACAATGGATGTATTTTAGTGCTGTAAAGTAGAACTGTGCCTCTTGAAATGTTTTCATGGCAAATTTTAAGGAATTTAATAGGAACCTGAATAGCAGTAAGTTAATGTACAGAATTAACTTAAAATAGAGGAAAAACTAACAGTTTCATTACTTTTTATAAAGAAGTGAAGTTACTTAATATGGTACTTAATCATTCAGTATTTAGCTCAGTCCCTTAATGCTGCTTCCTGGAACCTGGGGACAGAGGGGGGTGGAAACTGAATTTTCATTTACAATAAAAATGAAATTTTCTTCTATGTGAAGATTTTAACTGAAGGAATATTCAAAAATGTTATTAACACTTCAGTGCTGGAGCCTGAAGGGCATCACAGCGAGAACTTTCAGGCCAGGAGGGTTGAGAACCGAACCGCTGGCAGATCTGACCTCTGCACTGGGGGTTCTCTGAAGTTTTTAAATCCTCCTGAATCTGCTGGGCTTAAAAGGACAGAACTATTTTGACAATTCATCCTGGAATTTCCTTTATGGAAAATAAAAGGTGATACTAACCCCTAAAGGAAATAGCTCTGATAGTTTAAATCAGTTTTATATGAGCCATTTCAGTATTTATAGGTCAAGCTTGATTACAACTAAAATAGATTATTATACAGCTGCCTTTAAACAACAACAAAAAAAACCCCACGGGCAGTTGGACTCCTGCTCCCAGAAGAAGAAACACTATGTTTAACTCGCAAGGAAGGGAGGACACATCCTACAGCAGCTAACAAGATGAGTACCACTGGCATCAGCCAGCTCTTCCCCTCCACCTCATGAACAGTATTCAAACAGGAACAAAAAAAGTCGTCTTTTTTTAATGTGTCTTTGAAATGATAAGACATAAGGCAATAGGAAAAAAAAAAATCTCTCCCATATTAGTATGCAAATTTGTTAAACATATGGCCTGGAGACAGTCAGTTCTGCACTCTGAGCAAGACCTTAGAACGTATCACACTTAATTTGAATGTTAATTGCCATTATCTGCAATTTCTGTGCTTTCCATTTTGGTTAGGACGTCTTTCCATCAAAGTTAAAACTCCCATTCAACTGTTTTTTCTAAAGTAACTCTACAAATATGACATCAGCCATACAAATGCGTGGGCACTACCGCCACTGGTTTTAAAATATATCTAGGAACTTTTTTAAACTTGTGCCCATAAAGATGCAGTTAATACAAACTTGGCATGAAAAGGACAATAAAAGAAGTTTCAGCCTCTCAGCTCTGTAGACGTGACTTAGTTTTTCTGACACCTGCTAATGACACGCTCAGCTACCCCTACCGCCCCGCTCAAGCTTGCTTTAGTGTTAAATTGACTTGTGCTTGATACTGTGTTTATGATGAAGGTTTAGGGCAAACAGTTCATTTAACAGATAGAGGCTACAAAGTACTGAAATTATAGAATAAAGGAAGAGACCCACTTTCTCGGAATTACACCATTGAAGAAAGTGCCCTGGAACATTAAAACATCTATTTGATCATTTAAAATGAGATTCCTGAAAAACCTTTATTCTAAATTTGAGTGCATTCTAGCGATCAATATGCCAACGCAGTGTATTCATGAAACAAGACAAAGCCGTAATAATATTGTAATCCCTATGACTTTACAAGTGATCTGACGAGTTAAAAGCCTGAAATGCATGAATATTTCATGAGAAAGGCTGTCTGGAACCATTTCAGTCTGTATCTTTAATCTTAATGTTATTTTCAACTACAATTAGTGTTATAATCCAAAGCAGAAAGCAACAATTGGCCAAATTTATTTTATCTTCACCTGTGTTTATTTCATAAATCCATCAAGATTTCTGTTCTTCAGGCCCAATACCCAGTAACAGTTACCCAGCACAGTACTAACACACCAAATCTCAGAGTAAAGCAAGACGTGCTGGAATGAGACTACTTACGCAAAAAGGAGAATTGTGCCAGAAATAACCTTACCCAGTGAACTATGATTTACTTTAAACTATCACGTGGTCGGTGGCATATAAAAAGATATTATTCTGCATGTCAGCTGTCTGTAATGAAAGTTTTCCTCTTCTCAGCAGGCCCTCCCTACAACTTCAAGTTTATTTGCATTACAGAAAAGAATATTACATAAAAAGCAACATAAAAGGCACTGCAACCAATACATCCAGCCGAACTGCTCCTCCCACACACTCGGTGCTTTCCAGAGTAAGGGTCTGTTTCCAACTAATGTGTTAAAAATGTGAGAGATGCCCGATTCCATACAGATTATTCACTTGGACAAAAACGAATAGCGGTCTTACTTCTAGAAGCACGGAGCGCAGACAACTACAGCCAGCTAGAGCCATAGACGCTCAGATCTTTTAAAGAGCAGATTTCATAGCTATGAGTTCACATGCAATACCCTAATTTAAATATGACAAATTCAAATTTTTTCAGTATTAGAACACTCCAGAACACAACATCGTTGGATCCAACAAATATTTCAACAAAAAACCCCAAACATTCCAGCCAGCCTTGAACTTGCCGTTCTAGCCACTCACAAGTGAAATGCAACTGTCTGTCTTTCTGTAATGCTCCAGCAAGCAGCAGTTATGCAATACAATCGATTGACAAACACGCTGGGTGCTACTAGTTGCAGTGCATTTCCAAAAAGCAGTCTTTTCCAGTAACTTTTGACAGGGCGACAATTATTTATTATGGAAATGCTCATCCTACTCCTTATGCGAGTGTACGAAGCACCAGGGCAGCATATATTTTTGACTGTCTCATTTAAGCAATTACTAAAGATCTGTTTCAGCCATGACACAGCCACTGCTGTGGACATATCCGGACCTCGTTTCAGTGCCCCAGATGGATTTAAATACTTTCCACCCTATCAATATTCAAAATAAATAACAAACCATAATGATTCAGGCCACCTGCTCAACAGGACTGCTATTGCCTGGCTCCCCATATTTTCAGTCAAACAAAGCGAAAAGGGTGAGAAAGCCAAGCCAACCACTGCAGCTGTGGGCTGTAAGCAGCCCTGGAGCTTCCTTTTTGCTGTTTGTTACCTGCTTCTTCCCCATTACAAAAGCCCCTGTGGAGGGTCAGACTTTCCTCCCAGATAAAGGAGGAAAAGTCTTTTCATCAAAAGAAAACAAACAGCAATTTTCAAAACATACTAAGGTCTGTTTTTGTCAGCATCTGGATTTCTCAATCAAAAATACTAAATATGCGCTTTCACCTAGGTTCATGTCAAGCCACTACAGCTGCACTGAGGAAGTGCCTGTTCAGGTATAGCAGGTATTTCTCAACACCCAGCACCCAATACCTGCTGGACCACTCACAGCACGGAGCAGTAACACACATCAAAACACCGTCTTCATGTGGCCACATTCAGATTCACGCAGAGCTACCCTACCTGCTTCAGCCAGCTGACACGGTGAGAAAAGAGCTCTTTGGTATGCCCTGTGGACTACTATCACAGGAGAAACAGAAACAGCACAGTTTTAAATCTCATCTTTAACTAGAGGTACTGGCTACTACAATGTTGTGGGTGCAATCCGCAAATTTAGAAGTTATAAAACCCAAAATGATCGGTGATCAAAATTAGGGAAGGTTTCTGGTGTCCCATTTCTTCCCACACACACCTCAAAGAATCTTCCCACAGCAGATGAATGCAATTTAAGTTTAAACACACCATTTCTGATTAGGAATGTAACACTTGGTGCCTCCTCCTTGAACACCACCCATGTTCCCACAGCCTCTTCATTTTAATGTCATTAAGTGGACTACTTTAGACAACCTTAATTATTGCAGTATTTGCAAGGGGAGAAGCGATCTCTCAGTAACCAGTTTCTGTCCCGTTCAGAGCTTTGGAGATCAAAACCTGTTTCGTACCAAACCTGGAAGTGAAACGGCATCAGTAGGTCTAGCACCAAAGTGCTTCAGTGTAAATACCAGGTACCAACAGCTGAGCAGGTACATGCTGTGTCCTGACTGATGCTTCGCTGTCACTAGGGTCTGTACAGCTTCCACCACACTCCCCTTTCTTCAGAAAGGAGCTCAGAAAAGAGGCATTAATTAACAAATTATCAGTATCACAGGAAAGAACAGGAAGCTTCTACTAATGAGCCATTTAGCTCCGAATGCTTTCAGTCAGCCAGCAGACATGTAAAACCAACTCACAGGTGATGTCTTAACAGTCACCAACACAACAAGCAAAGCCAACTGAAAAACAAGCAGTGAAGAACCTACATTTGTTGCAACAGAAAGGCAGCTTGATATAAACTCCCATAAATGCAGGCTGCAATAAATTGCAAATAACAATCTGTTACCACTGAGGACAGAGAGCAAATATTCACCTATTTATCCACCACCCAGAATAAGCCGCAGGTCATGTCCTTCCCAGATGCAACAGGCAAAGCAGATAGCCACCACGTTACCTCTACTACAGTCCCAGCACAAGACCAACAGAAGGACACTGCCCAAAGTCAGGTGCAGCCAGGAACTGCAGTTTCTTGTTCTCTTCGCAACTCCTTCCCTCTGTCAGCACTGGTACTTGCACAACCACACAATGAGTCAGAGCAAGAAGTGATCTGGTTGAAAACTACGTATGTATTTTTCGGACTAGCTCAGTTTTCAGCTAGCTAAGCTCCCTGAGTTACCTCAGCACCTAAGAATGCGAGTATCAGAGTGAGGGGGACACTGGGGTGTATGGCTGCATTTAGTGACCATGAAACCGCAGCCTGAAGCTTTGGCCGCTGGAGCTCTCACCGCATCCCGCTCACTCTACCAGGTAATACAACGGTGCCGTGTAAACACAATGAGACAGAGGGTAATTCAGATTGCAGTGGATCTCCGAAGGTCTCTGCTACAGCCTCCTGCCCCACAAACAGGGCTAGCTTCGAAGTCAGACCAGGTCACTCAAGACCTTGCCCAGTCAATTTCTGCATACCTCCAATGACAGAGACTCCAAAAGGTCCTGGGCAGCCCGTTCCAGTGCTTAACCGCTCCCATAGGAACAGTCTGTCCTTGCTTTAATTTCCCTTGCTGCCACTTGTCATCATGGCCTCTTGTCCCTTCAGCGTGCAGCGCTGCCTCTCCCTTGCCATGGCAGGCTCCAAGAGACAGGCAGGGTCAGTCACTTGGTGACACATCTATGGATGCTGAGGTAAAAACCAAACTCACACCATGAGGTTTCAGAACCTACATTGCTCATCCAGGAACAGCTTTTGTCAAACATTCTCAGTTTCCTTTTTTTCTAACACTACAAGGTAAACTGGTCTTAACAGGCATGAAACATCTACTTTACACATTATACCACATATAATTTGAAAAAAAATTTTTTTTTTTGCACACTATCTACAGAAACCTAAGTTACCTACTGTGCCCTCTCAGGACCGTCACCCACTGCAAATCCACTCTGACCTTGGAGGATGCTTTTTCACAGCCTGCTCTGACACCTGAGCAAAAGCAAATCTACTCAAAGCACACTCAGCTGGAGCCTCAGAGCTTACATTAAAGCCATTTAATTTTGTAGTTGCTTTCAATCCTGGTGGTACTCCATGAAATACAACTAAAACATCATTTTTCATATACTATAACCAGGTCTCTCCTAAAAATCTTACATTATTGGAACAAATGCTGTGTTGAATGCCAGGTCCACTAGCTAAACAGCAACCTTAAAAAGCATTAATTTGCATTTTTTAAAAACTCAAAGGTACAGCTAGGAAAACCAGTATTTACTCTAAAATCTTGTCTATTTTATAAATCAAAAGCAACCATGCATTCTGGAGAGCTTGTTTACGTATAAATCAAGAAATCTTAAGGAGAAAGATGGACTAGATGATTGTTGCAGATCCCTTCCAGCTGAAATACTCTATTCTATTCTGAAAGGAAAAAACTAGAGGCATCCAAGGAATCTGTGTTACTTATGATATAGGATTGTTTTCCAGAGAATCAGTCAGGAGGAACATCTGGCCAAACTTCACCCTGTTTATGTAACATCACACTATGGAGCTCAAACCCTTCATTTGTTTTCTGGTCCCCGAGTGATCCAACCCTAAAGATGCTAACTCCCTAGAGAGGCAGCTCCATCCTCTGACAGCTGGGACCTCCCTGGAAACCCATAGGCAGGGACACAAATACAGGCAGTAAAACAAGAGAGTGGGGGACACTTCGGAGCAGAACAGGTCATCAAGCTAAGACCAGGGCACGCCAACCTCACGCCAAGTCACTTAGAACACAGACTTGTCTCAAACACAAATCTAAACTACATTTAGTTTGGACTATCAAAGAATATTTAAATAAGTTATCATTCCTGCAGTAACCTTCCTGGGTGGTATAGGACTTTTAGGGAAGAAAGCTAAAAGCAACACTGAAATACAGAATTAATGTCATATGGCTAGATACTATTTTTTCAACATGTAATTTGCAAGTATATATGCAGGCTAATCAAAGGATATTTCTATTTCAACATATTTATATAAAAAGTGTACCCACAGATACTTTACATTAGATAATTTTTTTTTTTATATCCTTCTTACTCAGAAGCTATAAATGAAAGTATATCTTCTTCACACTTATTTTAATCCTTTCTCTTCTGGTATATTATTTCAACAGTTCTTCATTTAACCAACACAGATATTTTTTTTTTCCCATTCTAATATTAGTGTTGGAGACACTGAACTGGATCAGTCAGACTCCTACTTGGTTCTTGCTTCCAAGTGTTCCTGAATGCTCAACAACAAAAACTCAACAACAGGAAAGCCAAGAAGTTAAATCTATGACTTGCCTAAGAGCTCTAATCTTATTGTACAACTGCAGAGGATGAATAACCTACTACCACTTCTAACTGTATGGCTTTAAAAAAAAAAAAGTCAACCATTCTGGGAAATGTTTTACCCATAAAAATTGTGCCTCTCGTCTTGGACTGACTAATGCAATCTATCACTTGTATACATGGGATTGAAATAAATTCATCTTCACAACTGTATGCTCTATTTAACCAGTTCCATTAACTGAAAGATACTGAACTTGATTATAGTTTCAACACTAGCAGTGGAAAGCATGTTGTATTTTCAGTCTGCTGAGTAACAGCCATGAGCTAGTACAGCTGCGGTCGCGTTCCAACCTGTGCTTTATGAACAAAAAGCTAGGTCCTCCTTTACCCTCTCTGCACTTATGATGCTGGGATATAATCCACGGAGAAACCTGTTTGAGAGGTGAACTTTTTAGGACGTTAATTTATACCCAGAGAGCAAGCTAGGAACCCGAATAACCTCAAATCCCAGCTGCCACCAGACTTCAGTACTACAGCAAATAAAACAAAACACCTCACACAAGTTTTAGCATCTGAACAAGACAGACTGGATCAAACAAGATAGCTCAGCAAGATTAACTTTTCTTTCCAACTTCCTAACATCCTTACTTATCTCGGCCATTAGGTGTCATGTTTCCAGGATCAGAAGCTTTTGCAAAGTGCAAACACAAATGCCTAAGTAAAAATTTGTCCCTGGGATTTATGAGCACCCTTTTAAGAAGATGCTGTCATTAAAATTCTGCTTAATTTCCTATTACCTATTAAATAAAAGAATAAAAGCAAATCAGTAACTACTTCAGAGCTCAGCATAAAACGAATTCAGGCTATACTCTAACACCATCCCCACTATCTCCTCTTAAAAAAAAAAAAAACAAACAAAACCAAAACCCACCTCAAATCAAGGCTAAAAAAAAAAAAAAAAATCCAAACACAACCTCAGGACTTGACCGAGTTTTAAAAGTTAGGTCTCTCTCGAATCTGCTTCTGCAGAATTAAACACACAAAGCTACCAGTGCTTGATGTTTAACATTAATCTGGCTCATCAGAAATTAAAAGAAAGCAATAAAATAGGAAGTCTCCCATATTATCCTAAAAAAAAAGTTTTAATCAGGATCCACAGCCAGACCCAGCTGACTGAGGCCAGCAGCACTCTGCTGAACTGATTTCAGCAAGGTTGAGAATCATAGAATCATAGAATCATTAAGGTTGGAAGAGACCTCCAAGATCATCGAGTCCAACCGTCAAAGAGTAACACTGGACCACGGGGAATTCTGAATTTGAAGCAGCTACAAGTAAAAAACATTTCAAGTATAAAAAGTAAAGATTTCAACTTCACATACATTGAAAAGATTCACTTCCTCTTCTCTAGTATAAACAGATAACATGTTCCTGTTCTCAGAATATTAGGATTCCTCTTTAAGATGAATTTTTTAAAAGTCTCTGTAGCACAGAAGCAATCTGTTCTCTAAACACTAAGTACAAGTTCAAAGTGCCACCAAGTCACTGTGCACACGCACGGTACAAGAAAAAACACTGCAATATATAGCACAAACAAATGCTTAGAGTTGTTTATGCCTAAGAGTATGATTCAATATACCATTAAAACTTTTATGTTAGAGTACGTCCACGTGTTACACTACTGCTATCTAATTGTATTTCAGTTTTTTAAGAACAATCCTCAGACTGGATGAAATGTATCACGAACAGTCTATATCTGTATATTTGCAGCTTATGGTTTCAAATATAAAACATTTTGATAAACTGCGTAAACATCAGTCTCCAAATAAAAGCATTAACGTGTCACTGGAATTATACTGTGCTAGTAATTCAGTCCATTTGGCACGCAGTCCTCTCAGAATCTTCAGCAAAGCTACTTACTCTAAAAACGGCCACACCAGAGCCAAGACACGAGATGACAGACACCGTTCTTAGTTCCTGTGAGTCTTCAGAATTACAACTTTTGGGTCTGCCAGCACCGGCTTGGCCTACTACACGCCATCAAGGTTTCTTTTGCACCGCACACGGTCCCTTGGTCAGACCAATACACCCTCCCGGACGTACTCTCCTGTGTTTACAAAGGCCATAAGAAATATCTGCTTTTACAAAGTACAACTCACTTTTCTGTGGATGATCTTAGCCTGACAGAACACAAACACTCCTCTCCTCCCAGTGCATAGAAAATGCTGTGCATGAAAACAAGATTATTTTTAGAAGCAGCGTATGTGAGCACAGCACTTCCTGACGACTCCACCTTGAAGAACGACATACGTATTCTCATTCTCCTTTCCAAAACTAGGATTTCACAACTTCTGCTACCCGGCGCAACAGAGAGGAGGAAGGGACAATCTGCTGAGAACTGCAAGTGACAATTTCCCAGTCTCTAACTTGGCATTAAAACCTTTCGTTGGAATATGTTGTCAGTCTTGAGGCAATCGCGTCAATAAACCGATGGCATTTTTTCTGCCACAACGATGAACAGAACATTAAATGTTTTTATTTATTACACTGATCTTTTCCATAGCAACAGGATGTGAACACGGCATTCCCAGCGTAGTGAAGTCACTATAGCAACGTGATAATGATGTCAGAATAATCAGACAGCATTTCATACTTGGGACATGATGACATGACATTGGGACATTAATTCTATAAATTAAAAAAGTTGCAGCTATCACAAAGGCAAGGGAGCTCCATCTAAAACTTCCCTTTAAGTTGCCTCATTTGGGATAACTTCTCCTTAAAGGCATAGCCCTTTGACTCCCAACGCACTACTTTCTGTCTCCCCATAGCTTCATTCGTTACCACCTAAAAGTCTCACGAATTCCTACATTAAATCCCTTTCAGAATCCGAGGGATCTGCTAGCACCAGCGAGAGTTAACGACGCACTGTTTCAGTAAGAAAAAGCAACGACAAAAATCACAACAGTGAAACATGTCACAGCAGACAGCCGCTCTCAACGAAACAGCCGGTTCCTCAGTTGAACTCTTCAGATAATCTGGTGTCTCTTTTTACGTGGAGCAATACTACTACTCAGACAGAATTACAAAAGCAACAGAAGTTACAGAGTGCTGATATAATACTCCGAAGGCAGACAGGTGTTTTCAAGTCAAATGACTATTTGAAGACATATTATCTCCCTTGTTAAGCTACTGAAAGGAAAAAAAACCCAAAGTTTTCATGGTTTGCCCTTCCTGTTTGTGGCTCTTTCCAAGTTGTGAGCAAAGCAAAACCCAAGAGCCAATTCCAGTTCTGCTTCGGTCGGTATCAGCTCGGCGTGTCCAAGCCCCAACCCTCCCACTGAGAAAGCTTCGCAGAAATCCTTGCACGAAACCCACCCGTACTGTAGCTCAAATACTGTAAGCAAAGACACTAATTAACGAAAAGTATCTAAACACAAAGGTTTCCCCACACAGAGAACAGTTTCTCTTTAAACTGTCTCTTTAAAGCGACTGAAAGAAGCGAAAAAACCATTTCGGACCTGAAGCGGTCTGAGACAACCGGTCCCCGGGCCCGGAGGACGAGGGCGGACCAGCGCCTTGCTCCGCACGGCTCGGAGG
>NW_008825543.1:1364445-1377625 GCF_000699105.1 Pygoscelis adeliae
AAGTAAAATATATCTGTGAGCAAAGACAAACAGATGACACGCAGAAAGAGGAAACAACGTGTATCCCGATGCTGGTTTTATGTCACTTGGGGGCTGTGAGTGACAGCAGCCGTGCGTAAGGGATCGGGTCAGAAGTTCACCGTAGTCACTGCAGAGGGTCTCGCGATCCGTTAGATTGCTTCCTCAGTCCCAACATAAACTACAATTCAGCTCTAAAATAGATACTCAAGAAAAGCTAGTGTCAACAGTTAATAAATTTCAGTACAATTTTGAAATTTTTTTTCTGGTTAATAAAAAAAAAATGCATAAATGCCCCCTGAAGAGCTGTAACCCACGATTTGACTGCATAGCTCTCCACGAGCGTTACTTAAAATGCAGAGGGACCTCTCGTGTTCACAAACACGGCATCGCCTCGTTACAAAACGGGGGCCGGGGCGAGGACTGCGGCCACCGTCCCCGGGGACAGTCAAGGTGAGGCTGCAGGCAGAGGACTCGAGGCAGCAGCCTTGCTCCGCAGCAGGCAGCGTACCACTGGCTGCCCTCCCCAGCACTCCGCTCTCTTCACTCGCGGAACTTCAGGGACACGAGCAGGAGATCTGTTGAAGTCTGAGGCTAGAGCAAGAATATTTTTGCATTCACACTGCCTTTCACCCAGAATCCCAACAAAAATGCTAAATATTACTCATCTGGTTTTACAGATGAGGAAACTAAGGCAAAGATTAAATGACTTATCCGAAATCCCTAGCAAGTCAGTGGCCAGGAGACAAACAGCTGGGTCCCCACTCTCATCTTCCACTCCACTCGAGAGAAAACCGCGCTCTAGTTCTCCCACTCACAGTCTTTGTGCACGCAGTAGAAATAGACAGCACAGAGAATTTTGCTCATGGCAATTTACAACTCATGGCTGCTGATACTGACCTATAAATCCCCATTCTTTACGGCTCGAGTCCTAGTGAGGTATCTCCTTCCCCAGGGACCACCGTGCTGGGAGGGAGCAGGTGAATCACCGTTTCTTAATTTGCATAGCTGGAGGCAGGGTAATCTCAGCAGAGGGATTTCCACATTTTCTTTCTCCGCAGGACTCAGCCTTGCCAGCCTCAGCAGCAGGGCTCAGTCACTCCTCTCGCAGTGGGGCAGTCAGGTGTGGCAGCATCATCTGCCTTCAAGGATGCTTAACGCCGGCAGTTGAGCAACTCGTTTCCTCTGAATACAAACATTATCATGAAATCTGTGAACTTAGGAAGTTACTAGCTCTACGTTAAAAACATGAGGCTGTATCTGGAAAACATGCAGAGACAAAATATCTGTAATTACAGCTTTTAAAACAGCAGTTAAGTCAGTAAAAAATTCATTCCTGCAGATCCAGAAGCTGCACAAGGAGACTCTTCTTATGTCCTTTAAGAGGCTCAATATACATGGAGGTATATGAACATTTTGCAAGGCTTTACCCAAGGTTTCCTTTAAAATTAAAGGTTTAATAAAATTTGGCCCAGACATCAATGCACCTGCAGCTTTTCCCACTCAGCACTACTGACTGAAGTATTTTATTGTATCCAATGAATCAAACACTTATCTATTTCATAGGTTGTGGACCACCTTTAAGTCTCAAAACAATAAGGGCCCAGGCACACTCAGGGCCTGACTCAGCAAGACAAAGCACCTATTTAAGGTCTGTTCTGGGAAGGTTGACTTTTTTCCAGTTTTCTGCAGGTTTAAATGGAAGCTGATAACGTTTATTGCAGAGTCAGACCTTGCAAGTACATGAAATTAGATCTGGATGAATGTGAACCTGGCTATGAAATGATTAGAAGAGGAGGAGAAAGGGGTCAAAGTTCAGCAGCAATCAGGGGGACTTTTCCTACTGAGTTCAACAGGGAATAAATCTGGCTCTTTATTTCTCCCAGCCCCACATGCTGCCCTTCTCCTTTAGCAGGAGGGATGCAGCCCTACGGACAGACTGCTGGTGCTGGAGCCCGTTTCACTGCCGTGCTGCTGCACCTTATCTCTTGTGCAATGGGGGATTGCTCGTCAGCAGATTCCATCTGTCAACAGGGTGTTAAATCCTGTGTTCACACCTTGTCTCTCCCTCAGTGCATTTTCCAATTTATAACAAATCCTATTATTTCAGGGACATCTACAGTGTCACTGACGTCATCACTTGCACCTGCTTGAAGTGGGTAAAACCTGCTGACATCCCCAAACAGGGGATTTCTACTCCACACAACCGCAGCAACAACACAAGGTTATAAGGCAAAGAGAATCAAGTCTCTATATCCTGTCACATACAGGATACAATCTGTTACGTCCTGGACACAGCCCAAGATATCCAGTGGCCTTAACATTGCAGTTTTATTAAAAAAATATTGTAATTTATCACAACCCTCCTATTTATATGAAGCATGAGTTGCCACAAGAATGTCTTTTCTGAACTCTGATCTAAATCCATTGATACTGTTAAATTACACCAGCATTTCACTCCCCTTTTCCTGGTATGTGGCAGCAGTGAAAGACTGAAGGGAAAACACTGTTATCCCCAGCACCTGCAGTAGGATTGCAATTCTTTGCCTGGTTTTGCAGCTGAGTTGCAGGGGTTGCACTGAGATTTATGCAGACAAATGAAGATGAATCATCATCCCTCAGGACTTTTTTATTCCAAAATAACAATTGGCCAGTTGGATAAATTATCACAAGTTCAGCTGATGTAAATATCTAGCTAATATCCATTTGTGATTTAATGAAATCCAGAAACAATTTGCAATCACATAATGAGCTTGGATTCCTGGCTGATAGAATCACAGGACTAGAGAGCAGAAGTCAGCTCAGTAACACACATCAACAGCACATTTAAATGAAAATGTATTTGACACTGTACAGGCTAATAACACATTATTATTGCTTTAGTTGTTAAAAGTAAAGGTGCTGACTGCATGATGATCATGTCCCAATTGTCTGCACTTAAACTGTACAAAAAGGAATGGTCCTCTCTAAACTTACAATAATAGTGGGGTTTTTTAAACTGTAGTCATGGAAGAACCAGGAAAAAATGCTCATAACAGAGAGCTCAACACGAGCTTTTGAAGTGCACACATAATATTTTCTTCACAGATGAGATTGCAGTGTATCATTAGGAATAATGACTTAATTATGTTATTAACAGTGCATACCCACATCACTGACACTGTACTGACAGCGACTCCTTTGGCTGATAACGTGGCTGCAGGGGTCACTGAGCATGCACTTCATTTCACATCACCAGCCGTGCAGCACCCTGATGCAGTGCTCCAGAGGGTGCAGTGTCCTTGCCAGGGATCAGACCTTAAAGGATCATTTAACACACACCAGCATCTGACAAGTTCTGTGGAGGCAGGTGAGCTCCAAAGCCATGAGCCTGCCTCCAGAGCAGACAGGACAGACCAAACAGACTCCTCTGCTGAAAACACCATTCCTCCTCAGACTGCAGCAGACCTATTTTTTCCATGCCCACTGTCTGGCTGGGTGAAGCTACCAGATAATTAGGCAGATGAGCTGGGAGGTGTGGAAGCTGGGGAGGGATGGTTGGTCTCAAGGCAGTGCTCCAC
This sequence comes from Pygoscelis adeliae, assembly GCF_000699105.1. NCBI lineage: Eukaryota > Metazoa > Chordata > Aves > Sphenisciformes > Spheniscidae > Pygoscelis > Pygoscelis adeliae. Next base: position 1,368,024 of record NW_008825543.1, read on the forward strand.
AAAAGGCCCAGCAGGTTTCCAAAGGGAAAGCCTGGGCTGGCTTTTCCATGAGCTACAAACCTGGGGCAGCAGTGCTGCAGCTGCTGTTCTCTCCCAATTCAGCTGGTACCATTAGAGTTGCCTGAAAACACAGGAAAGGCTGAACCCAACTGGTAGCTGCAAACACTAAAGTACTTTCCAGGTTTGAGCCTTAAAGATGATGTCCCCACCTGTGAGCACAGGGACCACAGAAAGGATGAGGCAGCAGGAACAGGGCTCTCTAGCAAAAATACCAGCAAGCCTGGGCTTTCCTCCTTTAACTTTCACTGGTTTCTCCAGAAGGGACATAGGAAGGAGGCTTCTTATGCAGCTTCCCAAACATTATCCTACCTCGCAAGCATGCCAGAAAAGCCTGGTGTCAGTCTGGCATCTGCTTTTTGCACTTCTGCAGAGTAGGGAGAAAGGCAGAGGCTGATATGGGTTTCTGGTTCAAGGGTTTTATAAATAAATATCATAGGAGGCTGTGAAACTCGCTGGGGAAGGAAACAGAAATCACACTTCCCACTGCTCAGGTATGGCAGGGAGCTGCTTATTATTATTATAAACAGGGTTTCCCATTTTTTAGTCTAATGGCAACATAATGGGCTGGTTTTACTATTTGCTTTCTGTGAGCAAGAATTTACTTGTCCAAAATTGTAGCAGCCTGGTATTTACTACCAGAGGAGACTGTTGGCAAGGAAATGACCCTCAGAGAGCTAAAACAGGAGCTGAGACATTAGCCTGTGTACCCCTCTCATCTTTAATCACAGGTGTTGGTTGTGGGCTGTATTTGAATTAGTCTTCCAAGCAATCTGTTTTCCATGCATCTCCCCACTGCCTAGCCAGCCTATTCATGGCAGAAAGCTGCTGCTGAGCAGTTTGCTGCATCTATTTTTGGATGGGAGAGGTGATTTTGTCTTTTTGAAGCTGGGACACACAATGGGAGATGGTCCCAGCTTGGGGTGGGATCTAACCCAGCAGCAGCTCATACCTGCACAAAGCATCTGGCCAAACAGAAACACAGGAGTGAATTGGAGAGGGTGAGGGGGAGGTCTGTGTAATTTTTATGGCAGCAGCCTGGAGGCCCAGAAGGAAATAGTCCTCCCCACACAGCTCCACGCACATACCACTGTCAGTTGGAAACTCATCTCTTCTCTGGTAAGGAAACTGGAGGATGTATTGCCTGCAGTTCCTTTACCCTGGGACTTTCTTCAGCTACTGGTGTTTCATTCCTCCTCCTAGCCCACTTGTAAAACATGGGTATCTGCAAAAGGGAAACACCAGAGCAGTTCCACCCGGCTGCCAAGCGGAAAGCCGCCTGCCTCTTGCTTGTGCCAGCCAGTGAAAGTGAAAACAACAACAAAATATTTTACTCATCCATGAAAAGGAAAGTTACTTACCCCAGGCGAGGACCATAGGAGGCCACGCAGTACGCTCCAGGATTCACTCACATAACAGTGGCTGATGAGAACGGAGCACATCGTGACACACGTTTGTAGGATATTTGACAAATCCTCCGACAAGCATGCCTGGCAGGTCTGGCTAGCATCGCCATGCAGAGACCCACACAACACAGCACAGTCCAGGGCCTGATTCTGCCCTCACTGATCCCATACACAATTTGTGAAGTGACTTGATCAAAGCTGCTGGATTTGCATGAGACAAAGCCAAACAAGAGGAGACTGAAGCTCCCAGACCCCCTCACAGCAACAGCCGGGAGAGGCACCATCTGAAGCACAAAAGGCTGGGACAGCAGAGTTCAAAATGAGCAATAACAAGCGTTACTCTTTCAGCTGACAAACCGTGCTCACTGCTCAAAGGCAGCTGCAATCACATATTTTCTGCTATTACCCAACTTCTTCCTGTACAGCACTTCAGAGCCAGGCACTCGCTCACCCCACGTGACTAGGTGGTGCCTCAGTATGTCACCCGGGTACCAAACCTCATCCTCCACAAGCAGCTACCAGCTGTTTTCGCCTGTTTCTAGGACAGATGCAGCTTCCATTTTTCTACTGGTGTTTCATAAAATTCAGGCAGTATAGGGAAGGGGCAGGAAGTATGGGGGGAAAAAAAATTAAGCTTTAATGTTTTAAGTACTAGAGAAAGCCAGAGGCATTCTTTTGACTTTGTCAGTATGCTGGTAACCACACACAACGACGCAAACATTACCTTGAGATTAAATGTCATATATATTGAAATGGAAGAAAGTCTAATTCAACAAGTGCTTGCTCCCATGCTTCCTTTCATGGGTTTTAAACACTTGTTTTGTTTAAACATGGTCACACAACAACTGTATTATAGCCAGGGATAATTTTTGATTAGTAGGTAAAAGTAGCAATCCAGCTACTTGTCTACAAGCTGCTGGAAACCCCTTGAGATCTATGAGATTTCTTCATTACCTGTTCCTGATTTCTCCCAGTTGATAGCCAGTCTCTTCCAGGGTCAGTCCTGGCAACTGCCAGCATCCAGGGACTGGACATGGCAGGAACCACAAGTTTTCAGACAGTCCTTCTTCCACCCTCACCCATACCAGTTACCCCAGGCCAGCAGCACACCCGGCCACCAGCAGCCAGTCAGGGCAGGCACAGGGCTGCAGGACAGAGGTTTATAAAGACATCAGTGAGCTAATAATGAACTCACCTGTACCTGGATAAGAGATGTGTGTTTCCAATTAGTGCTGCTCTGCTGTCCTAAGCGGACTTAATCATCCCACAGCCTTGGAGACCCTCCGGCATGCTCCAGCAATCTCTTACTCCTGCTTTCAGGTGTTAGCGGGGGCTCGTCTTAAAACAGCTGTTTCAGGAGAGGCTGTTTCTCAGCTCTTTTTATTAATTGCTCCACTAAATTACGATTACAATAACACTTAGCCTTATGATAGCACTCTTCATTTTCTGATTGCTTCCTGAACGCAAGCTAATATTACTGGCTTTTTGCTTCTTGCTCAGGAAAGAGTAGGTATTTTCCTACAGAAAGGCTGTTACTTTATGTTAACAGTAAAGCAAACACTGAATAAGGAAGCACGAGGCACCTGTGTCTCCTCACAGCCTGTGCTGAAAAGAAAATGTTCCACTCCCAAGTACACTAGTCCTTCGCCCTTTTGGGCAGAAGCAGATCACAGTCGCCATCCAACCGGCAATGCAACCACGAATTCATCTCTGGAATCAGCTGTTGCCTTTTCACCAGATCATGAGTCATTTCCACTCCAGTCATGACTTAGTTGACTGGAAACTTTGCCTGAGTAAGGGCTGGATGTCTTGTTTGTGTTTCTCCAACCCTCGTGAGGTTTCTCCCCGTGCAGCCCATGGGCAGGGAGATGAGTGCTGCTGCTGGCTCGCGAGGGCTGGCAGGGTCACCCTGTGGTGCCCGGACACCTGCGGCAGCACGCGCTGATCTGCCTTTCTGCAGCTAAACATCACAGAAAGCGGTAAACTCTTCAAAAGATGAGCCATCATGTCTGTCGCTGGTGAGCAGCATGCATGTCTGCATCGCCAGCAGAAAAGAAGCCAAATTACATCCTAGAAACATTTGGGGGTGCTTTGGTTTTCAACACTTTCCTCTGTTGCCCTTTGAAAAGAAAGTGTTTGTATAAATAACAGCAGATGCATTTTAAAATAGTTCATCTCCCAGCCAGTGTTTAGCAATAGAAATGAGCAAAGATAAAACAGTTGCATATGATGTGAGAAACACAACAGATGGGTTTGCAGGGAGAAGCAGGCCAGCCTGCGCTGTCTGTGTCAGCGCGAGTGGACTCTGTCGCTATCTGCCTGCACAGATTGCAACACACGGGGCTGCAGCAGCTCCCTCCTAGGACGCAGCACCAGCAGAAAAGTGCTCTTAGTGCTGCAGATTTTTTTGCCTGCTTGTTTCAGCATTAATGAGAGTGTCTGTGCATGAGGTGCTGGCTCGATACAGCGAGCTATGGTGCAGACGCATGCAGAGCCCAGCAAGTGCATGTCGGGCCCCTTTGCTGCGGTTCTGCCCCAGGTGCTGCCAGTGCTGCCTCTGCCGGGGCAGCCTCGGGGGCACCGGCTGTGGCGGCCCTTCATCCCGCTGCGTGGCAAGTGCTGTCCCCCCAGTCCTGAGCGCTCCTTGCAAAGCACGGCCAGCCCAGGGGCTCAGCTGCAGCCTTCCCCGCTCCCATCATTGGTCACCTGTGCTTGGGTTTGCAAAACTAAAAACTGAGCCCAGAAGGCGGGAAATGGAGCATTTCCTAAAAGCACTGTTTGGTAATAATTTCCATATTACAAGGAAACGTGTAATGACTCTGAACTCCCAGTGAAGCAGGACTGTTTTAATGGCTGTGTCTGAGATGAGAAGCTTTACCCCGGGACAGGCTTACAGCTGACACTGCTTTGTGACCAACTGCACGAAACAACAGCTCCTCTCCCTGCACACACATGCAAAACCTTCAAGATCTTTTCCTTCAACTCACAAGCCTTCAAAACAAATGCAGCCATTTATTCTCATACACAGTGCTTTGGTTTCCTTTTCTATTTGCCACCAAAACCTCTTGCTTTCCAAAGGTGTGCCCACTTGGATATGACAAACTCTTGTACGTGAACGTGATGATAGTATAGGTGCAGGACTGACAGCGGTGAAGATTAAGGTCTCATGGACTAAAGTTGTATTGTCATTTATGCCAGTCAATGCCAGGTATTGGAAAAAAAACTGAACCCACTGACCCCACAGCACGCAGCCCAGCAATGACCCAAGCAGTGTGGGGGCAAACAGCCAGGTTTTGGGTCACCTAGTTTCTTGGTTCCCACTAAAGCAGACAGGTGGACATTGGGCTGAGTCCTGCTCCAGCCGGCCGGCAGTGCCAGCAAGGAGCAAGTCACCAGTGTTGGACCTGCTTTGTGGGGAGGGCTGGAACAAAGCTGTGCTCCCAGGGCTGTTTTCTCAAGGAAGAAGCATGCCGGGGATGAGGGTATTTATCTGCCAGGAGATCCCACATTTACTCAAAACAGCCAGGAAGTCTCCCAAGAACTGCTGTCCCATTTGATATTCCAGAATGTGTACTGAGCTCATGGGGTGACTGGGGCCAGTTCTTAGAGTTACCTTAATAACAGAAAACTCCACTGTTTCCAGAGTTACAGAAACCGCAAAGATATCAGACCATTTAATCACTTGTTTTACTGCCTGCGCAGTATGTTGTGGTGAGGTGCCGCATACCAGACTGACGGGTTTTCACTGATGGCTCCTGTCACCACCGTGTGTTGCTGCTGGGGCACGTCCCCGGGAGGGAGCCAGGGCTCCCAATCCCCGCCAACAGCTCCTTTGCTCATCCGCTCCGCTCTGTGCCCTCCGTCCCTCGGTAGCGAGTGGAGGGGCAGCTCGGCGCAGGCTCCAGCCCCTCCACGCTGACCCCACGCTTGGAGCCTGCCTGCCCGCCTGCCGGGCTGGCCGGGAACCGGAGAGGAGCCCTCTGTGGCCTCCCTGTCGCTCCAACTGGGATCTTGCAGGCACACCGCTGCAACCGCTTCGACGCCAGCAGGACAGCAGCAGCTCTTCGATGCTGGCTTTGCTGGGGCTTGGTCGCTTCTGCTGCTTCACCAGGAGTCTTCCCAACTGGCAGGTGTCCTGGCAGCCTACACACGGGGTTTTTCCATTGAGGTTTGATGCAGAATGAGAATGACTAATATCTTGCAATTGCTAAGAAACATCCTCAGTGTGGATCTTCCAGTGTCACCACGTCTCCTCTGTGCACGGTGACCTGTGCTGTGACCTGCAAATCCCTACAGAGCAAGCCTCCATGCTGCCTGCCCGCTGCCGGCACCCTGACAAATCTGTGGTGCTTTTGGCTGAGCACTGCTGGTGTCAAGGACATCAGTTATGGAGGACAACAGGCGGGTTTGGGCCTGGAGCCTCTGATTCGGAGCTGTTTCTCCTCCAAACCTAGCCAATACTCCTCCAGCACTGGTGACACAGCCTGCGGTCCCGACCCCACAGCCTCTGTGCCAGAGAGGAGGAGGAGGAGAGGAGCTTCCCGCTTGGCTGGCCACGGGCAAGCCCACGGCAGATAGAGCTGCCTCGGAGAGCCGGCACACAGGGATGGAGTGGGCGCAGCGCTCCTTCCCAAAGGCAGCATGTCAGGATGGTGATGCAGACTTGTGGCCACATTGCCTCTGCGCAGGCGGCTCCACGCTCTGCCAGGAGGGCTGGGAGGGAGGTTTTTCTTAGGCCGTGAGCGAGCGAGTGGTGCCAGCAGCAAACTTCATGACCCCGCAGCAAGGCGAGTGCCGCTCCCTCAGACTCATCTCTCCCACACCTTGCGGAGCAGCGGCTGCTCCCTCACCATGCTTGCCTGCTCCGAGCTGAGCTCCCGTGCCATCCCAGCTGGGTGGCATGGAGGGGCAGCGGGCACCCTCCAGCCCCCCATCCTGAGCAAACAGAGGTGCCGAGGTGGGCTCTGTTGCAGACACCGGGATCACCTCCTCCTAGCGATGCCCACAGCTGCTTGCCTGGTGCTAACCAGTCCGCCTTATACAGTAACGCATGCAGTCGGTGCTGCTTTTTCCTTCCCGGCGGGCAGGAATCGGGAGCTGGCTGCAGGTCTGCGAGGGCCACTGGAGCCCAGCACTGACCACGGCCCTGGGTCCTGGTCCACACTTCAAACTGGGTGTGAAAACATGGGAGAGAAGAGCCAGCAGACTTCCATCTGCCCTGAAAATCTTCTCTTGCGTCAAGACTTGAAAAGACTAGAAGTGCTCTAAGGGGTGTTAAAAATGAACTAATTGCAGCTTCAAAATATCCACCTGGGAAAATGGCACCACATGGACAAGGCGGTTTTGGATGGCAGAACATCACACGGCACATGGGAGCTGGAGCCAGAAGGACTCACAGCAAAAGCGAGATGCAGCCTTTTGACAGGGCAGACCAACAGCTCTTGGGTGATGCTAGTGAGAGCTGTGGCTTCTCCACCCTTTAAAACACAAAGATTGACCCACTCCCTCAAAGATGCGCTACAGCACAGCTGGGCTGGACCCACGGGGTGCTGGGCAGGACAGCGAGCTCCCTGGCCTTACGACGCTGGGTCTGGAGCGGGTCCGTTTCCAGCAAAGACCCCCGAATGACATCTCTGAGCCTCTGCTCCCCGGGATGGCAGAGCCCTTCAGGCTGCAGCTCAAGGTGGCCATAAATCGCCCATTTGTCAGTGGCCTCGCTATTTTGAGAGCCAATTACAATGTTTGCCTTGGGTAACCAAGGAACCTGAAATGCTGCAATTTATCCTCGCGCAGCGTTATCTGCTGTGGACCCTTGGCCGCATGCTCGCCAGGCTGGCGGTAACGGGGCTGCCCTGAAGATCCTTCCTGCCTTAATGACTGCGGAGCACGGCATGAGGCCATGCCAATGCCAGGCAGGCAAGGGGGGACAGGATTTCCTCCGCAAATTAAACTTCCACGAGATAAGGAAATCACTCGCCAGTGTGCAGCAAACAGCTTCGTAAAGGGGCAGCGCTTGGCAATGCGTCTGTCTGCTCCTGCCGCAGCCCTTCTCCCCGCTCTGCCCCACAGCTGAGCACTGAGTTCTGGGGACAAGGACCAGCTCGAGCGGCGCGGCAGCCGTCCCTCCTGGAGGTGGCACGTGCTCGCAGCTGGGGCTGGCGTGATGCAAGGCCCATGCTGCCTGGACTCCATCCTGCCACTGAGTAATGGCAGGTTTATATATATATAAATCTATCTGTCTGTCTGTCTGTCTGTCTATCTATCTATGTCTGACCCAGCTCTTAGCTCAGGTGCCCTCCCTGTGCCCTGCTCACACGGGTCCCACTCCTGCTGGTGTGGTCCCGGGCAAGCTCGTGGGCTCCCCCCGCTCCATCCCCGCACGGAAACCTTGAGCAAGCGCGATTTGCGTTTCCCGTCTGACAAATGAGCAAAGCCCAACTCAGCAGTTTCATCCCCCCCCCGCCCCACGCGCTTGAAGCGGAGCGGAAACAGTGAGGAGCTGAGGAGATGGAAACACTAATGCTTTATCTCACCGTGTATTTCCCATATTTCTTCTTCAGCAAAAAACTGTAATGGGTGTGCCATCCAATCTCCCATAAATACAGCCATCCCATCACCTCGCAGCTCCTTCTGGGGCTCTGAGGTGCTGCAGAGCAGCACAAAATAGGCACTAAATCTTATTCTTAGGCCAGGAACAAATGTTGTGTTATTATTTAGCCAGCAATACACTTGGTTTAAATTCCCTTCCACTGTAGAGCAAGTGCATTGCGATTCCTCCAGCGCTAACCTATCTTACAGGCAAACTCCAGATACATCGTTATGAGACTCCAAAACTCTGTATTGGGGCACGTGTTTAAGAACTATTTATTTCCCCAAAAATCAGGGCAGAAATCTTGGCAATGAGTGTCATTAGAAAAGCTGAGTTTTCTACTCCAGTGAGAAATCTTTGTGTGTTTTGCTGCAAATAGACAGTAAAGAAAAATAAATCGCATTTTTTTTCCTAAGGGACCAAATAACATCTTTGAGTTAATTGTAGAACAAAAGAGGCCTCAGTTTCTGCCATACATCATGGAGAGGGCTGGATCCAAATATACATAAATTAAAAATAAAAAGGTATAAACAATGCTTCCTTCCTAAAGAGCCTCCCCGGTAAGCCTGGACCCCGACAGCCTCCCGAGCCCGGCTGCCTCCAGCTCATCTTCCTGTTTGCGGAGGCTGGTCCGGCGCGGAGCTGAGCTCCTGGGGAGGCTCCGGGCACTTTGTACCCTCTCAGGACCACTTCCCTGGAAAACGCTTTGTTTTCAGTAGCATCTCTGATCAAATAAAGACCAGAAGTTTTTCCTTCCTCCCCGGCACCTTCGTTTGTGACTGTCCTTCGCTTTCTGCCCCGGGAAGCTGTTGCTGCGCGGCTGCGTGAGATAGGCACCGCAGCCTCGTGCCTTCTCTGCTCCGAGACGCACTGACGTGTTGCATTGCAAAGTAGGACCGAGTTTCCCAGCAGAGCCCAAGCCAGAGGGACCAGCGAGCGGGTGCTGCTGCTGCGGGAGCCTGCGTGGGGGCACCACGGGGGCTTGGGGTACGTGGGGAGCACCGGCCCCACGGATGCCCCGTGCAGCAGGACTGCTGTGCCTCTCTTGTTTTGGAGCCATCGGCTCCTTACGCCTTCAGAAAGGGCCTGTGGGGTTTCGTTTGTTCATTTTCATGTGAATTACCGTTCCTCGGGGGAAAGCCTCTGCTTCCACCTCCGAGAGGATTACTGCAGCCACAGGACCAAATCCCTCTGTTCATTACACCCATGTAAATCTAGAGTAAATCCTTTTAAGCCATTGGGGCCACTCTGGGCTTACCCAGACATAAATGGCCGTACTATAAATAAGACCTTGGTTTGATTAGAGAACTAAAGGCAGGAAAAAAGCACTTAAAAGATATCCAGGGGAAATATAAGCCCACCCCCACCCCCCCGCAAGTAGTTACGCTGACAATGATGAATTAGTCCATGAATGCCGGTCAGAGAGTGAGTCATGTTTCATAAATCAATTACACAAAGATATTCCCTGTCCCGCAGTACTCATCCATGGCAGGAGATTTCCACAAAACATGACAAGTGAGAAGCCAGACCCAGGGAAAGGCAAAGGATGG
>NW_008825543.1:1377758-1380908 GCF_000699105.1 Pygoscelis adeliae
CCCAGTTCCTGAGATGGGCGACATCCCGCCGGGCTCCCTGCAGCTGCATGGCAGGAGGGGACTTGGGTAAGGGGAACGGCCAGGGCAATCGAGGGGATGGAGAGAGCCGAGAAAGGGGTAATGGGACTTGATTAAACCCCCAGCCGCTCATCACTGCCCCTTGGGGACTTCAGCAGCATCCGGGCCCGTGTGCCATGTGGCTCGGGGGAGGGAAGGGGTGGCACGAGCTCCCCAGGAGCTTGTGTCCCTGCCCAGAGAGAGCCCAAGCTCTGCACGCTTCTCACACTGCTGCTACTGTACCCGTGTTTGCGTAGCCATAAGGCCCCACTGTCTGCCACAGGCCTTTCCCTGGACAGAAACCAGGCATTATCAGCTTTATTACTAGTAATAATAAAAATAACGTGGCACGAGCTCCCCAGGAGCTTGTGTCCCTGCCCAGAGAGAGCCCAAGCTCTGCACGCTTCTCACACTGCTGCTACTGTACCCGTGTTTGCGTAGCCATAAGGCCCCACTGTCTGCCACAGGCCTTTCCCTGGACAGAAACCAGGCATTATCAGCTTTATTACTAGTAATAATAAAAATAACATTCTGCATGCGATGAGCATCTTTCATCTTCACAAGCTGCAGCGCAAGCGTTTCGCTCTGCAGCCGCCCAGGATGAAGACGACTGTCCCCATCCAGCCCACGGCACCGCCGGGCACGGGCGAGGGCGGAAGGGAGGGTGAACTCCGGTCAAGTACGCAGAGAGTTTCGAGAGGCTGAAAATAATTGTCTAACTTGAAAGGTAGCCAGGGCGAAGGAGCCAGCAGTGCTATTCAGAACGTGTTAATGGGCTTTTAAATGACAACAAATGGCCATGCCTTCAGCTTGATGTTGGATCGAAGAGGCTGCATCTTCAATCATTTGTCTGAATTTTGGATTTTCACTCAGGAAAAAGAAAGGCAGGCATCTGTTGTTTGAAAGTGAGCAAAAGCTTTGCAGACTTCTGTTTAAGTACCATGAATACAGCCTGTTTCCGGAGGGCTTTTTAGAGCCCAGGTGCAGTCTGTGCACCCCTCAGTAATATTCATCTCATCCGGGACATTTGTACGCTGAGATGCAGCTGAACATTCAAAATTAAGAATAATGCAGTGACCCCATATTAAGCACATATTTATTGTGGGTGATGTTAGAGCCACACATTGCGGGCAGTGTCCGTTCAGCCCTCGTTGGAGACAAACCGATATGGAGAAGCTGCTAAATGGGGTTTACACCCCGTGTCCTCAACGGCCCTGCCCCGGGGCCGGGAAGGTGAGTGAGTGCTGCCTGTGCCGGGCGGCTTGTCTCCTCCAGCGGCTGCTCACCAGCGGAGTAACGGCACTTTCCTCCCTCTTTCTTTTAAGAGAAAGAGGCTACTGTAAGTTGCAGTCCGCTGCAGTTAAATAATTTGCTGGTGGTCAAAACTAAGAGCTGGGAAGAGAGCTCAGGCCCTTGGCTCTGGTGTTTCACCCCGTTCTGCCTCCCCCAGCCTTGCCATACTTAGATGCAAAATTATCAGCAGAAGAGTTTATAAAACGTCAAAACAGTTTCTCTCACGTCAGCTAAACAATTTGTATAAATAGTGCCTCTTTAAAGATCTCCTGCCAGCTCAACCCTCCCTTTTATCTCCCCGTGATTTATTTTATGCTTTTTTAATGGGATTTTAAAACAATCTCTAATGAAGAGCGAGGACGGAAAGTTCTGTGCTGTGCAGAAGAGTCCCCGGCGGTGGCGGGAATGTGGCAGGCACCGAGCTCCGGCAGGATCCCATGTTTGCTGCCACCTGCCAGGTGCCTGATAACAGCCACGCAGAAAGGCTTTTAAAAAGAAATGGAGAGGTAGTTTCCTCTCATGTTACATGGGAGGTGAATGCTCAAAACTGCTATTGCTCGATGGGTGATGTCTCTATATCGCTGTGCAACAAGTCAGAGAAGCACCTCTGGGAACAAAATATTCCAGAAAGCTGCATTTCCCAAGTGCTGCAAAACCACTTGAAAGAGCAGAAGAAACCATCTCAGTCCTTTTTGTTCTGCAAAATAAACAGGCTATCACCATGCCAGGTAGGCTCAGATGAATATGGAGAAATTCTGATTTACAGGAGACTGGGCAGGGACAGCCCTTGGCCGGGATGCAGGAGACGGCAGCGTTGTGATGGCACTATCCACAGGGGAACGGGGTGGCCAGCCTGGTCCTTTGCTTTGCTAAATCATCACCGCTGGACAGTGGAACGATGGGGTTTGTTCAGCTCTCTGCCACGTCAGTACAGGGACCCAGGATGGCCACAAGCATCAGGACATCTCACCCTGGTTGCCGTTTTCCTCCCCTTCTGCCAGGTTTGTCGGGGTGTGCTGGGTGCCGGTGGAGCAGCTCTCCTGCTAAACCTGCCCCACACACACAAGGTGAAGCTCACGCCACAGCGGTGAATGCTTCGGTGCTGGTGTTACCCAGGCTTTGCCGGGCCTGGGAGAGGTGCCAGCTGAGAAAGGAGAGAGCCCTGCAGGTTCAGGGGGATGCGGTGTGTGTCCACAGCCTCTTCGGCAGCGCAGGACTGATGCACACGTGCACCCTGCCTCGCCAAACCCAGACCAAACACCCTCCATAGCTGGCGGCTAGGGGTGTCTAACCCAGGGGTAGGTGCGCTGTGGCAGCGGCAGCTGCAGCTCCCATAACGTGTCCTCTGACACGAACAGCACAAAGGCAGCTATGCTTTCTGCCTGGCTTCGCCAGCCTGACGTGACGCGGTGGGACGAGGACCAGCCCACTGCTGCGTGATGTGTCGCAGCGCCAAAAGTCATCTGGCGTTAATGGGGAAGGGAGAGGAGGGCCAAGACCGTGGAAGGGTCCTGGCTACTGCACAAATGGGGGTCAGCTGTTCGCAGCAGCCCCAAATCCTTTTGGCCCATAACTAGTGGGTCAGCGGGAAAAACACAGTGTGATACAGTTCACTCATGGCCCCAGGTTCTTTGAGAGAAAGGAACAGCCTTGGGCAGGGCGAGCTGGATAACTGGGGGGAATCGCCGTGCCCACAGGCTGGGAAAGATCATTGCTGTGCGGGTGAGCAGATTTGGCATCAAATGGGGTCCTGTGCCAGTTGCTCTGCCCAACTGCGGCTTCATCCGTTCCATAGCCACA
>NW_008825543.1:1381096-1382096 GCF_000699105.1 Pygoscelis adeliae
GGGGGCCAAAGCCACCAAGCCTTACTGGTTTGACAGCCCGGGCTCCCTCCTACACAGGCGCTGTGCTCCCTAACGAGCTGAGCGAGAAGAGCAAACAGATACACTCACTCCCAGGTTTTGGGAGGTTTAAAATCCAAAGCCACATAATCCAGCCGAGCAAAACCACATAGGGAGCATAAGCATTGCAACGGTTCTTGCTGTTTTCAGAGCACAGGTTTCACTTCTGGCGCAGCATCTCCCCCCGCCCAGGCGCAGGGCAGTGAGAGTGTCCGGCCAGCCGTGCCCCAGAGAGCAGCCTGGGCAGCCGCTGCGGCGAGCACTCTCCCGGGGCAGGGATGCCATCCCCATACAAGGAGACCGCTGCCGCAGAAGAGCTGTACCGGCCCCTTGGACTTAAAAGGAGCGAAGCTCTCCCCACAGCGGGGCAAAGGCTGGCAGCCTGCTCGGGAGACGTGCAAACCCACTCGGCAGGCAACATCTCATGTCAGCCTCCCGGCTCACCTAGTGACAGTCTGGGGCCACGTTTCCTGCGATCGGCAGGTTGTCGGCGCTCGCTCATCCCCACTGCGGTGCCCTGGGAGCGATGCCGGTTACTCCACTCCCACTCGCAGTGTCAAACAGTGGGGAGGAGGGATGGGCTGTCTTCGCCGGAGGTGCCCAGGTCGCCATGCATGCTCCTTGAGAAATCAGGCAAAGCCACAGATTGCTGTCTCCCAGGAATTAAAATACCGAGAGAACACCGGCGATGCAGGTTATTCCAGCGCTGCTGCGGTCCTTGTGGCATTAACACTGTTTATTACCACCCTGATCTTTCCCACTGTCAGACCCCGGGGCGAAGGCTGCCCTGGAGGGCTGCGGTCGTGCATGCTGTGGGCTACATGTGCTGTAGGCTACGCGCGCCGGTGCTGGCGGCGCAGGAGTGCAGAGCAGCGATGCAGAGGGCCGGGGCTCAGCGGGAGCAGAGGCCAGGGGGTTCCCACACCGCTGCACGGCCGTCCAT
>NW_008825543.1:1382121-1395747 GCF_000699105.1 Pygoscelis adeliae
GGCTGCCGTGGGCAGCGGCGCGTCTCGCAGCACCATCTGCCGGCTCCGGCCACCGCTGTGCTAACCGAGTCCGGCGTTTTACACACTCTCTAGCTTTACTGCTCTGCTTTAAATAACATTCAGGACCAGCCAAGACTGAGACTATGCACCGCTGTTGCACTGGAGAGCAGTCAGCAGCAGATGCACATTTGCACCCTTTTCTTGCTGTTCAAAACACTGCGGGTGAGTCACCAGGAGTAATCCCCCGATTTGCAGCACAGTTCAAGCTCAGGGAACAGGATGTGGAAGGGAAGAAGAGCTTTCCAGACCTGATTCTCCACTGACAATTTGCTTTTGACAGTGGTTGAAATCATCTTTGGAACAAAACCTGGATTCTAAGGGCAGTGAACTTTGTCTTTCAGCAAAGCTGTATGCGTACCGGAGGGAGAGTTTTCTTCAGGTTTTCCCATCTGTGAGAAATACTGACAGCATTTTTTTAACATCACGGTACCCCCATATCCAAGGGGGCAGGCAAAATGATGCCCAAATGGGAAGTTTCAGAAGGGAACCAAAAGGACTCTGCTCCTGTCCAGCCCTTCCCAGCTCACAGAGCACTGTCAAGACCAGATTGACCCTCCTCTTTCCATGGATGGGGAAACTGAGGCATAGAGCAGTGACATGACACTGGTCACCAATGCCAGGCTCCAGACTCTCATTCTGGCTCATTATTCACCAGACCACAATCACTCTCTGTTAAACCAGATGTGACTCTGCTTCACGTTCCTCTCTGCTTTGCTTTCGCTTCCTTTCAAGGCAGGGAAGAGCCAGGACAGCACTCGCCACTCACCACCTCTTGTTCTATGAGCTGCTGCTTTTTTTTTTCCCTTTAAAGTAAACATTAAATTTTAAAGTTGCAGAAAAAACCCTCCTCCACGCCTCCTGGCACAAGAGCAGAAGCTGCCAGAAAGTAAGGGAAGAGGAACAAGAGCGTGGTATGTCGGTGCCTCAAAGCGATGAGGCCTGGCTGTGGCCAGGGCACACCCGCACCATGCGAGCACAGGCTCTGGGGGGGCAGCCGGGAGCCCCGAGCCCCGGCCAGGGCTGCCTGCAAGGAGGCCGCCTTTTTCTCACTGCAAATGTTTTACAGCTCTGCCAGAACAAAGGCGGCTGTTGCTGTTGTTGACTCACACGATAAGATCATTGTTGTGGGATTTTTTTTCCCCCTGCATCTGTGTGTCACTTAGAAATAAATTTTTTTCTAGAAAATCTCTTCTCTCCACCCGCAATGTGCAAAGGGAATCTGTGCTCAGAGCTGCAGCTGAGATTGCAGATAGACCATTCCCTTCCTGATCCTTATCTCACCAGGATGTAGGAGGATCCTTGGGGAATAGCTGGAAGCCTTTCGCTGGAGCCATCCAAGAAACAGCGAGCTGACTACAGCCTTTAAATGGCAAATCCATCAAGTGCTCGGGGACCAGGATCCGAAACGCTGTTTAACCCCATCAAACTACAACATACCTGGACTCTGCCGCATGGGAGCTGCCCTGGCAGCCTGACCTGCCCCGGGCACAGGCTCCTCATCGAGCCGCCTTCTCTGCAGAGCTCTGCGGGCACTGCCGCATCACCTAAATAACGTGATCTAAAAATACACCTTCGAATCCTAATCTAAACCAAAGCTTTAAATTGCTGGCTCACAAACTTATTCCAGCTGCAGCCCGCTCGCAGGCAGGTAGTTTTATATGGCAGCAAACCCACAGCTGAGTTTCTCTTGGGCTGTGAGCGCTCCGGGGGCGGCCCCAGCTCCAAGAGCCCAGCCTGCAGCCTGGGCCGGCAGGAGCAGGGGACGGGAGAGCCGGCTGGGTGCCACGCAGCAGGACTGGGAGTAAAAGGTGGTGGGAAACAAAGAGGGGTCTGGTCCTTTCCTCCACCTCGGGCTGGGTCACACCAGCACTTCTGGACGCCGCTCTAAGCTACAGCCAGGAGCTCTCAACGGCAACGCAGCCATGGGGACGGACAGAGCCACCCTGGGTGACCGGAGAGGGCTGTGGATCAGTGGGTGCTGAAGTTCCCAGTGATGGTCGTGAACCCAGGGGCTGACGAAGACCGTATCATCTACCCCAGCATCATCCTCCCACTTGTCCAGAGCAGACTGCTGAGATGTCCGACAGACACTCTGCCTTTGCTCGATGGCTGATGCCCGCCTGATGCCATGGAGGAATCGAAAAATGAATCCTGGACCCCTGTGCAGCCGAGCCTGATCCTTCTTACTCAGTCCCTCCTACTGCCAGCTTTATCGGCCTGCACAAGGCAGCCTGCTTCAAATCACAACTGTTTTTATGAAAAAATATTACTGTATGTGCCAGCAAAAATGTCCAAACACTTTAACCACACCGACACAACTAGCAGAAGGATCATATATTATGGCAGCATATATTTATATGTGCACACATGCGCACACACAGAGTGTAGCCATCAGCAGCAATAAGCAGGGGATTGTTAGCACCGATGTACGGAGCTCTGCTGCCTGAGCTCAGCCATATGTTTCCCTAAGCCTCTCGGTGGGAGCAGAACACACGCTTATGGGAGAGCAATTTGGTAGAGAAGTAAAGGAGGGAGCCCTTCGGTCGGGATCTGGGGTTGGATGCCTGTAAATAAATAGTGAGACAGGGAGGGCAGAGCTGGTTTCCATGCCAAAACACTCCCTGATCCCACGCTTCAGCCCCACTTAGCTCCTCTGTGCAGGGAGCGTTTAATCACTTTGCAAGCCGTAAAAACCTCCAGTCCAGTGTTTCCTGATGCTGGGGCTGAAGGAGGGCAGTGGGGGAAGAGCTGAGTGCCCACGGAAGGAGGATGCGGGGCCACAAGGAGGGATGCAGCAGCCACAGCACCCCAGGGTATCCCTGGGCTGGGGGCGAAGCCGTGCTGGTGCTGGGCAGGGACAGCGGAAAGGCACAGGCTCGTCCTCCTTTGGTGACAGAGAAGTCGCAGCAGCCCGGCAACCTGGTTCTTTCATATTTAGGACAGGAAACAGATGCTGCCTGGCGGAGGAAGCATCTGAAGAAAATAAGTGCACCTTGTGCCTTCCCCAGCAGGAACCCGGTGGGAACAGGGGGTGCTGGGCGGAAACGCCCCGATTCAGCCCCAGTCAGGGCAGGTGCAGCTCAGCTGGGTTTGATGGCATTGCCCTCGGCTGCATCAGCGGGGATGGGGGCCCAAAGGGCTGTTTTCCTTCGGGTCTTTTATTTCTCCTTAGAAGCACGGGGAGCCAGGGCAACAAAAGCACAGATTAGTCATGTACCTGTTGGGAAGGCGATGGTCCCCTCCTCTCGCAGTAATGGCTGCAGCAGCCCCGTGTGCGATCTGGCCTGAGGGGCATGAAATGAGCCGATGAAACATTTCTCACCCGACCTACAGCCCGAGAAACGTGGGCTCAGTGTACTGCGCAGTCTGGGTACGAAGCGAGACCCCTTGCCTCTGCTCAGCTGCAGGTTTTCAGTCCCAGGTCACACGCTTACGCAGGCACACGGACACGGGTTTACTGAAGACAGGTGTTTTTCTGAACACATCTCCAGTCCACCCCTGCTAAAAAGGACAGGCGAAAAGAAGCCAAACAGCCTGTGCCCTGGTAGGACCAGCAGCGTTGTGGGCATCTTTCAGACATCGACGGTGTTCCCATGGGAAAGTACCTGCCTTCTAAGAAAAAGCTATGGGGTGATCTAATGCTATTAAATTTTATGGGCTGGTGCAAACAAAACCTTGCACAAAGGCTGCTCGTTTTCCTTCCGTTCCAAAGCACCTTTCCACAAGCGGGTGCTGCTGCCCCATTGAGCCGGGACAGAGAATTTTCAGACCGTGAAGCACCCCCCTGCCAGCAGCTGGCCTCTGACACCCCCCCCCAGGCCTGGGTCCTCTTGACTCCATTTTGCTGTGCTGCTTTTTGCACAACGAGAAATCTGGCAGCCAGGGTCCGGCTTCTTGTTACACCCTATAGTACCTCAGCATTTATAGAGAGGTTTGTTCCGTGGCAACGTGCCAGAGCATTTCTTTGTAGCTCCAGCAATTTGAGAAACAGTGTCCTTAAATAGAGCTGAAAAGACAAAGCAAATACTCTGAAAGGAAGAGCCGTTAGCCAGGGCAAACGTAGTGCCAAAGGTTAGTGTCAGCCCTCCTGTCAAGCTGCTCGAGTCAGCCGCGCTGGCGGGCTGCGTCTAAGAGCCTTGCGCTGTGTTTCATGGTCAGTCGGGGCTTCTGCAGCGGTGGCTCCTGCCCCAGCCCACCCAACAGCTGCAGAAATATTTGGGCCAGCCCAAGAGAGAGGGCCGGGGCTTGGGAAACGGGTGCCCCGGGAGGGGGATGAAGAGCCCGCACCTTGTCAGGGCACCAGCTGGGGCCCGGACCCGCGGGGAACCGCTGCCACCTCCCGGCAGCTGCCGGCTGGCACCCGAACCCCCCCGCCTGCCCGCAGAGCGCGGCGATGCTTGTTATGAACAGAGCAAAAGACCCGCAAGCACGAGCAACGCTAACCGCTCCCTGCACTCCCCCGTCGAGCTACCGCTCTGTTCCAAACCTCTCGCACCTTTTGCCTCGGAAATGCAATGGAATTTCTTTGTTTTGGGGGCTAGCTAGGAACCTGAACTCGGCATCGCATTGCCCAGAGCGTAAGTAGCTGAACACAGAAATACACACACAGCTGTTGCTCCAGAATACATGCTCGGAGAAATACGTCTCAGTGTCTGTGCCATTTTCACCCCACTCTTGTTGCTCGCACGGTGTTTCAGTCGTTGTATCCGGCCCCGACGGACTGACGAGCGGGGCACAGCTCAGATGGTGCTCACTCCCAGCTCCGCTGTGTGCTCCGCTCTAGAAATAATTGACTCCGACTTCTGGAGCAGGATGTAAGTCCTCAGAATGAAAGTGTATGTTTCTTTGAACTTCTGTATTTTGAAGGCATAGATGACAGGGTTCATGGCTGAGTTGGCATGAGACAGCAGGATGCTCAGGTACATCAGAGGCTGCGGGATGGTGCAGGAGGGGCAGAAGTATGAAATGCAGTTCAGGATGCCCAAAGGGAGCCAAGACACTGCAAACAAGAAGAGGATGAGGGCGAGATACTTGGCCATTTTGTATTCCTTCCCACAAACTCTTCCTCCTTCTCGAGGACTTGCTGAGCTCGGGCTTAGTTTTATCCACATGCTGTAGAAAATCTTGGTGTAGAGGGCACACATGATGAGCAAGGGAAGGAGGATCCAGGCGAAGAAGCTGAAATACACCACGTAATCCATTCTCATCACAGCCAAATAGCGACACTCAATGTAGCTGGAGCTGCCTGTGTGCTGGTTCCACCCCAGCATGGGGACCAGCCCCACCAGCATGGACACAAGCCAGCAGAGTCCCAGAATCACACAAATCCTTTTCTTCGTGACAGCTGCCCTGTACCTGGGTGGGCAGGAAGCATCAGCCATGTTAGATGCTATTCTTCAGAAAAAAGAACTACAATATTCAGGAACTTGGGCTTTTAAGCACTTTTTTCAGGTTGGCCTTATTCGAGATAAGCACAGTTCTGTGCAGTTGGTCCTTAGCAGCTTCTGATATTTAAAATGTATTTTGAAACTACAGGGGAACCCCCAAACGGTCACCGATTCCTTTTAAATGAGAACCCACAGATGCGGGGTCAAACCCTTTCCTCAGAAATACTGGTTTATTTTGATTCGCATCAGCAGAGCAGTATGGTTTCTCCCAGAGGAAAACCTAAAGACCACCACCTTATCCAGACTTCAAGCATATATACATTTATGAGCAACCCTTCCCCGACTCTCTGTAGCTTAACATCTTCAGGCATTCATTTCCAGGAGTGGAAACACTGGACTGGAGCACAACACTGCTGGTGCTCCATTGCCTACACTTTGGGAACCTCTGCCTTTGTGTGAGTTTCTCTCAGAGAACCGACAATACCCAGGAGGCCCTATGATGCTGCAGATAAGGGAGAAGGAAAATGTAAGGGAGGAGAGAAATGGGGAAAAGATGATGAGATGGGACCTTCGCCCAGACTCACCTGGTCGGCATCTTCACTCGCAGGTACCTGTCGACTGCGATGGCCAGGAGAGACAGGATCGAGGCATGAGAAAAGACCATCATCAGGCAGCACATGAACAGGCAGGAATAGAAATGGATGATGACTCCCAGGCTCACCAAGACAGCCAGCGGTGTGACAAGGATCCCCATGGCAATGTCAGTGAGTGCCAGGGAAACGATGTAAAAGAAGGTGGTCTTCTGAAGAGCTGGGTTCAGCTTCACTGCCCAGATCACCAAGGTGTTGCCCACCACTGCAAATATCCCAATAACAGACTCCATCATGATATAGCTCACATCCAGGCTGCCTACTGACATTTTGGACATCTGAGGCTGTTTAAATCCAAAATTAAGAAATGCTGCACTGCATTCGTTTTTTTTTCCTCCAACAGCCAGGTCAGAAGCCAGATCGTCCCTGCTCTGCCTTAGATTAAGTCCCTCATCCAGAATTTTGCACACTTCCTGATCTCCATATGCAATTCACTCTTTAAAGGTGAGCAGAGCAAATTGCCCATGAAGGTCCATTTATCAGATCTCCTATAACAAATCCCGTAACATCTTTCTTTCTGTCTCCTTGAGGTTTCAATACATTTATGTATGCTTTTGTAGAAGAGTCAACGTTACATAGTGGCAGCATCACACTGTGAACAAACCACAGGGGCTACCTATTGGATGTGGTAGTTTTGCTAGTCTGTTTTAGCCCCAAAAGCACGCTCTCCTCCCCAGCTGGGTGCTCTGTACTACCTAGCAGGGTGAATTAGCCAATGCACAGCTATACGGCACTGCAGCTAGATTGCTGTCTCTGAGCTTCTTTAAAGCCTGCTCAGTCTATACTACATGCAGCGTAGGTGCAGCATCAGAGGAAACAGAGCCAAGGGACTTTGAGTGATCTAGTCCGTTCCCCTGCCACAAAGAAGGGGTGGGGAGGGCAAATGTGAAGACACTCAGCTGGATTTTGGGTGAGCAAAAGGCAAATGGAGGGAGAAACGTTTTCTTTTGACTCTGTTAGACAAACTGTTCCCCTACAGCCCCACGCAGTACCAAGTTCTTGTTCTCAGGAGCTGCGTTTACAGCAGGCACAGGGCGGCAGAGGAAGGTGGGCCCTATTAAAGCCCCTATAACTCAGCTTTGCAGTAGCTGTCTCTATGAGAGGCATCCGGCTGCAGCCACAGGAGTAGATGACAGAAAAAGGAAGCTGGCAGCTGAGGTCAAGAGAGGAGATGAGAGCGAGTGCAGGAAGTGGGGACCGCTCTTACTCAAGCATGGCTGGCAGCCAGGAGGACACAGACAGTTCCCGTATCTGCTCAAAGCTGCAAAGTGCCAGCTACCCGCTCCTTCCCAGGTACTTCCCAGAGAAGTAACTCATTCAGCTTATGAAAGCCTAGCATACGTCCCAGCTGTGACCTTCACATGCCTCTCCTGGGATTTATCTCCTGCACCCACAGATATCCTGTGTCAGATTTGATTAGAAAACCAGCACAGCCAAGTTCAGTTGCAGACTGGGACTGTCTATAGACAGCTCACCATTTTCTCAGCAGTAATTCTGCCAAAACGCCCTCCAGTCAGGGAGCAAGAAGCATTTACATCGATTTCAAGGAAGCGGAATTTGTCCAACTCTTTTAACAGCAGAGAATAAAGAAGTCTCATTTATTTCTGGCTCTGTCTCTTCCCAGGGCTGATTTCACTCCCCTGTCCTCGGTTTTGCCAGAAAGTTGGATGGAAGAGATGGAGGACTCGCTGTCTGGGAAACCAAATGCTACCCATGTTTGCGTAAGGCTTCGTTACACTGATATGGCACCATCCACCTAGTTATTCACTTGCTATTTGTTCATTCCTGGAGAGCGTGCATTTCTGTTTGCCCAAGAGCCAGGTTACCCTGCGACTCACAGGCTGACATGAGCTCACACGTTTGCATCTCTTCTCAGTTTCATCTGAAATGGGAGCAGCTCTTTCACTGCAGACCCACGTCAAGGAGCAAGGCACCACGCAGTGCCGGGCTCACCCACAACAAGCAGATCACAGCTTTCACACCCTCTCCCTGCTACTTCCCATCACTTCCCACGCCTTTCCTCAATTTCTCCATCTTCCATAAACAAAGTGTAGGAAAGTATGCCACTCTCTGAACATGACTTGGGTGGTCATCATACTGATTTCTGGCAGAAATGAGGGCTCTCACTGAAAACATCACCTGCATTACGAGTGTTCTTGTCAGATTGAGAAAGGTCCAAGTAAAGAGTGTTTTTCGGCCACATCAGGGCCTTAACTGAAACAACTGAATTAAATCAAGTATTGGAATTTAATGAAAAACCCTTCTAACATCCCCTGAACTGTCTCATTTCCTACAGTGACTGCAGAGTGATTATCTAGATTGATAAGTGACAGCTTTGCACTGTCAACTCTGGTTACAGTTCTCCTGCTTCTAAAACTGTGGCTTGGAAGAGGAAGCAGTTAAAGTATTTGTTCATAGGTTGCTGGTAAGCAGGCTTGTGGAAACTTTTCCATTTTTTTTCCTTCAAAATAGCTTTCCAAAGTACTTTACTGATACCAGGCTGCTGTGAGCTTCAGGAGATGTGTCCAGAGGGGGAAACGTTTCCTGGATGCTAAGGTATTTGCAGCTCTGTGGAAAGGCAACAGCTGATTTGCTGCCCAAGTGCTGAGGATGTGAAATACTGGAAGAAGTTTGCATGCCAGAGAGTCACTGGAACAACTGAGCACAAGACATCGAGGACAAATCCCACACAGTCATCGATGTCCATGCTCCCTTCTGCAGCTCAAGCCAGGGTGGGAGCATCTCCAGCAACTCGCCATGCCAAACGACAGCCTGGTGCTGAACAGCCTGGATGGGATTTACATTGGTACCGAGTGCTTGGTTGCTTTGTTTGCCACTTTGGGTAACATCCTGGTCATCTGGGTGGTGAAGCTGAACTCGACATTTCATAACACGACTCTGTACTTCATCGTTTCCCTGGCGCTGGCTGATATCGCGGTGGGGATCCTCGTCATGCCCCTGGCCATCGTGGTGAGTCTGGGCATCAGCATCCACTTCTACACCTGCCTATTTATGTGCTGCCTGATGGTGGTTTTCACCAACGCGTCCATCCTCTCCCTCCTGGCCATCGCGATCGACAGGTACCTGCGAGTGAAGGTGCCAACCAGGTGAGCACTGGACCACCACGGGCCCCTCCACTCGCCCCACTCCTGCCAGCTTTTCCGTGCCCAGCCTCTGCCCCACGGGTGCCACCTCCTCTCTCCTCCTTAACTCGGCCCTTTTCTAACAAATATTTACTCTAAATGCATGCGTGCGCATGGAGAAAATACCTGTGCCTAAAAGCCCACCTGAGACGAGCTTTCTAGAGCAGGAACCACTCGCTGCAGTTAATAACGCAGCGCAGACAGACCCCGGGGGTGTTGGTGTGAGGCCGATAGCTCAGTGTTATTGCTGACCAGAATTTGGCCACAGGATGAGTATGTGGTCAAACAGTTGAATTCTTCAGATGTTTTGTTAGTTGCGCAGGGTGCTGGGAGTACTATAGATTTCTTTGCGTTTCTGAGGCTAGTCTTTTAAATAAAAATCCTTTTAGTGTTTGCTGAAAATACAAAAGAAGTAATAGACTTCTTAAGTTAGCCCTTAAGTCATTCACTTTTTATATTTGAATGGAAAAGTACGTAAGCTAGAAATGCAAAGCATAACCTCGAGCATGAAAGAATTCATATTTTTAATGGGGAAAGGACCTATAAAATTGAAGAATGAAAGAGCAGTTTGGTCCTACAAATGGCATAAACCAAATGTAAAGAGTAAGGTACACCCAAGGAAGCTGAGAAATAAGATAGGACTGCTAACAGTAGAAAAGCAATATCTAGGCAAGAGGAGAACTAAGATCATAGTGAAACAAGAAATGAAATAGCTGAAAACATCCAATTATAAAGAGGGGAAGTTAAGCATATGGGTGCTGCAAAGTAACTGTTACAAATGAAGAGTTAGGGTTTGTCTCAAAATAAAATTTGATTTCCCCCCCAAAAAAAGTTAATCCTCCATTTTGTGACAATGAACCTGTAGTATTTGAACATGCGAGTTCTTGAAACCATCCTTAACTATTTTCAACACTTCTGTTTAACACCACCTGGGTTTTCTTCCCCAACAGGTATAAAATAATCACTACAGGGAGAAGAGTTTGGTGGGCACTGGGTTTGTGCTGGTCTGTGTCCCTGCTGGTGGGATTAGTCCCCATGTTTGGATGGAACAAGGCAGAACCAAAAACCCCTGACTTTCTCAGGTGTCGATTTACCTCTGTGATGAGGATGGATTACATGGTATATTTTGGCTTCTTCACATGGACCCTCGTCCCTCTGCTCATCATGTGTGCTCTGTATGTTGAAATCTTCTACATCATCCGGACAAAGCTAAATCAAGGTACAACCAATGTGAGAGGAGCAGGAGCTTTTTATGGACAGGAGTTCAAAACAGCCAAGTCTCTAGCACTTGTTCTCTTCCTGTTTGCAATATCCTGGTTGCCTCTATGCATTATAAACTGCATTGTCTATTTTTACCCTAAATGTCAGATCCCCAAGTGTTTGATGTACTTGGGAATCCTGTTATCCCATGCCAATTCTGCCATGAACCCCATTGTCTATGCTTGCAAGATAAAGAAGTTCAAAAACACGTACCTTTTCATTTTAAGGACCTATATCCTGTGCAAAAAGCCAGGCCCAGTTCTTACAGAGCAAACAACAGACCAACAATCATAAATAAAGAACGAACGTTGACCTGCCAGTAGATACCAGAGCATTGATAAACCACTTCGCTTTGTTAAGAAACTCATGGGAAAATACGCGTTCTGTTTCATCTACGCCCGCTCTTGCACAAACTGTTTTATGATAAGGGCAAGCTCCTCTTACTTGATCTGATGCACATTTGACATTAAGCCCAAAAGGGTCATTCATGATCTTCTGCATTATTGTACCCCAGGGAATTCTGCTTGGTGATTTCTGTACCAGATCTTCTAGGCAGCCATCTTCATTTAACAGGACCTTGCAGTTTTTATTTATTGGCTTGGGCAACTCTTTGGTAGACCAGCGACCCGAAGCACCGGTAACAAGGCAGACTTTTTGCTCCTAGTTCCCCAGCTTGGATCCATGACCAACTGGTAAAAAAACAGTGCTTGTTCATTTCTAGTTTTAAGTCAAGACTGAGTCATTTTCTGTTATGATTTTGATTTCTCTTTTTGCCCAGTTATAGGCCCTTTGCTTACACACAGCCAGACTTGCCCTGACTTTTTTATTGGACCTGTCCAATAAACCTATAGCATCTCCTGCGACACCTCCACCTGCAGCTGACCTGCACTGTGAAATTACCCTCACCCGCTGCTGATGGTCCCACTGCTGACCACCTCAGCTGAAAGGCCAGAAGCTGCACAGACTTTGGTGACCCTCCTCTTTTTTGGGGGAGATCCTGTCAGGGGGAGACTTTCATCGCTTTTTAATCAAGACAATGCTCACCCCAGAAGCCTGCAAAATTGACCTCAGACATAGAGCACCAGGCAAGAGCCGAACCGCCGAACACACTGAAGCTATTAATTGATGAGATATGCTGGGGACGGGGGAGCATGCCAGGAAGAGACGACTGTCAGAAAATAAACTGATGATATCTTTAAGTTCTTCCCTCCTCCCCCAGCTACCTGACCAAGGATAGAACTGACTATCCCAAAACCATCAAGGATGCATTTTCCTAATTTGTTACTAAAATTCATCCATATTTGGGATTCTTCCTGCACAGCATGTTCCCGTGCTTAATTCTGCCTACAATCACAAACTGTTTTCCTAACACCTGATTTAAATGTAATTTGCTGCAAATCTCCTCTGCAAACCTGAAGAAAAGTTGCTCTTTTTGTAGCCACCTGTTAGAGATCTGAAGACTACCCTAAAGGTGTATGTAAATATGTGTCTATATATGTCTTCGTATTAAATCGTTTCAAAATACAGAGGAGATACCCAAGAGAAATTTTTTCCAGTAGGTTTGGGTTTGTTTTTTTTTTTTTTTTAACATAAGGATTGGTTTGGTCCACTGAAAAATAGGATAAATATGTTGTTCGTTGTTGGCAATACAGCAGCTCGCAATCCAGGCATCACAATCCTCACTGACTGTTCTTACACCTTTTATCTTCTCTGTCAATTTAGACTAAATTTGAGTCTGGTCAACTTGCTGCGGTGTTGTCACATTTTCATGAATAATAAATATTAGATGGATTTTGTATGAATTCAGCCTGCTCGTCTCCCACGACAGTCAAAAAAGCAGCCTACATGAAATCTCCACGCTGTTTTAGTCGGTGTCCTGACTGGGATGGCACAAAAATTGCAGTAAATATTACACCACAGCTCACACAGCCTGTTTTTAGGGAACATGGGTCAAGCTGAAAATAGGTCATTAAAGGCCAGGCTCTTTTTTCTCCACCTTTAAATAATAAAAGTGGTCTAGAAAAAGCAGAATAGGGAGTGCATCATTCTGTTATTTATCTCGGAAAGTGTTGGCAGCTGTTCCTTTAGCTGAGATCAGATATCTCAATTCATTATCTGATGTAACCCTTGTCACAGGCCAAAGCTCTGCCCTGTTACGCAGTTCAACTCTATTAGTAAACAGGCCAAAGGAAGTCACTGCGTAAGTACATCAGAGTTTTGCTACATGACTTCTCGTTATTGGTTGATAGAACTGATTACTTCCAGCAGAAAAACAGGTCCCTCCTAAAGAGCAGAAAATTATTCATTAGAATGATGCACAGCAAACTTTGGCTATATACTTTTGAGAAATTGAGAAAAGAGGGAGCAACACTGCACCAAATTCCTAGCAGGCTGCCTGACAAACTCCAAGAGAACAAGGCGTAGGGATATGGAGAAAGAACAGAAACAGAGAGGACTGAGAGCAGGGGAAACTGTCCTGCCTTCTGAAAGAGCGCTGCAAAGGAGAGCAGTCTCAGCAAGCTGACGGACCCCACTCAGCCCCCCAAGAGGGAACCCCGGGCAACAGCTCACCTTCTCATGACGAAGCAAGGCGCTCAGCACAGCTGGACCCAGCCTCTCTCCACAAGGCAACCAGAGGAGGAGCTGCCCTGCTGCGGGAGAGGGTTCATCAGCTGCCTTCTGCCAGTGGTGGTGCTGGCTGGAAAACATTCATGCAGGTCTAGGTCCCCCGTTCTCACTTCTGCCAGTTACTCTGGAAATAGTTCCGGCGTTCAGCCCCAGACAGAGATCAAACAGGCTGAATAATGCTTAAACTAGATGTGAAGATGGGTGAAGGCCCATACCAACAGTCCACTTGTATACAAATATCACTCAGGGAAAGCAGAGGATTTAGCTCTCCTATGAGAGCTGACTTATTGCCAGCTGAGGGAAATGCAGCCTGACAGTCACGTCAACATCATCACTGTAGCTCTAATAGTCCATCCACTGCAACCAGATGTCAATTCCAAAATACCGGGGAATATCATAGGCCACTACTGCCCATGCATCCTTCAAAGCACCATTTAACCCGTGAGCCGTTTCCACCCACCGTTCCAGGGTTGGAAAATTTGTACTGGACTTTCCCAT
>NW_008825543.1:1395811-1404919 GCF_000699105.1 Pygoscelis adeliae
TCTTTGGGGAGACCACAAGTACGAACACCTCTGGTACGAACACCTCTAGCAGAAGCCTACTGAAATAGGGAAAATGGGAGAACCAAAATAGAGAAACACCTCTTCTATTCTGATTAGCAAACACAGCTGTCCCAAATTCCTCTATCTGTCTGTAAAACAAAGAGTTGGCTGATGGCTACCATTAAAAGCTGTGTATGACTATGCAGAGCTCTGGGAATGGGAAAGGGAGAGACAGACAGATGCTCTGGGATGAGTCTGAGACTTGTCAGCAGCCACGCAGCAAACGGAGGTTCTCTGTCACCCTCCATCTCCAAGGGCTGTACCAGACTCCGCTCTGTAGGTAGGCACACAAAATTGCTGCACTGTGGTTGGCAACATTTCACAAAGTACATGAAATGGTTGTGCTAAGTCTCAGTACAATTCACGGTGAAGGAACATCTACATGAAAAACCCAGCGTCCTAGCTGGTCTCAGGGGGAAGCGCATGGTGAGTCACCTTTGCTTGCACTTGTAACACAGGATCTAACAGTGTAGGAAGGTAGTGTGCTTGTTGGTATGGTGCAGTAACTTTTGTGCAAGCCAGGTAAGTTTTCAGACATTCTTACTTCAGTCGCTGTCAGGCAGCGGAGTAACACTGTTATTAAACAAAAAAAAATTGTGAACCAACTACAATCATCCCTCACAAACTTCTCAGCAGCTGCACATTTTGAGGAGTAATATAGCATTGTCTCTATTAAATGGCACTTGAAAAATCTGCCAAGACTGAGATGAGAGCAGATACAGCAAAACAAAGACAGCAAGTTCTACTCCTGACCCTGTAAAACGGTCGGCAGCCTTACCCACAACGCCTCTCAGGCCAGATTTCAGAACACAAATGGTGTTTGTGCACCTGCTTTTCAGTGGTCCCCCGGACTTCCACCAGCTTCTACAGGCACGAAGGCAGGACAAGCCAGCAGAGCTGGCAGAGGTGGAGCCACTGCTCTGCTAACTGCTTGTTGGAAAGACACCAAACGCACCAGTCTAAGCTGAGCTAAACCCAGCTGCTCCCCTATGGCTTTGTGCTGCCATCAGGCGGCACATCCAGTCTCACCCGCCTGAAGCCTCTCAGATGTGGGACTTGCTGTCCTCAGCTGCAGTGCACAGGACGCTGTAGGACCCGAGGCCCTTGTCCTGCCTAAGAGATTCCTCTAGAGAGGTGTTTACAATAGCACACACACACAATCATCTGCATTTTCAGAGAAGAGACACATCTGCCAGAATCTGACGCGCTCTGGTGACCAAAAACAAGGAGGCTTCTGAAACCCAGAGGGTTGAGGCGGCAGGAAACTTAGCTCCCATTCAGCCGTGCAGGAGAAGCGTTGTACGACAGAGTTCACTGCACTTCCTCAGCCACCAGACCTGCCACCCGTGGGCACAGGAACATGCAGAGAAACTTCTCCACAGCTGCTAAGGCTGAGTCACTAGTGGTAACTTATTCCCCAGTTTATGAAAAGGGGGTGATTTTTAAACTTTTTACAATATATTTAGAATGCTCTGGGTAACAACACATCAATGAACATGTCCATAAATTTTTATTGTCACACTGTGATTGTGCATTTCCTTTCTGTGATCCAATCAGGAAGCAGTCATTTGCATACAAACATTTCATTATCATAACTTCAATAAGCAGAAAATAACTTATCAGAGCACCTGGCAATCAAAAAACAAGAAAAATTCTATAGTCAGTGACAGAAGAGAGAAACAAGGGCACAGACGTGAATAAATGCAGAGAAACATTTCCATTTTTCAATTCTGGTAGTTCAAAGCACTAGCAAACACACAAATGGAAGCTTTACAAGCACATTGTAAGGACTCACCAGAATTTCTACAGATGAGGAAATACGGTATAAAAAGCAACTTGTCCACAACTGTTGGCAAGCAGTTTGGAACAGGAGACGTTCGTTTCCCCTTATAACTATAAAATGAGCTGATGTTACATACGGCAGTGCTGGCATTTTTCAGATCACTGTAGGCCTTGATATAATGTTCTGGTGGCATTTAATGTGCAGAACATGCAAACGTCTTCATTTCACTAGAAACTTCACACAGCCATCAATGTCTGACTTCGCTGGAAGACTAGAGTGGTGTAAGCAACCTCATTCTGGGGATGTGAAAGAAGCCACAAACATTAGAGTGTGCAAGCATCACATCTCAGCGTGAACTTCCCGCTTTTAATTTGTCCTCAACGCTACACACCATAAGCGGTCAGTCTGTCCCTGCACATGGGAAATCTACTAAACGCTATGCTGGATCAGTCCAGTCCCCCATCCTAGCTCAGGATCCTGGGTTGACTCTGCATTAGGGGCTTCCAAAGAATCAATAACATGAACAAAAACTGCAGAAAATCTTGCCCTTTAGAAAGATTTTCCCCTAACTGACCTAATTAGTGGTTAAACCACGACATGTAGCCCCAG
Organism: Pygoscelis adeliae; assembly: GCF_000699105.1. Taxonomy (NCBI): domain Eukaryota; kingdom Metazoa; phylum Chordata; class Aves; order Sphenisciformes; family Spheniscidae; genus Pygoscelis; species Pygoscelis adeliae. The sequence continues at coordinate 1,398,264 of NW_008825543.1, forward strand.
AATCCTTGAAATACATGGGGAGTTGGCATTTGAGCCCTGTGATAACAGAGAAGGAATATCTTTCCCTCCTACATGTCGAGGTACCTCCTCAGGTAACTCACTGCAACTGTAAACACAGGCTGAAGCCTTGGATGCACAAAAGAAAGCACTCTTCCTCAGTCAAAAGAATTGTCGACTAACACTTGAGTCTCGCAAGAGCAAACGTCTTTTCTCCCTCCCCCCCCCCCCCACAATTTTTTCCACTCCCCCCCAAACCATCCTCTCAAGAATCTGAAGTCTCTGCATGAAGTATTAGAAATAATAGTTGTGACCTTTACCTGGATGTCCTTAGCAGATTCCTCAGTCGCTGTCTGGGAGGGAACTCGCTCTTGTAAATTTTGGTGGGATCTCTTACACTCTAGGAAGGAGAGGGATACCAGTCTCAGCTGTCTGCTCCGTGTTTGGAGACAGCAGCGCAAGAGAGGCGCAAGAGTGGGGTGACAGAGCAGCACCAGCGAGCGCATGGCTTCGACACAGCTTGTAAAAATCTGTCTCAGACCTTCACTGCAAAGTCAGCAGTTTGGCAGCCCAGGCAGGAGGGTAGCCCCTGCCCCTGCCCACCTGTTGGAAGGGGCTAGGATGAGAGCAGCTGATGAATTTGATGAGAACTTGGTGCGGCCAGTGTTAGGATGAAAAAAAACCAAAACAAACACAACCAACAAAACCCACTACAACTCAGCAGTGATAAACTTAATTCTTCCATGAAAACAGCCCCAGGATGATTCATGAGTAGTTACCACCAGGAATGACCTGTTCATCAATACATCCATTATTCAAGGGACACATAATTTGAGCCTCTTTCAGAGTAGCTTCTGCAGAAGTTACTTTGAAACCCTAGTGCTGTAAGATGCAGCCCAAAGAGCATGGAAACTTAGCACCATCCGTCTCAAGATGTGCAGCACAAGATGTTAAGCACTCCTCTGCCACCAGGTCTGGATCATCACGCTGCCGTTACTCCCTCTACTATGCCACTTACTTCCTCTGATGATGTAGATGATTGCAAAGACCAGAACAGTCAACAAGATGCCGGAGATAAAGGCTAACGATATGTAGAGTATTTCATAGCTGTTGATACACAGAAAATAGTCTCAGAATCCCCAGTTTTAACAGAGGTGTTGAAGAATCAGCAGTGCTCAAATTCACCAAGCTTTATGAAGTGCACTACATCATTTATCCCAAGCCTCATGAGATTAAAAGGTGCATATCTGCATTAAGCATCACTATGAATTAAATATCTAGTGCACAGACTAGGAAATTCTAAGCAACCTTTTAAAACCCTAAGACATAAAACCTATTACATGTAACTCCTCCTGCAAGAAGGAGTCTGCAGTCTCAAGGAACTCTGTGTTTGAAGTCAGGAAATAAAGGTGGAACATTTACATATCAATCCAGTATTGGACTTCTGGAGCTCTTAAGTCAGCCGCAGAGGTATATACAGTGGTACGTACAGTGACAGTAGTGGAAATGGGTTCCGGCGTAACTGGAAGTGAATAGAAAAAAAAATATCAAAACCTGGTTTTAAACGTGTTGATTTCTCCAGTAATATTACAAGCAACAAGAACTACATAGAGGCACACGCCTATTCCAGTAAGTATTATTGTAAGTGTAACATTTCTCTATCAGAGGGCTGAAAGTAAAAACACCAGAGAAATTTAGTTACTCATGTTATTACTGTCCCACAGTGTCCTTCGGCAGCCATGCAGTTCTTCCCCAAATGCATACATCTGCTAAGCTACCCCCACAGCAGCCCGTTTTGAATCAGGGCAATATCAACTTAGTCAAGAATACTGCATCTAAGAAAATTCTCTAAAGAAGAAAATACCTGCATTTGCTTTTGAGGCTCTACTTCCCATTCTCTCCAAACACTAATGAACTGTAAGAGAAGCTAAAAGGAGGGGAGGGGGAAGAGAGAGTTATACACACACACGAGAACAAAACAAACCGACCACCTTCTTCTAACTCCCAGGCTTTATTTAGTTTTTGTCAGTTTCAGACATCTCATACAAACCGGCACAGAGTCACAGCAGCAAACCCAGCAATTACTCAGCACGAATCCTACTTCCCAAGGTCTTCCTGCCCCTGTGCACGCACAGGCGTGTTCACTATGCTTTGATGAACGCGCTGCCTTCTTTCAGAAGGATCGAGTATATTTAATAACTAAAAAAGCACCCACAGTATTATTTTTGCAGCAGCTAGAGCTGAGTGAACATTTTCATAATCAGAAGCAGCTTTGACAAAATGCCCCTTTAAGTTTTTCTTCCTCAAGTTACACTGACTTTTTCCACCAAAGCAGGAGCGGTAACAGGAGCGATAACTTTCTTCTCAAATTTGGGGGTGGAATCTTACAGATAGGGAAGTACCAGTCTACTAAAAAACTCCTACCCCGGTATTTCTCACTACATGGCTTGCAAACTGCACAGTGTTAATAACATGGAAGTATTACCAACAACATGAAAGTAAACATCCTGTTACCATCGTCTTTTTCTGCTGCATGCCCACTGCCGCCCGCATTCCACAAGAGTCAGACACCTGAGGCCTCCCAGTTTCCTACACCAAGTCTAAAAGCGCGTTGTTTGCAGTAAGAGAAGTAACGGCAGTAAGCGATACACCGTCTTACCTCGCACGGTAGGACTGCTGCCCACCTCCTGGTTGAAGACTCCTGAAGCGTTAGCGGGGCAGTTTAACCATGGGCTTTGTGAAAAGCATCTCTGTCAAAACTAGTTAAAGCTCACGTGTCATTCAAATGTGGGGTTACACAGATGTGGAAGTTGAGCAACTTCACTTTATTAAAGTAACAGGAAACTACAAAAGACACCTGCATTCTCAGGAACTGTTGATCTAAAAAAAAAGTAAGCGAACGATCTGAAGCTGCCTTTAAGTAAGGTTCTTAACTCTAAAGTACACCATTTTTGCTGAACTGTTGTATTAAAAAGCATAGAAAACTGTGCTATTTTACTAACTCCACTGAAAATAAGCATTTCCTCACTCTAGTACCAATCCGCGTAAGAGAGGCATGTAAGCACACCCTAGTCTGCTTACTTAAGTTTATGTACTAAATAAATCACTTCCCAACACAGAAAGGATGAGATTACACATAGGCAAGTGCTTTGCTCAGCTGGGACATTTGAGATATAACAAAATCCTTCAGGGAAAAAGTTTCCTATAAAAAAAATGAAAATGCTTATACTGTGTATTATCATAATACACATAAAACCATTTTCCTTCTTACACAAAAAAGGAAAAAGCAACTTTTTTTTTCTATGAAAGTCTAGCAAAAAACCCACCACCCTCTAGAATAAACTTATCCATTTCACTGTTTTAAACGTGATACTGGCGAGTTCAGTTGAAGCCAAGTTTTCCGGTAGCTTTTGGTACGCTTCCTGCCAGCTACATCCTCTTTTTTAGAGAGCAGAATAATGCTTTCATTACTATTTGAAGCTTTGTTATGAAAGTGGTTTTTCCAGTTCTTTTTTAGAACGAGGACACTGAACTCAGGGCACCTCCAAGTATTGGACTAGGTGAATGGAAGCACCGGCTCTCATTCTGATTTTAGAACATGTTTACAGTTACGGTAGATATCTATATGTCATTATCACACAGAATTCTAAAACAAAAACTGATCACTGTATTAGCACCAGAATTTTTCACTGCGAAGTTCTGTATCTTGTCTCTGGAAGCGTTCAGGACCAAAGAAGGAACCAAACAGAATCATACGTACTGTAGTTGCAAATAATCCCCCAGATTAAATTAACTGTAGTGGTTTACAAGACCAATCTAGCTACTTCAAACATAAAAAGGAAATTACTGTTGCTACTGCTAGTGAAAGACAGCAGAGTGGTTTGTTTGTTTGTTTAATGATGCTTCAGAATCATACAGTTTCCAACAGTAAGTAACGAGACACGTCAGTGGAATCAGACATGGTTACACTGCTGCCTGTGCACTCTTCGATAATGCCTTCAGGTCCAAAATGCACTTTGCGATACTCTCCTTCTGCTGCAAAAGAACGGAAAACAGCTTTCAGAAGAAAGACTTTATGGAAGACATTTAAACAAGCAAAGTATGCATTCTAATGCATTTCAGATACTCCTTTTTAGACCCATGAAATGAGTTACAGATTAAAAGGTATATAAATATAGCTCACAAAGTCAGAGATTCACATCCAAACAATAGCCTGCATTAAAGCACCTGCATGCAGTGCTAGGAACACTTTTTCTTTTTTTGTTGTTACCAGCTTCATTCCTTAAAAGAAAGGACATCTAGAGCCCATCTGCAGATCTTAAGCTGCCACGGTCTTACACGGAGAGTTTTACAAGTGAGTTCCCTGACCTGTTAGCTATCCACCTTATCACAAGCTTAGCTCTACGCTGCAACAAACACCACACGTGATTTACCTTAAATCACCAGCAACACAAGCATCTGGTACCTAGTAACTGGGCTTGTTAGCTCTTACTCAGCAGTAGGAATGCGTTGCAGCCACATTTGGAAGTCACCCAAAGATGACCTATCATCTTCTGGCTTAAGCCAGAATCACCAGACAGCAAATATTTGTGCTGACTAAAATGTAAAGCAGATTTAAAAAAAAAAAAGCAGCAAGTACCTGTTGAGGTGTGATGCTCTGAACAACATTTTTCTCCACCCAGTGAATCATGTGATCTTGTTCTTTCTGACGCTTTAAATTCTGCATAGCCACTTGATAGTCCAGCCTTTTCTTTACTTCATTGTACACTGTCAGTAATCTTTCTCGATAATTAGTTTCCAGCAACATAGCAATGTTATTCTAGACACAGAATATGAAATCAAAGGGTTAGCATTTGGCAAGAACGCAGAACAGCAGCAGAACACATTCTATAGCAAAAGTCACTGGATCAGGTGGTGGAACCGGCCCTGTCCACAACACACTGAGGGTAAATGGTTTGTTAACTTGCTAGCGATTTAAGAGGCACCCAGGTTACGTAGCAGAGACTGCAGCGGGAGTGAACAGTAGAGCTGGAACTGCGTACCCGCTTGGCGTCAAAGAGGTAATTGCGGCCCTCAACCCGCCATTGCTCCTTCTTCTCCCGTTCGATGGCAGTCTCAAGATCTTTAATAGCTTCATTTTTCACAGCTAAAGCTTTAGCAACTTTCTCCTGGACGAAGAAACAAAAAATATGCTTCAGAACGAAAGCAAGATGCAAGGAAAACAAGTGATCTGTAATTAACTTCTGAAATTCTGCATTAAGATTTGAGAAATGTCTGCATAAACTGGACTGTGCCAGGGTTGAGGTTAAAGGATGGCAAGACAGAAGAATTAGGGTTCACAATCAATTGTATTTTAAAAAAAAATTATTTCGTGCTGGTATGAAGTGTTTTATTTTTGAAGACTTATTGTAACAACACCAACATAAGACCTAACACATACCTTATTTAAGCAACATTCTGAACATATTAGACTCAGATTTTTTTATGAGAGCCTGGACACAGTATTCTTTTAAATATTTAAGCAGGTAATTTAGAATAGTTATTAACTACTACAAACTTAGATTATGGTTTCTTTTGTTACCTCATTAAGTTTGTCTGCAAAAGCTGCTACGTCAGAGCCATATTTTTTTACGCCATAAATGATGACTGACAATATGCAGGCAGCTGCAACTGTCTCATGGTTAATTACATAGATTTCCTTAGAGAGAAGGTAAAGCACGAGTCCAGTTCCCAACATGTAAGGCCCTAAAGAAAAAATAAAGCAGCAATATTTGTACAAAGCATAAAGATGCTCACCAAAGTCAAACACCTAAGAGGTAGCTAGTTTAAGGCTTACAAGAAGAAGTGTTCTCTTTTACCACGACAAAAAGTAGAACCCAATACCACCAAGGGGAAGGGTGCCGTGAGAACGCTCACCAGAAGTGGAAGCAACTTGCACCTTGCATGGGACCTGCTGCTTCTGCTCATTCAGAAACAGACAAAAACCTCTGTTTAAAGGTTTTGAGGGCCAGCAGGCAAATAAATCTCCCTGCAAGATCAAGCTCACGACAGTCTTTTAGCCTTTAAAGCACAGATGCCTAGCTTTAAAGCCAGGACGTGCTGCACTGGCTCAATTCTTCACAACTTCCTTCTGCATATGCAAAAAATAATTTTCCCTAGTATTTTACCTTTTCAGCAGCCAGAAGTGATGGACAGAACTAAATAAGCATAACTAAACACACATTAAAAAAAAAAAGTATATGTTAACCTGTGACTCCTGTTTTAGGATAGAGAAACTGGAAAAACTCCTCAGGGATCAAACCATAACGTACTTCTCCTCCTTTCTCAGGCAGAGGTGGCAAAGGAGCCAAACACTGCTGAGTTGTATGCAGCGGTCTTGAGGTGTGTAATACGCTACAAATAATGAGAAAGTTTCCATTAAGCTTCTTAAAAAAACCCAGCCTTAGATGAGACTCAAACACAGTTCCAATTAAAGCGGTAGGCATTAATTTGACACGCCTCCTGTGAGGAAGTGGGCGGGACTAGATAACCTCCAGAGGTTCCTTCCGACAGTAACTATTTTATAAGCCCACAACATTAATTAGGCACGTAAAGACAAAACCCCGGAATAACGTTATTTAAAGACAACGACTGGCAGGTTCCTGAGGCGCTCCCCGGCC
>NW_008825543.1:1406073-1416149 GCF_000699105.1 Pygoscelis adeliae
GGCCGGCAGCACCCAGGCTGTCAGCGGCGGCAGGGACTTCTGGTGAGTGTCCCCAGCCCAGCGGCCGTGCGCCAGGGCCGGTGCCGGGTGCTGACTGCTCGCTCTTGTCCACAGCGTGAAGGTCTGGGACCTCCCACAGCAGACGGTGCTGCACTCCTACAGAGGTGAGTGCCACACCGGCCCCATCGCCCGGCTCTTCCTGGCCCCTCGCCGGTTGCTGCAGGCTGAGCTCAGTCCAGCAGCATCGCTGGTTATCTGTCTGCCAAACCACACTTGGGGCCGTGATCGAATGTCTGCCAGTCTGTGGAGTTTCCAGCACAGCCTTATTTCTTTGTCTGTTGTTCATTTGTCCTCACAAAATGAATGCTATAAGGCTTAGTTTGCCTTGCATCTCTAAGAGTATTTTAGAGTATTTTTTCTGTACTGAAATCTTTCTTCCACCTGCATACGATCGTGTGATCTCCTAACCCGTATTTGTTTCGAACAACAGCTCATTGGAGGTGCCAGTCTCAGGAGATGTGGTATTGTGATCTCTAGCCACAGCAGAGGCCATATTTTGTTTGATCCTCTCCCCCCGGCCCCTTTGTAACTGACCTGTCTGGAGGGGCTTCCCCAAGCTTATGCATGTCACGGGGACTTGACTGCAGTGGCTCTGGATTTGGCAGCTCATCAGTTTGGGAGGAAGCAGTTGGCTATTGCTGAGTAGAAGTTAACCCTGTATCTGGGCATAAACTATTCTTTATTACACTGCTGTGCCTTCAGCGGTCCTTGGGAATATGCGGGAAAGTTGGATACAATCTTTGAGGCTCTTTATCCTTTTGTGCTTTTGGTAGCTCACTCCGGTTCAGTGACATGTGTGGCTTCCTGTCCTGGTAAGGACACTGTGTTCCTGTCCTGTGCTGAGGTAAAGCTCGCTCTCTGTCTAAATCTACCCAATAAAAGCGATATTTTAGTTATTTACAGTTAAGTGCACTTACTGAGAAACCACCTGTTGTGTCACAAGCTGCGTACCTGTGTTATTTCAATGTTCCAGTCTGATAAGTTGCCAATCGGCTTACCAAGCTGATTTCTACAGGTTTGTATTAAAATGTGGGAGTTGCCAGCACTGTCCTGGGGATGACTGAAGGAGCTAACTTGCAGTTGATGGCAGCATCATTTTTAACACAAAGGAAGAGGTGGTGTGGGTTTGAATGTGGGTCAGTGGCGGTTCTGCAGTGAATCTGAGTTATGCCTACGCCCTGCCACAAAGAAGTTGTAGAAACCTTCTCATTCACTTTGGATTTATAGGACAGCAGAACTTTACTCTGGGACACCAGATGCCCGAAACCAGCTACTCGAATTGGTATGTTTCTGTATGCAGTCACTACTTGCGTATGAGTTTTTGTTGGAAGAAATAAATTATTTTATGCCTGACTTCACTATGTCTAACTTCAAATCTAGCGATCTGACCATTTGGGCAGAAAAAGCCTATTAAAACCTAAGGAAGTTTAATACTATCACAGAAGTACAATAAGCTTTTAAATATTTGTCTTAGTGCAGTAGCAGTGCTAACTAAGATAGCGTAGGAATATCTTTGTACTGTCTCTTTTCACACTCATCCTAATTTATTTACTTGCAGTTTGCAGTGCCTGTAATCACCTCCCTACCTCAGTCATGTGGCATCCACAGAAAAGTGACATCTTTGCTTTGGGTAAGGAGTGATCTTACTGACTTTAACCAGACAAATCAAGGTCTTCCTTTTCACATGACAATTTTGCTAATAACCTCATTCTCCCTTCCTCTCTTAAAGGTGATGAAAATGGAACAGTTGCATTAGTAGACACAAAGAATCCTGATTCTGCTCTCAGCTCTGCTGTGCATGCCCGAAGTATCACGGGGTTTGCATTTTCTACACATAGGTACAGTCTGATATACTGGCATAGAATGTGTGTCTACATACACTTGAAAGCCTTATTTGTTTTTAGAGTAAAACCTATGAGTACTAGTTTTGTTCTTTTTATCAAGATCGATAGTGAAGAATAGAGTAAACAAAACAACGTCTCACTTTTGACAAGGAGTGTGTGAATGTACATAAGAACGCTCTTGCAGCATTCAGAATTATTGACCCACTCACTGTGGGGATTTTTCTAATTACAGTCACCTCTGCTTGAAGAAGGATTACTTGCTTTCCGATGCTAATAGAATATTCTCGCTTAGTGTGCTGGCAACCTGCCAAATGATGATGAAAAAATTTTTGTAAGATTTGGTATCTGTTAATTCACTGTACCTGGGTCAGGCTCACTAAGAAATGTGCTTTTCGCAAGGTTATCCCTAAGCAGCTTTCTTGTATTTGATTGTTCTAATCGTGGTCTCATCTCTGTCCTCTAGTTCACCCTTACTGGCTTCAATCAGTGAAGACTGTTCAGTAGCTGTTCTTGACTCAGACCTCTCAGAGGTGTAAGTACTAGACAGAATGTATTCACTACTGTAGCCGTTTGTCTTGTTGACTTCTCATTAAGCTAATTATTTATCCGTATGCTGAGTGGAAGATGAGAACACTCCTTAAATAGGGGAGCATCATCCGAACAAACTAGCAGTTAGGAATTGCACAAGCCCATAAACTCTTAGTGACAATGCTTTATGGCTAATGGAGTGTTCATGTTTTCCAGGTTCAGAAACCGTTCTCATCGAGACTTTGTAAAAGGCTTATCGTGGTCTCCTTCAGACAATGCCTTGCTCACTACAGTTGGATGGGATCATCAGGTTTTACATCACACTGTCCCCATACCAACTGGTGAAGCTTCTGGAGTCAACTGTGTAAAAGAATAGTTTTATAAACTCATGGTCCAAATTCCTTCCTGGCATTACTTTGATTGTGCTGAAGTCAAAGGCGTGTGTGAACTGGAGTGGGTATGGTCTGTTGTCTGCCTTGAAGCTTGTGACTAAGAAGGTTCCTGTAGTAATTTTGAATTAGGCATAAATTAGTTACAAACCAAGCTTTACCCTCTCCTCAGGAGTTGGCTTTACCTGTGATAAGACTTCAGTATTTTACCCAGAAAAAAAATTTACTTCAGGCACAGAGGAGACTTGGAGAGACAGGGAATTAGGTATAATAAAAAAAATCAAAAAGACTCGATTCCTCCCTCAGTTCTCCAAACCATCCATGGAATTAATAGAAACATTTTTGGGGAGGTTAAAAACACCACCTCTTGTTAGCTGGATGCGAGAGCCTCACCCTTGAGCAAAGCTCTTTGCTATGTAAATCAATTCTTCCAACTGAATGGGAAGATGGGTTAGCATTTAAAAGCTAGAAGGGTTCCACTGCTGTCTCATTGCCAGCATGTGGTTTAGAGGGCTGGTCTTCAGTACCTACTAGTGTGGATCCTATGGTGAGCACTGTTTGTGCACTTCTGCTCCCTTGATGGGTATCACTGGGATACCAGTGCTTGGTGTGAGAAGTCAAGTATGCTGTATGATAAGGATCCCAGCTGTAGCCCTGTAATTAAAACACCTTTGTGATAGTGCATGACACATGCTGAAATACTGGGACCTCTGATGCTCAGCATTGGCTTGCAGCTGAGGCCAGCTCAAAGGGGCTGTTACTGCAGCATGCTGAAAGCCAAGAGCAGTTAGCCGTTGCTGTGCTGTTTGACACCATGTTCCATCTCCTCTGTGCTGAAGACAACTTATTCAAAGGTAAGGCCTGTGAACAAAAGTTTATGTAAGGGAAAAACTGGACTAAGGACTTCAGTTTTCATTTGCTTGCTCCTATAAACAGACTGCTTAGTGATAAATGAGACTCCTTATGCACTTGTGATGAGTGGCTTTTTGTGCTGGAGACTGAGGGGACCAAGCATTCCCATAATCCCCAAAACAGACTCCATATAATCCTTAGAGGTGTTTTTTGTAATATACCACATACTTTTCAAACTAAACTGTTTCCCTGGAACATACTTAACTGAAAAAAATCATTGCTCTGCATGCATTGCCACTGCTCTAGATGTGGCTTGGTCTGGCCTAATATTTCCTAGACAGTATAAAGCAGGTCCTGACTAATGAAACAAAAAATACTATTGAGATGAATGCTACTCCTGTTTCTTTAGCATGATAGCAACACTAAAACATACACCACTTCCAGTGGGCTTATCCCTGCATAAACATAGGTTTTAGCTGATCCAAATTATGCAGAGCCCACAATTAATCTTTAGGCAGACTAAGCTTTCCCAGGCTCTGTACTTTTCTCATACTCTTTCTAAACCTCATTTGCTGCTTTTTCAATTCCCGTGTCATAAAGGTGTTTACAGAGCAGACATCCTGATCTAGGGCAGTGTATGACAAGGAAAAGGTAAATGATTATAAAAACTGACACATTTCTTCAAAAGTACCCCTCGAACAACTAAAAAGTTACCTGTTATGGACCTCTGATGGTGTACTGAAAACTGAAATAGGTCTTGTGCTGTTTGTGAAAAAGTTGTCTTGGAAAAAGTGGAAGACGGTTTTTAAATAAATCATAGTTTTCATTTGTACCTGGGTATAAGTTTCACTGGGCCACTTCTGTAGTATTGAAGAGCCAGCTGAGATCATTCACACAGTTCCAGTGAAGTTGTGATTTCAGTCCCTGAAATTAAAGCCGTTCTTAAATAAATATGCACCGTATTACTGCTTAATGCTAGGGTCCTATGATTCTTCAGCACTAGTGCAAGGCAGGCTGTAAGTCAGTCCTGCTTGTTTTCAGGAAGCTTTTCTTTCCAAAACTTGAAGTAGGTTTTCCATTGTGCATAGCTAAAAAGAGGAGTTTCAAATGTCAAGTATTGAATCACGTGAAGTTCCTCACATTGCCACCCTGTGAGCAAAACACAACAGTCCATGGCAAAAAGCATGGTGGTGGAAGGTGGAGCCTAGATCAACAACAGGTCATTATCGATATATTAATCCTGTTCTTTTACAATTGCTGAAAGACTTTTAGTGTGGCAGCACAAAAAAAAAACCCCAAACGTTTCAGCATCTGGGTGAAGGTTTATGTTCTGCCACAGGAGGGCAGCAGCTGCCAGCTTGACAAGCGGCAAGGCAGCATCTCCCCCAAACGTTTGGACATTTCTTTAAAAAGTATCTATTTTTTTTTTAGCCACTTACACTTGGTTTTTTCGCCATCGTAAGAGAAGCACAGAAGAGTGGCAGTTTATCTAGGAGTCACTCATGTTGTGTTCGCTTGGCTCCTAGCTGATTGTACCAGCAAGGCCATATTAAATAGTCCCACCAACAGGCAGGCGGCGTGGCAGAAACACTGGCAATACCACACCAAAGCTTGTTGACTGTAGCTCTCTGCAAAGGAATTGGAGAATTCTCTGGGTTTTGCGATACGCTCACACTGTCTGGACTACTTTACATGCCGTTCACGTTTGGGGATGCTTCAATAACTACATTGTGGCTAGAGTAAAAGCTTCAAGATACACATTGCACGCTTCCCTCCCGATGAACCTGGTTCTGTAGCCAGAGCTGGATTAAAGAGGTGAGAATGTAAATAAGTATAATTTTGAGGAGTGGAGAGAATAAGCCACTATGAAGACAAGCCTGCCTTTTATGTTGCCGCTTGTATTGCTCACACAGTATTTTCAATTTTAAGTACAACATTCGAGTTAGGACTTGCAAATAAGTATGCAAGTTTCTTTACTAATGAAAAGCTCAAACCCAAGAACTATTTATAGAAGCACAGGCTGAACTGCACAGGCTCCTTTGCCAGCCTGCCTAACCAGCTGGATGTGAGGGGTGTTTGCAGAGTGCCAGGGCAGTTAGGGCTAGCTGCCCATTCATGCCTTGATTGGGCTTCTAAAAACACTTAAATTGCCACAGGGTTTATATCAACAACTGGTAAATAGAAATTGGACCAAGCCCTAGGTAAGCTGAAATTCAGACTGTTGCTGAGGCCAGTTTGAGCTACATTTTCCTGTCCTTTTAATCTTACATGCAGAGATCTCGATCTTGGAGCAGACGAACCACTTAAGCAACACTAAATAAAGACAGACCACACGTGTAATAAAACAATATGTCCAGACATATTTAATGCAAGAAGGTTGGTGTTCAGTGGCGCTCATAAATAAGACACTTGGACACTTTACAAGTAAAGCTATCAGTTATACTACATTAGCAGGTACTTTTGAGGAAGAGGCAGCTGCAGGGGGTAATTTAAGTTGTATCAAGACCTGAATGCCCAAACTGCATCAGAGAGTTGAAGTGAGAATAATTCCATTGCCAGGCTTCAAGATTGCTTTCAGCACTAAGACTGGGCTATAAGGCAGGTTGCTTTGCTCCATTACTACCCCTCAGTTTCTTCCTCTTCTATTGCTAAATTTATATAGTGAAACAGAGCTGGGGAGAAGGAGCAGAAATGGGAATCGGAATAGAGTTTATCTACGTGCTGTCCTGACAGTTACCTGACCAAGGAAGAGGGAACTCTTCCCCATCCCTGCAGCTGAGAGGTCTTTGCTCTTCATTACGGATTTAACTTTCTCCGTAAGTGCTTTGGCTGCCAACAGCTCTGACAGTGGTTTCTTTGTAACACAAACAGTTCCCAGTGGCCCCAGCATAAATGCCTAGTTGTTACTGAAATACTAGAATTTTGCTTAATGCATTCAAAATAAGCAGGGATAGCCCAAAGTGTTTAAAGAATAGAATAGTTCCGCTGCTTAAAACATTCACGCTAACCAGTTTTACAAGTGTGAGCAGAGTCCTACCCGATTTAGTTACAGCTTAGTCCACTATGCATTCCCAGAATGGGTGTTCTTTGAATGAATAATGGCTATTTCATAAAACTGACTTACATTATCATGCTTCTAATATTTAATATAAACAAACACACATCTGCTAGAAACAAGATACTCCACGCTATGTAACACCATATTACAACTACATATGAATTGTGTGTCTGGGTGAAACAGTAAATCTGAAATTCAAAGCAAGTGTCACCATTGTAGTTTCACATTGTGCTCTTAAAAAAAAAAAAAAAAGAAACTTGTGTTGGGGATATGCTCAAATTTAGGAGAATTCTTGAGGGGGAAAATTGCACACACACCATTTCTGGGCAAAGTCGATCTTGAAGGCCAAAGTCTCCCAACAAGCCTTTAAATTTAAAACTGCTTTTGAGAATTAATTTGCAGTTAGAAGTTATTTTGAAAAAAAAGTATCAGGAAGAAAAAACAATTAGGTTGCAATATTATCAGAGAGGCTTCTTTGTTTTGTTTCAAGTTAAACTGGTGAAACTTCATCCAGTACTAAAACATGACTCTGAAGCCACTCAAACAGGATCATGGCTTTACTTCCATAGACAGTAAGAATCCTCAAGATGCTCCTCACATGGAGAAACTTCCATGTTTTAAGGCAGGGGGGCTATTCTACATGACACTGGCACACTTAAATACCTGGATAGTTACTCCATAGTCACTTTTCTCCATAAATGTTTTTTAAAAACCAGCACCCAGATATTTAAAACGCTATTTCAATACTGGCTGGGGTGAGCATGTCTGGAAATCTTCCAAGTCACCGCGACTTACTGGCATAAAAATGCCATTTGAATTAGCTATTAGACCGATAATGGTATTTGCGTTTTCATTTTATTCACAGCAAAGTACAGTTCAGAATACTTTGATGCTGCTGCAATATTTGAAACAACCCTTAAATTATTAGATAAAGCTGGAAGTAACATAAAACATAGAATGTCAACAACATGACATTAATATCAAGATAACTCTTGAAAATTCCACCATGAAGGAAAATTTATCGCTGAATTTTGAGTTGAATTGTAGAGCAAAATCTGCTTACATGCACGCATACACACGTGCGTGCAATACAGGATAAGCTGGAGTGGAACTAATGATACTGCGTAGTATTGAAAATAGAAAGTGCTTTCCATAAAAGTAGACTAATGTCTCAAAGTGCTTTTAGTTTGTCAGTGATTAGAAAACATTCTCTACAAGTTTTTACACTTATCTTACAGTGATTTTCAGCAAGTTTACCTATAAGGAAGATTATATATTTCTAATTTCAGGAAGTTGGCTATTCAAAACTTTGGTCAGCTATCGTGAAACTGTATTGCTCGCTCTGTAGTATAAAATACCCTCTTTAAGGCTACTCAGATCTCCCACCCAACCGCATAGCCATCACTAGCTCCTTCAGAGAGGCACTGGCAGGAAGCAGGGACAGGCTTGCACGCACGCCCAGCACCCCGACAAGTGCTTATGGAAACAGCAGGAGCCAGGTCCCTTAGGTATGTCACTGCAGACATTCCACACACCAGGAGCATCGAATACTCTACAATCACACCAAAATTTAGCTTCTTAGTCCCCCAAATCAGACAAACTAAAGCCAAGTTCTCATTACAACAGTTTATAAGGACTCCGTGGCTTCGCTTTTAGAGCTGGGGTTTACGTGGGTATGAAGTGGCAAGAGACCCCTCGAGGAAAGCACCACCAGCACAGCACCTTGGTGGGTCGCTGACACCCACCAGCTGATAAAGGAAAAGAAGGATTGCTCAATGTCTTAAGTCTCCAAAGTGCTTTACAGCCAGCCATCCAGGCCTCACAGCCTTCTTCCATGAAGAATAATTACCAACAGAAACATTTACAGTGACCAAAAGGTGCAGGAAAGCAAGGGCCCCTACCCCTGAAGCTGCTGCCCCCCCCCCAGTTGCTTCCTGGAGAAGGGGGCTCAGACCTTCATGGCAGAGCTGCCCCCGGCTCGGCAGGACAGGCACTGAAAGCCAGGAGCTGTTTTTAAGGCATCGGCATAATTGATTTGCTGAAGGCCATTGGAGGAGGTAGGGACAGAAGAGGTCAGGATCTAGACATCCTAAACTCTATTCCATTGGCCTCACATCCTTATTTTAATCCCCCTACATTTAGCTATACACTGGCTTGTTTCCATTATGCACATCTCCCAGTTGGTTTCTCCCTACTCCCAAGCATGTTGGATTTAAACCAATTAAAAAAACCAAACTGAAAACAATCTCTCCAGTGGTGATGCTCTTTAAAGAGAGCTAAGGATGCTTTCTGGCTTTCTTGGAAGACCTATCAGGCTACAATTTTGAAAATAATACGGGGGGGCGGGAGATAGGAAAAGGAAAACCACGTTTGCTCACGTAACAAGACAGCAGCCTGTCCTCTGTAGTAACTACGCTCCGTGACAGTCTTTTGAGAAGAGTCCAAGTCCCAGGTTCATTCCCCGCCTTCTCCATCAGTAGTTTCAAGCAGTGTGTTTGCTGGCTGGGTTGGGACTGTCCCTGGTGCCCGTGGAGAAGGAGACGACCAACGCAGGCGCCTTCTCACCCCTTCCCAGCCAGACGAAGGCGGCGGAGCAGCCCCGCGGACAAGCCTATCGGTGGCCGCTCTGGTAGGCGTAGGAGATGGGCTGCCGTGTCCCGGGCCTGACCGTGAAGGTGTTGCTGGGTCCGCCATAGCCATACTGCGAGCTGCCATGAGCAGGTCTGGAGGGAAAACAGAGCGGAAAGTCACTGAAAGCCAAGGAAACCCTTTGTTTTTATTCAATATTGCAATTATATATTTTATTTTTTTTCCTAGCGGAGCAGGGCAAATTTTGTCACCTCCTGTCTCCATTCAGTGACGTGGGGAGGAGAGGGCGATGGGTGCCAGGGTTATGGCTGGGACCAGGGAGGAACCATGCCACAGCCGTGGCCCCAGACTGCGGCGGCAGGAGGAGACCCTGGCCGGGAGCGAGCACAGCCAGGCAGCCGGCGGCACTGCACAAGCCAAGGGGCAACGACTTCTTTTGGGCCTGTGCACTGCTCTGGGGCCAGCCCAGGGCCCAGCACTCTTCTCCTTCAAATCAAAGGGACACAGAGGACAGAGAAGGGGTCAGCTCAGGGGGCAGCACGTACCTGCTGGCTGCCACCACGCTGGCGGGCGAGAAATCCCCGTTCTGCCCCTTGTACTTGGCATCAGCCCCGGCACTGCCATACGGTGTGGCTTTCCCAGCAGCATCGATGGACGTCCGCCTGCCCTGCACGCTCGTGGGGCCGTTCCTGTGGGCAGAGCCGACACGGCGGACCCCCTCCCCGGCCGGGGGGCTGTACCCCCCAGGGCCATAGG
>NW_008825543.1:1416922-1428626 GCF_000699105.1 Pygoscelis adeliae
CCCCGCTGGGCACGCTGCCGGGCCGCCAGGAGCAGCGCCATTGGGGACCCCCGCTCCACACGCTCGCCCGTCACGGGGTGGATCAGCACCTCCTCTTGCCCTGCTCCCGAGGCGCCCGGCGGGCTCCTGGCCAAGCTTGTGGGGCAGGGTGGTTCGGCCGAGCTCGAGGTGCAGGGTGGTTTGGCTGAACTGGCCCCAGCTCGGTGCACTTTGTACTGGAAGATGGCTGCATTGGGCTCCGGTGCTGGGCTCTGTGCAGGAGAAATGGGGGGCAAGGGGGAGGTGGGAGCAGGGGGCTCCTCCACTGGTCCCTGAGGTGGGTCTGGGGGGCTCACACTGCTGTTGAGGGACCTGGGAGCAGGGGTCAAGTTCTCTGTGGCCTTGCTAGCAGCAGGAGTGGGATGGTCCTCGTGCCCCGTCTCATCTTTCTCCACTGCAGCCACTGGTGCTGGGAGTGAGCTTGGGGCCAGTTTCAGCAGCACCGAGTCACCTGGGTCAGGAGGGCTCTTCCTCGGGTCAGGGGGACTCTTCCTCATACATGGGGTGCTGCTGCCATCCTCGGTGCCCTGCTTCTGGCTGCTGAGCCCCAGAGCAGGTTTCCCTTCTTTCTTCAGGGAAAGCACAGCCTCCAGCTCGTTCCTGATTTTCATCACGCTGTGGGTCTGCGTGGCAGGGTTGCTCTCCGGAGCGGGGAGCACCATGCTGGGAGAGCCCCCTTTGGCACTGGGGGGGCTGCTGGGCACCTCTTTCTTCTCGGTCTCTCCTCCTGTGGGTAACCATGCATCCTTCCCAGCAGGTCCAGCAAGTTGGGGCCCATTGAGACTGGGCCTATGGCTGCCGGCATGGTCAGTACCACCATCCGTGGGCTGGGGAGCAGCCGGCTTCTCCGGCAGCCTCTCCTCCCTCCGTGGGGAGCGCAGGAGGGCCGAGAGCTCATGCCGCAGCCTGTTCAGATTGCTGGCGTCCCTCCAGTCGTCCTCGCAGGTCGGGTAGTCTGGAGGGGGAAGGTCCAGGTCGTTCGCAGAGAGAGATTCGGATTTTGGAGGAGAGTCTCTCTCGGCTGTTTTCAGCTGGGGAACCTTCTCCATCTCGGAGCCTGGCAGCGGGGACCGGCGACCATCAGGATTCGTCCCTTGGCCGAACCCTGGACCCGGCTTGGGGCTCAGCGGCAGGGGGCTCGGCACAGCCGGCTTCGCAACAGCCTGTCTCAGTGGGGAATTTCTTTGCTTGGCTTCTCCTCCCATGTGAGCCTTGGCTGCGGGTCTTATGGTGAAGCAGGGCGGGAGGGGAGGCCGGGCGTGAGGCTGCCTGGGGAAGGGCTCCTGTCGGACAGGCTGACTGTCCTGCACGGGGATGGAGGAGGATCGGGCTGGGGCCGGTGGGGGCACCTTGAAGGACCTGGGGAAGGTCAGGTGGGGCTCAGGGCAGTGCTTGGGTTGCAGGCTCTCCTTTGGGCCGGGGGCAGCCGGCACCCCATCCTCGGCAGGGTGGAGCGGCCCCTCAGCGTCTGCCTGCCTAGTGTTCAGCACCGTTTCAGATTTCCACTTGGAGATGCCAGTGGTGAAGGGCACCGAGGCCTGGCTGAGCGGCGAGGCACCCAGCGGGGCTGGTGGGATGAAGTCTGGAGGAGCTGGTGTGCTGGGGGAGGACAGGGCAGAGGCTGGAGGTGGTGGAGGTGCCATGGCAGGAGGTGGTGGTACCATCTCAGGTGGTGGTGGAGGCAGCATTTCAGGTGGTGGAGGGACCGGCGAGTCTGGAGGTGGTGGCACAGGTGCCAGTGCCGTTGGAGGGGGTGGCGGGGGTACCGATGGCGGTGGAGGGATGTCTTCATCTAGGTCGTCCCCCTTGAGAGCCTGTGGGCGCAGGTCCCCCACCGAGCTGTACATTCGGTAGTTCCCATTGATCTGGGAGCCAGAGCCTGCAAGGAAGAGTGAGAGCATGGTGGTGTGAGCACCTTCTCAGTCAGCACCGTGGTGGCCAGCATCGCCCCTGGCCAGCTGTCCTCCTGGGAAGCCAGTTTATTTTCCTCAGCAGCTGTCTAAAGCTTGCTGAACTGTAACAGCCACTGTGCCTCACCCCTTAGAAATTCATTCATTTTCAATTACTTCAAAAAATAATAGTAGACTCTATTTTAGCGTGAAAAATCTCATGATCAGACTGTCTGCTCCAGAGCTTGATACACACATGCTTCCTTCCCAGAGGGCACGGTACTGCTGAGTGCTTAGCAGCAGTCAAGGACTCAGCAGAGAAGATCCCTTACCAAGAGCTGCTTTTTCCTCGAAGTCTTCTGGCACCGACGGTGTTGGCACAGCCACCCCATGAGATTCTTGGGCATTCTGCAACAGTTGAGAAAACAGAGCCGTTAGTTTTACGCCCAGGGTATCAGAGCAAAGCGCTGACAAGCAGGCCCTAGCCTGTATAGCTGGTAATTTGTCTACACAACCAGGGGCCTGATGGGATCCAGGGCGTTTCTGAGACATGGAGGTCCCTGCGGTAGCTGCTGTTGACAGGGTTTAAGGGGACGAGTGAAGTGATCAAGGTTGCACAAGCCACGGACACAATTCCCCTGTGCTAGTCAGGTGCAGAGGGGCTGGAGAGGATCACAGCTATTTCACATCCAAGCTGAGGGCCCCCCAGCCCAAGATCAGCAGCACTAGTTTCTCACCATTCATGTACCAAGCAAATTCAATAGCTCCCGCTGGTTTTGTGGGTATTGCTCTCCAGCAAGCGCTGCCAGCCCATGCTGCAGTCACGTACACATCCCACTGAAGTCACAGACAGACTTCCAGCTTTTTGGGAAACTGGCACCAGCATATCTGAACAGTCTGGGGAAAACTGCTACTTGTGTGGCTTGTGTTTCACCCTCAATTACTCCCTTTGCATTCATGCTGAAAACTCAGCAGTGCATTTAGCTGGTACAGGACCATGCAATTTAGCAGCCTACACATTTGCGAGGATGCTTACAGCTAGGACACTTTGGATAATTACAGCCACCCACTGTGAGATATTCATGGCACGTTGACTCACCTGGAGTGCTGACCAGGGCTCCTGCCTCCTACACCTGCCAGAAGCAGAAAGCCTCTCCTTTTCTCCACTGACTCACTGCTAAGATCGCTCTGCAGAGGGACTGGAGTTGCTCAGGAAACGTACACTAACGCACCCATGTCCAAAACACAAACTGATGCTGAGTCAGCCTGTCAGCACAGACGTAAGTGGCTGAAGCAGCAGATTGGGCTTTCACATACCAGCCTTGGGAGAGACCCATAGCAAGGAAATAACACGTGAGCAGCAGGAGCTCACAGACCCATGGGCAGCAGTCAGGGACATACCGCCCCATTCCCAGGCTGCAGGGTCCACCCTGTTGCACTCCTACTCACCCCAGGCAGCTGTTTGCATTAGCTGTTAACAGCCCCTTGTGCAAAGGAAACGTTATCCTACCATCAGTCTGCACCGCTCAGTGCAGTAGTTTTCTGCATACAAAAGCCTAGATAATGATTGAGCCCGGTGCCCTTTGCCTTTCACTGGCATTATCACTATTTTTACAAGAGATTGCTATAGGATTCCAAAGTCTCCTTGACCAAAGGTCAAGCTGGGTTTATACAGCCAGCCCCATCCAGGGCTCAGACAACACATTAACACTACACACCGCCCTGGGTGTAGGGAGTTCAGGAACACAGGAGCTGCTGGGGCAGAGCTGACTTCAACACCAGCAGCCTAGGCTCCTTCAGAAGAGCCCTGGAATCCCCCAGCTTTTGACAAAGTAATAAGAAAATACACGCTTCGCTTGCAAGCCCATCACCCTGCAGATGACCAAAGATCCTCTATAACCACAAGGGAATGAGCCAGCTATTGGTGAGCCAGGAGAGAGTGAGTGGGAATTCACAGTCCTGGGATTGCACAACTGATCAGACAACTTGGTGCTGATGGAGAAGCCAAGGTCTGCTAAGGCATTAGGACAGATTTGTTAGTGGCAAAACATCAGACCAGGTTAGCCTTATAGCCTCATCTAAGACCTCTTTATTGGTCCCAAAGATACAGTACAATGCAGAGGAAAGATCCTTAACTTCATCTGAAAGCCAGAGAGAAGACAAAGGTTAACAGAGGCACTTCAAGAACCGATAATGAAATTGTCCAGAGCAATGAGATACAAAAAACCACACAGAAAAAAACCCCAGCAGTTCTCATTTGCTATGGAATTCATTGCTGCCAGGCTCCAGAGCACAGCGAGGATACCTGCTCATTTACAGGGAAACAAAGATGTCTGGGCACTGAATTAAAAGCAACATATGCATCACATGTTTGGATAAGATTAGAAAGGGAATGGCAGTCAGAAGAGATCTATGCAAAGCTGGAGGAAACAGAGTCCACATTTCATAAATGAGTAGTAATTTTGGACATGTCATTTCAGTAGGTCCTAAAAACTGGGCAAGCCTGTTTCACACCAAAAATTTCTGTTGCAGTTGCTAATGCTCAGCATCTCTCTCAAAAAACCACCCATCCTCACGTCATGAGCTGGCTTCTAAAATGGAAAGCATCTCCAGTACGCTGCCAGTCTCCAGAGATGACTAGAAAGGTTGTTTCCCTCTCCTGTGTTTGCTAGGGGTGTGACCAGCCCAGCAGACCTCCACCTGATTCAGAGCAGGCTGCTGCGCTCGGGGTGGTGTGCCAGGAACCTGCATTTCCAGTCTGTGGTACCTGAATCAGATTTATGTGTGCCGAGGATCCCGTTGAGGGGAGCTTTCACTGTAACCACGAGGAATTGCTTTTCAGTGCTGGAACAGAGTTAGATATCCCCTGTCCCCAGTGAAGGGGAGCCTGCCTGTCCGCACGTTCCCCAGCTCCCCTGGTCTCTCAGGAGCCCATGCTTCCCACCCATTAAATGAACTGGGTGCGAGGCTGCCTGTTATAAAAAAACCACACCAAAATACAACTGCTTAGCATCCTGGGGTCTCAGAGAGGCCAAGGATTTCTCCAAATATGAAGAGCTACTCCCAAACTCCTTGTTTTGAAGCAGAGCTAGGGAAGTTTGGTGGTTAACTGAAGGAATTTATTCCCCCAGGATGCCAAAGCTCTGCCTGCAGTTGCGGTGCCTGGGAAGCCGGGTGGGCAGGGGGACGTGGTGGTACGCAAGAGGCAGGCAGTGAAGCCCCCTCTCCTGTAATCCCTGCTGCAACTCATCTCACTGCGCAGCACGGCACGGCCAAGGGCCAGGCAGTTCAGGGGGGAAGGAAGCTGCTCCGTGCAGGGAGAGCTGCCAGGTGCACAAGCACACGAAGCCCGGCGGGCCCGGCTGCCAGGCAGGGTGTGTGTGCATCCTCCTGACTCACAGCGACGCAGGCGGCTGCTTCTCAGCCTCCCCCTGCGCAGGAGAACGGGTGGGTGGAAAGAAAGGGTTAAGGCGGGAGCTGCAGAACAGCCCAGTGCAAGTATGTACGTGGCAGCAGAAGTGTCTGTGCCAAATCAAATCATAATCAAACCTAATCAAAATAATGCAAATATCCAACACAGACTGGTCCTTAAAAAGCATTGCTTATTCCTACTAATCTCTTTAGTTAAACCTGTTACTCTTGGAAGAGAAGTACAGTGAGAGGGACCCTCACAAAGGCAATCGAGGGGGAAAAAAAACCCCGGGGCCAGCTGTGCCTCTGCAGGCAGCTGGAAAGCACCATGGCTAGGGTGACAGCCCTTAGTATTTATCCCAGGCACATTTGTGCTGTTTATTCCTCTACTACATACACTTCCACTAGTAAAGCATTTGAAAGCTCTAGAAAGATGCAAAAGGCCAGTTGCACTCTAAAAACCTGGTGATACGGGGTGCCAGCTCCAGTCGCACACCCAAGCCTGTGCTACTGGACAGGAGTTTCTCAGGCACCAGTCGTACAGTTACTCGACTTGGAGCCCAGGTGAGATTTTTCACCTCTTGTGATCTTTTGGAAGGGATCACAGAGGGCACAACCCCTTTGTAGAACCTGTGTAACTCCATACCTTCCTAATTATGTTCTCAAATAGATATACAAACTCCCCCTCTTGTCCTCCAAATGACACCAGCACAACCCCATTAATTCCTAATTGCACCCAGGCGACAGCAGACCAGCCCATTTTCTGCTGAAGGTGATGGCTGCTCTAAAGGATGAAGATGTACGAGGAAAAACATCCCTTGCTCTCAGAAACGATTTCCTTGTCAAGACCAAGGGCTTTTAACTGTTTCACTGTCTTAAGTGACCTTCAGTGACCTGTGTGTATCACTTCAGATTTAGCTATTGCCATCTCCAAAATACCTCTGAGCAATCACACGCTTCGCTGTACTCTTTAAGGGATAAGACCTTTGGGAAGGTGCATTACATGGGGGAGGAAAGCTTGCTCAGCGCACACAGCGTCGGAGCATCGAGGCCAGCAACGACCGTGTGTGGCTTCTGGAGGCAGCGGGGGGGTCCCAGCTGGGTTAAAGCCACCTCTGGGTCCAGCTGTGTTGGGACTTGCTGCTTCGGTCCCTGCAGTGGTAGCTCTGCAGGGAAAGGTTTCCCTCATACAGAGATTGGAAAATCAGCCTCTGCACAGACACCTGCTGCATCACCTCCTCGTTCCTCTGCTGAAAACAGGACACAGTTTCACTATTGCTCTCTCCAGCAACATGCCTGATCCAGAGAGAGATACTGCCAGTAGCGGTTAGATAAAATGCAGTGCAAGCCAGATCTATCATCTACATGCTCAGCAATTTTTTTTTAAATTGAAAATACAAGTCTGATAATGCTTACGTCTCTCACCTGAGTATCTTGCCTATGCCCAACACAAGCCTTGAACTCAGATCACCTCCTAACCCCTTGTATCCAGCATTATTATAGAGTGGTTTTGCATTTCATTTATTTTTTCCCCTCAGGTAGAGGATGAGAGCAGCAGCCAACCCAGCTGGTTCTGGGC
Source organism: Pygoscelis adeliae (assembly GCF_000699105.1). NCBI lineage: Eukaryota > Metazoa > Chordata > Aves > Sphenisciformes > Spheniscidae > Pygoscelis > Pygoscelis adeliae. The sequence continues at coordinate 1,423,841 of NW_008825543.1, forward strand.
ACCACTTACACACACCGCCGTAACGAATCCCAGCAGCGAGCCGGATACTCACAAGGGGTAAGAAAGTCAGCAGCGGCCGGACTCTCGGACGAGGTTTAAGTGTTGCTGTGCCAGAGTCGGTCATTGTCCCAAAGCGATTGTCACCATAGTACACTTCAATCACATCACCTGAGGGGAAGAGAAGACTGTTAGCAGCAGCACTGTGTTCGAGGCAACAGGAAAAACAACATTGGACACCACCTAATTTTAAAAAGCGCTGTGAAGAATTCGCTGTATCAGCTCCCAGGAATGGGCAAAACCCATCAGATTCTGATGAGTATCTGGGTGTTTTGGAGCTGAGTTGAAGATGGGAGGAGAAAGGTCCCAGGTGAGCAGGACCCCCAAGCAGGCACTGGCAGCCCTGGCGCACACCGGCAAGGTGCAGAGACCCCTCCCACAACTCCAGATGCTGGAGTTTAAAGAGCACAGATGTCAAGTCTATTCTGAAAGTCTTATTTTTAATAGTAGCTAACTGAAATGTACCTCAGGAGGGTCAAAAGTTAGCACAAGCACTCAATTCCCTCCCCACCCAGATTATGTTTAGGGAAGGAAAATGCTTCAGGAGGAACTGGGCAGCTCTTTATAGTGCTGCGAGGCTCCGACCCCCAGGAGAGCAGGAGGTGGGTCCAGGGCCCGCAGAGGTGACACAAACCAGCTCGTAAGCACAGGCAGGATCTGATCTTGGCCGATCCGTCAGCGGCTGGAATTGAGGGGGGAGGCAGCAGCAGAGTCTAACCACCAACCACACCAACTGGAGAGAGAGAGCTCCTGCCCTTCCTCACCTGCCGACCGCTCTGTGGGCAGAGCGGTTGCATCAAAGCACTGAGTTAATTACAGGTTCTTCACTCAGCCCTATCACAACAACAGGTCCCTGTCACTTATGCAGCGGAGAGGGACAGCGGAGGTGTCCTTGACCTCTGGCTGCCTGCTGGCAGTGGCACCATCCCTCGGGACTCCCTCTGGCTTGTGCCAAGCAGGACCAGTGCAAGCGGAGGGGAACGCTGCGCTCCACCACTCGGACACAGCGATGGAAATGGGGCACGCAGGGGCTTCCCAAGGAGGTTTTTTCCCCCCCCTCCGTGTTTCGCTGCCAGCGGCTGAGGGCAGTGGGAGGGAGGCAGCACAGCTGCTCTCCCTGCTGGGGGCGGACGCCACCAGTGCCCGCAGCATTCTTCTGCATGCTGCTGGAGCAATTTGTTTCTGACCCCTGATGCAACTGGCACTGGAGGACAAATGGTGCTTGCCACAACACTTTCACACTTCAGCCTGCCTTACAGAGAAATGCTCTGAACGTCTTCCCACAAAATACCACTCTGAATGGAGACGCTATGGCAGAAAGGCACAGTCCTGGTGTTACAAGCAGGAGAAGCCATCAGCTACTCCTGGTTCCCAGCCCTGTGCTTTTACCTTGAACCACACCTTTTGGGCTGGTTTATTTCTGACAGTGAATAAAGCTCATAAAATTAGTTTCATTATGTTCTTTGCGTCTGATTAACAGCATGAATTAACAAGCAGGAGCACTGAAGCATGTAAACCCCACCTTAGCTGGAAGGGGATACACAAATAATTCGTAGCCAAGGAGACCAACATTAAAGAAAATATGAGGGTTGGAGGAAGGAGGGGGAAAGTGAGCAAAATGGCTGTGATCAGAGAGAAAACGCTGCAGGAGTGTTCCCATCTAACAGATTTCGATAGTGGTTTCAGTGAGAAGGAAGAAGCAAACAGCCTCCCCCTCTGCACCAAAACACAAACACCAAGAAGTAAATAGCTTTTTTCCCCCCCCAAAAAAAAAAGTTTGGAAGCAGTCCTCACATCTGACCCCATGCTAAAGTGTGAAGCACAGAAACAGTTTCTGTCAAGTATCCTACAGCAATTAAAGGCCAAGGAGCAGAAAGGTGAAGGTTGTGTAAGCCCTGCACACAGGCAAAGGGGCTGGGCTGCATTTCTAAGCCTCCAAAACGTGAGTGCAGCGCACGCTGAAGCAGGACTGCCTGCCTGAGGAGCCCACTGCACCCCAGAGTCCCTGAGACTGTGCAAGCAACCGGCCTCTGCCACGGCCCCAGCCAGTGTCCCCGCTCCCTCTTGTGTCTCTGCTCCCGCACGGCCCCTCGCTGGCCCGAGGCAGAGCCTGTGCCCTCCATACGCTGCTGGACCCGGCTCGTGCAGGTGGAACCAATGCCCAGGGTCCCCAGCCCATCATAGACTGCCATGGCATGTAGTTGTGGTTGTCACTAAGTCTCCGCCCTCCTTGGACACGCAGATATCAGGCAAGACGCTCCCAAGGAAACAGCTTTACGCTGAGTTTAGTGGGGGAAAAAAAAAAAAAAAAAAAAGAGGCTGGCAAATGCTTGTGTGTGCATTCCCACAGAAGAAAAGCACTTGCATGAACACCTGGAATGAAGAACCTGACCATGCCAGGGGCCAGGCATGAGCTACCACAGCCTCTGCCTAAGTTATGGGTTTGGAGGCAGATGAATTCCGCATAACCTTGAGACATGCCACCGAGACCAGCAAGCCTGTAAGCTTTTCCTTTCTCCCACCCGCTACACCACAAGTTACCCTGGGATACACCCAGGAGTATCCATCATCCTATCACTGTCCTTACGGTCAGTCATGACTTCCTTTCCCTTATCCCAAACTTCTGCCACTACAAGGGATTCTTTACTAAAACAACATTTTCTTCAGCTTTCAAAATACTAATCAGCCTGCACTTCAGTTAGTGTGGCCTTACCAACAGTTTAACACTTCCCTGCCTGTGAGGGGCCCAAGCACAAAGGAGGAGCTGCTGGAGTCCCAAGGACAGCAGATGCCAGCAAATTATTATTATTTTTGCATAACACCTTGGGTGACCCCACACTCAGCGAGTAAGCAGCAAGAATTAAGGCCAGTGCAACAGGAGAGTTTGGATTCAGACAGCTTTGTGGAACAGCGATAGAGTAGTTCAGAGACTTGAAATGACAACAGTTTTACATTAAACAAGACACTAGGTAAACTCAGTGAGAAACTGGTTTAAAGATCACAAGGTCTTTGATCCTAGATTACTAAGCATCGCTAACCTGCATGCATTTAATTAAAGTAAAATGAAGTGCTTGTAGTTGTGTTTTCTTTGCTCGATAAACAGGACTTGCCTGCTAAGAGCCTGTCACCAGTAAGACCTGTGCTCCGCCAGCTTCGTTTCCTGGAAGGAGGGATCAGGAAACATGCCTTCAGAAGCGGCTGGCCCCGACTACGCTTTGGCCACTTTTTGGCATTCAACCTCTTCTGGAGACGTTTATGTCCTCTCAGTCATGGGAAATAAAATAAGCAATCTGCAACACAGGTAATGGAACTTCTTCCTACTTCGGGGTTGCGTCACCTGGAGTAGGTGTAGCAGGTTTGACACTGGGGTACCCACAGCTCACAGCGAGGAGGTGGCATCAGTCACTGTATTCAGGAATCTCTGAGTCAGTGACATGCAAACCTACACCCATTCCGCATTGCTTAACTTGTGTTTACTTTTATGAAAAACTAAGGTGGGGATTAGCAGAAGCCGTGGACTCCTTTTGGCAGCAGCGATGGCATGAAGCTACGCAGCAAATAATCAAGAGACGGGCCAGGGATGGGGCTTCATTGGGTAAGACCGTGGCACTGTGGAAGTCAGGATACGATAAAGTCTGTCCCTTGGACTGCTTAGCTGTAAGCATGCCGTTCCTCATCACGAGCCCACACCTCAGCACACGTTACTCCAAACATGGTCACTCAGCTTCTGTGTGTCACGCTACCCCACACAAATTAAATTAATGATATAAATGCCAAGAGGATGCTAAGGAGTAATTCAACAGCCTTTATTTATGCTCAGATTTCAAGGACTCCTGGCTTTTACTTTGCAAGCTGATCCAGGCAGCAGCTCCCCACACCTGAAAGGAATGCCTTTGTACTGCAATTGCAGCCACGGAAATCAGGCTTGTAATAAGCAGAGACAGCGACTTTTTTTGTTTTTTTGAATCCAAACCACATCAGACGGAGGCTTGAATCCTCCCCAGATTTATGACAGTTAGAAATCAGCAATTCTCCTTTTGTGTTTAAGAGTTGCATGAAACTCTCCGTCACATTTTCATTTTATCTTAGTTTCACCAGCTTGGCCTCCAGGGTGTAACCACCTTGCAATAGCTTTAATGGACACCGCTTCACATCGCACAGCTCAGCAAGCAGCGCTTCCATTTTTAAGCTTGTTTATTGGAATCTTACAGCCACCAAACTTCATCCACAAACTGCTATCTTTTATCTACCTGGCTCCATTACTATTAATTTGGCTCCCTCCTACATAAGCCTCCAGGGCACAGTATTGCAATTAAAACCACAAAGAAATACAAATAAATCCTGAGGAACACGCAACCCTCGACTCCCCCTTTGCACACAGTCCTCCAAGAAACAGGTTTACCAGTAAATAACTAAGACCTGGGAAGGAGCAGATCAAACATGGCGTGGGAAAGAGCTACTGGAAGCAATAAAACAGAGTCTCAATTATTCATCAGCCGGCTTTAGTCAAGTTTAACTTCCCGGAGCGGACTACGGCCCCGCGAGAGCAGCCTTCGCGCCCTCCTCAGCGGCTCGGGGGCTTTGCTCCAGCTGCGAGCCCGCAGGAACGCAGGTTTAAACTCGCACTTTTGTGACCCAGCCCAAGCCAACGCCTCCCGGAGTTGCCCAACCGGGCGGTGGATGAGCCACCGCCGCTCCCCGGCCCCGTCCGACCCCCTCGCCCGCCGCG
>NW_008825543.1:1429185-1430731 GCF_000699105.1 Pygoscelis adeliae
GCCGCCGGCAGGAGCGGGGCTGCTCGTCAGCCCCTTCCTGCTGCCGGGGGAGCGTGGATAAGACGAGATAACCTCGAGGGTCAGCGGGGCCCGCGGTCTAAATGTAGCTGAACGTCTGATTCCTCTTAAAAAATCCCCCCACAACGCAAACTATCAATCTTTTCGAGTTGGTCGTGCACCGAACATTTAGGTTTGAGAGTTTTGATCTTTCTCTCACCACCTCCTGTGTTCGTCTGTTTACTCGCCCGCCGCCGCAGCCCTGACCCGAGGGCTGGGCTCCCCTGCCCCAAGACTTTCTGCGTACCCTCTTGCGCAGTGCGCTGGGAGCTGACGTCCCTGTCTGAGATCTGCAGGTGTCCTTGCAATACGAGAAAATGTCAGCCAGAGTCAGGGGAAGCCGAACTGCCATCCTTTCCCTCTGCTGTGTGTGTGCTAGGAAGCAAATTAGCACCGAGTTTTTAGGAGGTGTCTTACGAAGCGGTAGAGCCCCCCCCATCCACGCATCTGAGCCCCTGTGCAGATCCCTACTGGCTTCGGTGGGACTGTGCACTGCCAGAAACATCTCCCTGCCCAATGCGACCTGCGTGTTATTAGGGTTTGGGATTTTTTTGATGCAAAAGCTTAAAGACAGCGGGACTTGACCCCAAATAATTTCTTGTTTCAGGTACAAAAGCAAGTGTCTAGCATTGCCAACAATTTTCTGTGTCATACAAGTAAAAATTGAGAGTTAATGAGTAACACCAGTTGTTAATAAATGCTGGGATTTATGGAGAACTTTAAACCCAAAATTGCTGTCAGAACATTAACTCTGAAACACAGCTTCAGGGTAAGGTCATCCTGTCTTATATCTATTTCTATTTCCACCACATTTTGAGAGTCAAAAGGATACAGATTTCTTTTTTCAGTGATAAATATCACTTATTTAATCACTTTGAAATTATGCTTTTCACAACCTTTTCTTGCTGCAAAGTACAAATTAGGGCAACACATTAAATCACCCGGGAACAAAGACAAATGAGTACTGTTATGATATTTCAAAAGAAAAACCTAATCATGGCATAAATTGTCAGGCAGCACTTAAATAAAGTGAATTAACATGAATGGCAAACGGGGGGAAAGAAAAGGAGAGTTAAAATGTCATACCACGTGGATTCAATACTGTGGTTGTAATAACAGGGGTTATAATTATGTAAGACCGTTTTCAGAGAATTTAGCCTGGTCTGCAGACGTGCAACTCCATCAGCTGGTCGGACGCCTTTTCCCGGCCGGGCGTGGGGAGGCTCCGTGAGCAGCCTGCGCCCAGCTCCCACTGCCGCTCCTGAGATCCGCTCTAGGAGCAGCGTGCACAAGGCCTGCAATTAGTGGGACTCGCACCCTTTCTGACAGTTATCTTAACTGCTGTTTGTGTGAGACAGGGAAAGGAAGCAATCCTGCAAATCCTGCAAACATTTGCGCGAGCGTGACTCCTGCGCACCCTGAGCTCGGTGCACGGGGAACACACCGCAGGGACATGCAGTCGTATTTCAGCCAAGGTAGTAGTAAAAGG
>NW_008825543.1:1430760-1443210 GCF_000699105.1 Pygoscelis adeliae
GTTGTAGGATGGAAACTGTGAAACAACATTCCTCCTGAGAGAGCGGTGCTGGAGCCAGCTCTGTGCAGGAACCCACCTAGCTGAGCCCCAGACATTTAAAGAAAATTCACTGGCACCTCTCGAAAGCAGAAACCAGATGAAATGAAGGACCCACTCACTACTGGAAAGACAAAAGACACAATATCTTTGCAAGATAGGCAAGGCATACGTGCTCGCTGATACTCACAGCCTTTGACTGAACAAATTGAACAGGATATACAGAGAGACAGTCAAGGAAAAGGGGAAGGAGAAGAGGAACTATTTTAAGAAGAGAAGCCAATAAATCCCATGGAATGAGAAAGCCTGGGCTCCTGCATGAAGGCGTCCCACAAAATGTCGTTAAACCAAAGAGGCTTCAAAGGGGCCGCACGGCTGCTTGCGATGCTCTGCGAGAACAGGACAGTGTGATTCAGCTCCCTGACTTGCTCCCCCGGGGCAGGGGCAGGGGGGACTCCAGAGCAGCACCCGTGAGACTCGGGGGCGATGAGCCGTACCCGTGCCACCCCACCAACAATGGTTTTGCCTCACCCTGGGTGGTGAGCGTAGGAAAACATATTCCTCACAACATGAAGGGATGTGTGTTTTGAAGTGAATTTATTATCCCAGTGAACACAAGCTGCTAAACAATTTTGCAAGAGCTCATGTGCACACTCCCGTTCATTTGTTCCAGACAAAAAATATTCCTTCTTTACCTTCCACCTCCCAGTAAAGCATGGACCTCCCCCGAGAAGACCAGAAAAAGCTCAGGACTAGCAAGAAGAGCGTGCGAGGTGTGGTGCTGGGCGGGCTGACTTCTGCAAAGCGAAAACTCAAAAGATGCAGAAAAGATGCTCAGTTTGGTGGCATGGCTGTCTTGTCAAGGGAGGACGACTGCCACTCGCCATGATCTCCTGAGCAATAGAGGCCACACAGCTAAAGGGACAGGTGGGCCGGGCCGGGCGCAAAGCACAGGAAAGCACTTGGAAGACCGCCAATGCAGATTTTATGGCATAGAAATAGCCATGTGAGCACTGCTCTGATGTAATACACCGCAGTGCGAGGCTGCCTTTGATCCTAATATGGGTAAACACCCCAGAACAATCTGCCTTTGCATCAGCGTGAGGAGCTGCACCCTGCAGATGCAGATCTTTCCCTGCCCCTCTCACAGGTGTGTGAAGTGCTTGTGCAGCGCAGCTCCCCAGCCGGACCCGAAGGAGGGAGGGAGGGATGGAGGGACGGGAGAAGAAACCCTCGTGCATGGCTGCACAACAGCAAACTGCACCCGTGGAAAGAGAAACAGCTCGTGTCTACAGCAGGGAGCAGGTCCGCACTGCCAAGGCCACATTTCGGCGGGGGTGGCAGGGCCAGCAGTGCAGCCTGGAGTGCTCTGGCTGGACGGGCAGCAGCAGTGGTTCCCATCAGGTGCGACTCTTCCCCTGTCCCAGCGGGCCAGGAGAAACAGCACCCTCCTAATTTCCATGGCTGAGCCCCTGCGCCCCTCCGCACCCTCTGCCCGGGGAGCCCTGCTCAGCCTGGGCACCCCTATGACAGCCACCACCCGGTGACACCCCCGTGGTCACAATGGCCCCGATGGCCCTGACGGCCGGCACTGCCCACCCTGGCAGCGCTGCCTCCAGCCTCCACCCCAGACGGCCCTGCATGCCGGGGTCCCCGCCGGGGAGATGACCTCACAGGTGGGAGCCCCGGGCTCACGGTTTGGCAGGAGGGACTCCTGCGGGCAAGGGGCTGGAAGACCCTTGCCCTGAGGGTGGCCGGGACAAAAGGGTCCTGGTGGTGTGGGTGTGATGCATCGTCTCTCCCCCGCTGCGCAAATCCCAGCTGCACCATGGTCAGCTGGCTTTGCCCCCGTGGCCGCTGAGATCTCAGAGCAAACCACACGTGATAGTCCTGGGAGGGCTCCACGGGGACAAGCGAGGAGCTGCAGGAGTGGGGACTCCCCGCTGCAGAGCGAGCGGGGCGGCAGCGGCGCAGGGGCAGGATGGGCAGCGCTGGCAGCCAGGCAGGGCTCCGGCAGCCGCCCAGGGGAACACTTCATCTGGGGTGGATGTCTGACCCTTCATGCTTTCTTAATTACTGAAGTCAGCCTTCTCACTGTGACCCCACCTGTGAGGATCTTCTCTGAGACACAACAGACAATTTGGGAGGAATTAGGGATCTCTAAACATATGAGTGGATGCAATAGGATTATGTGTGACTTTTAATTCAGGCACAGAGCTCTGGCAGTGCCATAAATAGCGCTGAGGACGTTAAGCTGGTGCTTCCCCTCAAAGGCAGTGATCACGTAAGCAGGTGCACTCACCCGGGCACAAAGGATGTTTCTGCCAAGCTTGACATGCCCCAGAGGATAAGCAGGAACCCCCAGGGCAGACGAACCCCATCACAAGAGCAAAGCCCAAAGCTCAGCACTCCCTGGCACGGTATCCTGCCTGTCACTGGAAATGACTGTCAGCCCTCTATTGCCGGGCGCATGCAAGGCTTGCACATCTTGAAAGCATCTACATGACTTAGCAGTTGGGTTTTCAAAGTAACTACGGCCTCACCTCCACACCCCAAATGCACTGCTTTAATAACATTAATGCCTCCCTGCTGGGTGGATGCAGTTGCAACAGCAGTCGTGTGCATACCTGTCTCCTATCTTCCAAAGCGAGAAAGGCCATGAGCTATAATCATGCATGTATGTGAATATAATCATTTCTGAACAAATCTAAGTGTGTTCAGAGCAGGGGCACACAAAACACACCAAAATGACTGTAGTGGTACAAAATCTGCTCTTCAGGAGTCAAAATCCCATTATTTTATCCCCTGTGGAAAAAATGGACTGTCGTTTCCTTGTGGCAGTGACGGCTGAAATAACACTTGTCCTGAGCTCCAGCAGCGGAGCCTTTCAAGCATCTGGCAGGTGGCTGTACCGGGGTGCCAAGAAGAGGTGGTGGACCTGGGGGGATCCGGTCATTTCCTTCAAAGGCTTTAAGGAGATTTCTAAACAATTTGCGGGTGTCACCCTCCTAGTAGGTTTAGGAGCCAGTGTTCAGAGCCAGCTACAGGGAACAGAAATAGAGCACCAAGTAAGCCAGGGCATCGTGGAAACCAGGAAACCTCTTTACAAGGTTAAAAATAAAGCCAGACAGCAAAGTGTTTATTTAGGACACCCAGGAGTAAATTGGATAATTGCTGGGGGAAGGGCCAGTTTCCATTAGCACAGAGGTGTCATCAATGAAAACAAGATAACTTAGTCACGGTGAAATAGCAGCAGAAATACTTTTCCAGTCAGGCACAGCCTTGGAGCAGCCACGGGTGACAAGTCAGCCCCACATGTGTCTTGGGGCACACACCCACACCACCTCCTCTGCAAAGGGTTCATGCAAATGCACGGGCAAACCAGGCTGTTTCTGCAGCCCTTGGTCCCCCGTGCTGTGCGTAGGGGTGATGGCACTGACTTTGCTCCGAGACTTCAGAAATGTGACCCAAATGATGACAAGGAAGAGCTTGCTTCACAAGAATCAGCAACCTTGTTTTTCCCTTCACATTTCTGGGGGGGGGAAATCCACTTAGAGTTACGGCAAGAGCAATTAGCATGGCAGTGCAAGGTGCAGAGGGACCAGGAGCCTGCTGAGCTGATGTCCCAGGCTGTGTTTGTACAGGACAGTGTTATGTTTCTGTAGTCACGGATACACCCCGTTGCATCTTGTGGGTCAGACTGGGTTGAACCATTTTCATGGCTGGTTTGCCATGGCTGTGGTTTGGCAAAGACTTTACAAGAAGCATGTATTGCTACCATTTATAGCTATTATAATTGGGACCCTGATCTAGAACCAGGGCTCCACTGTGCCAAACACAGAAGGAAAACGTAGTGTCCCCCAAAAGTGATGAAAGCGTAAGCCAGGTCAGACTAACAGCGCTACAGAACCTGTGTAGCGCTTTATATTCACTGGGCACTGTTAGAAATAACCAGCTGAAATGCAAATCAAGAGAGAATGAGGTCCTTTGAGTCTCATCGTGTGCATTCCCTCAGTATGCTTTGTTTTATTTTCACCAAGTCGCTTCCATATTTCCAGTACATCATTTGATTTTAAACTCACTTTCTCTTCAAGTAATACCACCTTAGATTTTTAGCTAAAGAAATGTAAATACCTGACTTCTCAGCATTTATACTGCGTATTGACTGCCCTTGCCACAAGTGTAAGCAGGCTGGCACTCCCTAAACTCTCCTGGTTTGTTTAACTTGCTGCTTTTTGGTCACCAGTACACAACTCTTGCATCAGGGCCTTTAGCACTGATGAGGATGGCAAAGTGTGGGGGCAATTGCAATGCATTTGTCTGGCTCTTTTGCTCCACAGGTGACTAAAACACCAGAAGCCCCTGGCAAAGACTGCAAGAGACCAAAGGGAATGGAGGAGACCAAAGCGATGCAGGAGGTCTCTCGCATGCCGCCCATCCCAACGAGCCAGCAATCTCCAGCAGGTCGCCACAGGGACCAGTCTTTGGCTGCTCACTTCGTTCCTTTTGTCGCCCATTTTGGGAGCCGTCAGCCCAACTCCTTCAAGTTTCTCTTCTACAAACCAAGTTGCTCCAACTCGTACAGCCCCTTCTACACTGCACAGAGGCCAACCTGCGGGTACCGCTACCACCACAACACCGATCACACCAGGAAGGTGATGGATGTCCCGAGTGCAAACATTGTGAAATGGAGACCCATCCTGGGCACAAGGCCGTAGTCAAGAGCAATAAAGCCCAAGCAATGAAACCAGCGACCAGTGTGACTTCAGCTTCCCATTGAGTGTCTGAGTTACGACCAGCAGTGAACACGAGCTGAGGAATGGGTGGTGAGGCTGTGTCACTGCTCCCCAGAAAAACATGCAGTGTGGATTTGGCTCTAAAAACCCGGTCCAACTTGTCCTGTCATTTATTGCCAACTGCTTACACGGAGGCACTGGGTGTCAGCAGCGCACGGCACTGCACGAATGGCCACCCAGCCAAGCTCATCTGCACAAGCCTGGCCTCAGCACACGCTGCAAAACCTGGGAAGGTTTCGCCAGCTTCTGCGGCTGAGCCTAAATTCTGCTCCTTCTTTGAAAGGACGTCTTCTTTCATTAGGCTTTCCTAGACACAGGCAAAGTATTGTCCGTAGTGAATGGAAAAGCAAGTTTCTCAGAAATGAGATAGTAATTGGAGCTGAAATTCAGGTGGCACGTCCCTGCAGCTCTTCTCCAGAAGGCAGCATAAAACGGTTCAGCTTTTGCATTGCCCATTCTGGAGAACTGGATGCACCGTTAGCAAGTACTTCTTGAAACAGTTGGCGAGCCTGTATCCACATTTAATACGCAACCTTTCTGCTGTTAATGAATGCCTCAATATTGCAGCCCTTCTCCGTGCTTCAGGACGGGCTAACCCAGCCGTGTTCCCTTTGCTGGGTGGGTCAGAGCCCAGGGCACCCACTGAAGGCTCACCTTGCTCTCAGGTGCTGCGCGCAGCAGGGACCTGTGCCGCCTGCTGCTGGCGAGTGCAGGATTAGCACATCCAATTAGCGTTCCTCAATCTAATTCCTTTTTCGTAACTGTTTTATGCTTGTGTAATGCCACCTGCTTTAGCAGAGTTATTCCTAATTTGCTTCGGTGCAGAAGCAATACCGAGCTCTGCAACACATAAAAGTTGGGCTCTTTGTCTTAAAGTTGTCAGATATAAAAAAGTGTTATAGGACAGACTCTCTGCAGGTAGAGATCCAATAGTCACATCCATTTCATTACTAGTGGAGGATCTGGCCCACGCTACTTTCTGAGGATATACTTTTTTACCTCCCAGTCCCTCTCTGAATGTCATGTGTCAGAGTAAAAACAACATTGGTTTTGGTCATATTTACATGGAGAATTTTTCATGGTAATTCATCATAAATGAAAATCGGAGCTGCATTCCACTCCACTGGCATCAGCCCAGTTCTGGTAATGCAGCGGTGACGTGGCCAGGACACGCTCCCGGGACATGCCACGTGCGGGGCGATTCTGTGGAAGAAACACTCAACTGGCAGGACCAGAGAGACTGAACACGGGGACCCAGCAGCTGGGTGGAGGGAGCTTCCCCGGGAGAGGATCATTATAGCATCTGGTGTCTGCATTTAAAGCACTTAAAGCTTTACCATTTAAAGCAATAATGTTTCTGTGTTTATCTCAGCACACCAAATTTACCCTCGTATAGCATCTCGTATAGGACCTGAAATGGTACTTCCCCCTCCCTGAATTGACAGCCCCCTCTGGAAATCCTCCAGCCAGAGTAAGGCTAAGGGAGACCAAAAAGACAGTACAGCCCAGAGACTTTCGAGTGGTTTTCTCTCTTTGTTCTTACTCTGATTTTGGTGCAGAAGTTATTGCTCATCTGATCCCCCACAAAATGATAAATGAAGTGGATTAGGAGATTACACCATCACGGAGAAAATTCCACCCTCATAATCTCCTGCTGGGCCTGTAATCTGTAAGATTTCCCATTTTACCTCCTTTCTATTTTAACCCTGAACTCTTAATGCCTGGCAGGAGCCCATCACCCCCCTGAGCCTCGTTGGCCGGGGAGGGATTTGCTGGGTATTTAAATGTCACCCTCTTGTCCAAAGAGGGTTTCGTGCTTTTGAGTTTTCCTGGGGAGAGGTGTTGCCTGCGTCCATCACCACCAACACTGAATCGGTACAGCCCACGCACAAGGCAGTTTGTTTTTTCCCGATACTGTGATCCCCGCAGTGCTGGGGACATTTGGACTTTAAAGACAAGAAGCAGAATTTAAAAGAAAGCCCTCAAATTTCAGAAAACGTCCATTTTTGGCTGCAAAGTGACCAGCGCTTGGTGTGGAGATGGGGAACTTGGACGGGAAAGCCGTGGAGGAGCTGAGCGCTACCGAGAGCCACCAGTGGTATAAGAAGTTCATGTCGGAGTGTCCTTCTGGCCAGCTCACCCTGTATGAGTTCAAACAGTTTTTTGGCTTGAAAAACCTGAGTCTGGCAGCGAACAAATACGTTGAGGAAATGTTTGAAACGTTTGACTTTAATAAGGTAAATATTGTCCTTCCCACTCAGCCTGTGCAGGGATCGGCTGTGCTCTGCTCCCCGCGTGCGATCACGTGTGGTATATTTGGGTGTATGCAATACAGCCGTGTATCTAAGCATGTATGGTCTGGTTCTCTATGGCCTCACAAATTGTAAAATCAGTTATGTAAGGCGGAAAATGTCAGCAAAAAATCCTCACCTGCTGACTGTCCTGGGAGAAAATAGACTTCTCCCAGAATTGATATTTCCCTTTTAGTTTTAAGTTATTAAAATAGTGGGGTTTTATCTGGTAGACTGTGATCCCTTTAAAATGAAGTGCCCTTTAATCCTTAAATATCGAATGTTGTGACAGTAAGGAACAAGCAGGCGTCGGGAGAACAAGTGCTGCGTTCATGCAGAAACAGCGAGTTCCCGAGCCATGCAGCATGAGCTACGGTTTACAGAACAGACTGGGTTTGTTTTTCTATTGTTTTAAGTTATAAATGGGTTACAGTTTCATTGATTTTATTACATGTGCTCAGTTCCATATGATAAGGAGCTTGGGCCCTTTGTTCCCGGCAGAGAGGCTTTGCACCTCGGGCTGTCGCTGTGCTGGACGCCAGAGCGGGGCAGTCCCGGAGCACCCGCACGCGTTCGGGAGCACTGTCTTCCCAGCCCAGAGGCAGTGCCAGAGGAGCAGATGGATGCTGTATCTCTGAGAGGAAACAACTTTACTTGTTGTTTACTTGTAAAGTAAACAACCTTTACTTGCAAATGATTTGAAACTGCACCTCATGTGAGATGAGGAATATATTTTATGGCAACCCGAAGGGCTTAGTGGGCTTAATCCCACTGAAAATAATACAATTTAGGCCCTAAATCCTTTAGGTATTTTGTTTGTGCCTTGGCCTTTACCTTGCTCACTGCCCCGTGTTTGAATGCATGCTTGAAAAGGGAACTGATGCCCAGGAAATCCTGCTGGGAATGGGGCTCAGTAGCTATTTATATCTAATCTGGCTCTTGCAGCAGTGGGGTAAAGCAGATGATCTCTTCTTGAACCTGCCCTGTGGTGCAGTGGCTTTGTTCATTGACAAAACCCTGGCTTATTCCCTCCCAAAGACTTTCCGTGGTTTACAGTATGTACCATTTTCCTTCAAACTGCTTTGTATCTCAATGGTATGTGCCATCAAAATGATCTGTGGCGGGCACAACGCGTTTTAGCAAACTTCCTAGAAGCTGCCAACATCACGGGGCAGTGCTGAGCTCACCCCAGCACAGCTTTGCATTGGTACCATAACCCTGGCTGGAGAGCCGTCCGCGGGCCCAGCTGAACGTCTCTAATGCCGTGGAGTGAGCTGGTGGCAGGCAAACACCTAGGAGGAAAGTCAAAGATAAAACTGTTTGTGCTTTTGACGTGACCAAATGTGAAGCAGATACACAAATGGCACAGGGACAGAGCAGCACCTTCCCGGCCTGAGACGTCGGCAACATGCTGGGGTAATTCCTGAGTTCATTCATCTCCTGGAGGTTTGCATGCAAGACCCCTTTGCAGCAGGAAAGAACCATAGGTGTGAGCAGAGAGGATAACATTAGGAAATCCGTCAGGGTTCATCCCCATAAGCCTGCTCTGACCTCTGAATTACCGCTGCTTTGCATGAAGAGATTCCTTTAGCACAGGCTAGCTTTCAAGGCTTCGTTAGTCCCCAAGCCAGGCACACACACCGAGTTCATTCATTATCAACACGTAACGGCTCTGCATAAGATTAACGTGGAGCCCTCACCGTACGGTGCATTGGCTTTAACCGGTGGGTGTGCGGGGGACCCGCACCCGGCACCTCTGCTGCGCTCCTCGAGCCCCTGCTCTCAAGGTGGTGGCCAAGCACTGAAGTCTTCCAGTGGGGACTTCCAAAAGTGACCAGGAAAATCACTTGCTGCCTGACTCTTTGCTTTTAATCTCATCTAGCTTCTAACCTTCTGCTTTTAGGATGGCTACATAGATTTTATGGAGTATGTGGCAGCTCTGAGTCTGGTCCTGAAAGGGAAGGTGGATCAGAAGCTGCGATGGTATTTCAAGCTCTACGATGTGGACGGGAACGGCTGCATTGACCGGGGAGAACTGCTGAACATCATCAAAGTGAGCGGGCTCAGCTTTTTCCATTTCTTTCACAGACGATGGTTATTAAACGCAGGTAGACAGAAAGGTTGTAAGAGGAATATTCCCACCCGAAAGACAACTCCCTGGTAAATTAGTAGGCACTGGTCAAACCTGCTGCTTGTCCTCTGCCAGCCCTCCCACCAGGCTGGCCTCCCTGGCTGGACCTGTCTCGAACACCCCACACCCCCCACGGCACCTGCGCGCTCTGACACGCAGCAACCCCTTGTCTTCTCATTGCAGTTTGTTTAACCACGTCCACTGAAACCCGGGCTGAGATAAGCACTTGAATTTAATCTAAGGATTTTCAGAGGTGAACAGCTCCTGGCTTATACCAGGATGCCCACTGAATCTTTTAATGCATTGATTGCCTCTTTAAGTGATTTTAATCTCCAGATTTTTAGAAAGGACTTATTCCTTTCAGAACCTAACTGCCTGCAAAAAAGTTTGGCCTCTCATGTCCGGTCACTTAGCCGCTTGTACCAATGGACACACCAATCTGCACAGTGCTCAGTAGTTGTCCTCTGTGTCCTTCTTTCCCTCCAGGCTATTCGAGCTATCAACCAGTGCAACGAAACGATGACGGCTGAGGAATTCACAAACATGGTGTTTGACAAAATTGATATAAACGGAGATGGTGAGGAACTTTCTTATGCGATGCCAAATACTGCTCCCACTTCCCCCTTACCCGCAGTTCGGTCTGCCAGAGCAATTCCAGATGTTGCATGTCCCAAAACACCAGGACATGGGGAGAGCTGGCAGAGAGCGGCTCTCCGTGAAGGTTTAGCTCCCCGTCCCCTCCGCAGGCTGCAGCTGGCCCGAGGGGACACTGCAAACAGCCGCTCTTCATACTGGCAGTGTGGGGATCTGCGCGGGGTTTAGCTGTGATGGGGTTTGGGGTCTACGATACACAGACCCGGGACCTCAGGAAGGTCTGTGCAACTCCTGGGGGGCTGCTCCGAGGCTCCTGGTAGAGGGAGGAGAAGGGCTGCAGGATTTAACAGACCGTTTCTGAATATGCTCTTGCAGGCGAGCTCTCCCTGGAAGAGTTCGTGGAGGGTGTGCAAAAGGATGAGCTGCTGCTCACTACCCTCACCCGCAGCCTGGACCTGACACACATCGTCCGGTTGATCCAGAATGACGGGAAGAACCCGCACGAGCCGGAGCAGGCAGGGGAGGCTGCCCAGTAGGCTCCCGGGACGCCTTCCCTTCATCTCTACTTTTTCCCCCTTGCATTATTAAAACGAAACGTGTTGTGGTTGCGGGAGCTGGTGAGCTGTCCCAGCGCCAGTGCGACCAGCGATAGACTATCTCACTAGCACAGAGACCCAGATCCCCTCCAAAGGTGCTGCTCCCCTGGCAGACGGTTCGGGGGAGCCCAGAGCTCACCGGGCACTGCCTGCCGCAGCTGCACCAGCTGGCGAGAGGAAAGGCTGCTGTAAAGAGGGGTTGCTGCGCTGGCAGCTCGTCACGCTGGAAGCACACAGCCACCCCCGGGACTGCCAACAGGGCCACGGGGCCCTTCGCTGTGCGGGGGCCTCTGGATATTGCTGCTGAGCAGAGAGGGGGTAGAGTCACGCCTCCCCGGGAAGGGGGAGCGGCACCACGCGACACGGTTAGAAAACACACCAAGAGAGCCTCAAAATTCACACCAAGGCTGTGGCCAACGCCAGCGTCTGCAGCCTCTGCAGGGGACGATCCCCAGGGCTGTCCGGCACTTGGCTCTGGTGAGAGGAGGTCCCCCAAGAACACATGTAAAAAACCTAGAAAGCAGACCTGAACCTTCTCTTTCCATATATATTTCCAGAGCACGAGATCAGCGGTTTTGGTCACTTGTTCTTTGGTTTGTTATTATTATATTAGCAATCATTAGTGATAATGTAAGATAAAAACATCTATGAGCTAGAAAAAGGAGAGTGGTGGAGTGGTGAATACAGTGGCTTTTCTTTGTTTAAAAGCATTAAAAACATAGAATGGTGCCTTTTTTTAACAACTATCTGAACTTTAAGGGCATGTTTCTCCTTGAAATATTTGGAAGGGCTGCAATGGCAGTAACCTGAGAGGGAAAAGTTGTGAATGTTTGTAGGAATATTCCTGTATCTCTTATCACCTGTACAACAGACTCTCCTGCAAGTTACACTCCGTGGCACCCGCGAGCATCATGGGGTTTTAACTACAATGGCAGCGAATTGTCTGCATGCAGTTTGGAGGGGTGCGCTGCTGGAGACGGGCTAGACGCAGTGTCCACACCACAAGCATCCGCAAGTACCTGAGTATTCCTGAGCAGGCAATGGGTACCATCACCTCCACAGTACAGTGGGCTCAAGCACCATCCCCCGTGGAATAAAACCCAGTCACCCCTTATTATAGCATCCTAGGACAGCAACCTCGTCTGCTGGTGCTAATTACCCAGTGCCACGAGCAGGGCCCAGGTCCCATCACACGCACAAGGGAGGCTGCGGGACCAACGGCCTCACCCCCACACTGCCCACTGGCCCCGCGCCGCGCCAGGGCTGCGCCTTGGCTGCTCCTGGAGAGGAGTTTCCTCATCTGATGGGAGCAAGTTTCAGGCACGGTGAGGCAATACAGGACACTGGGAAGGATTTCTTGCATAGCTGAAAGACTTGTTATTTAGCACTGGATTCTTGTAATTCATAAGCAACTTTCTGATAATTTTTCTCATGCATCTTTTTCATTTGACAGTGTTTTACCTGGAAGCTTTTGTACTTCCAATCTTATAGTGAACTAATAAAGATATTTTACAAGATTATTTCAGGTTGTGCTTTTTCTCTCTTTCAAGCAATCATTCTGTTTCCAGCAGGACAGATTAACTGTCTCATGCAAGTGCAGAAACCTTTGTTTTGACTTCATTAAAATAGTTCTTTTGCAAGAACTGCACGAGCGCAGAGAGGGGTCTGTTTTCTTCAGCATCAGGGTAGAAAAGGGGCTCCTGGGTTCTCGCATCCCGTGAGTGCTGCCTGCTCTTCTGAACCTCGTCTGCACTGAGCAAGCGTAGCTTGCTTTAATAAAATCTCACTCCCTGGGTCCTACAACTCTTTCTTCTAGAGCTCTGCTTTGCCCACCCACATTTCTAGGCACCTTCTGCTTTCGTCCCTGCTGCCTTCTGGGTGGGCCACGTGTGGCAGCCCCGTAGCTCCCTCCTGCCTCTGTTTTCTGCCCAGACTGACAGCGAGTGCGGGATGCACGTCCGTAGCCCCCCTGGCAGCTGCCCGCGCCCCCCGGCTGCCCCCCGGCA
>NW_008825543.1:1443240-1444398 GCF_000699105.1 Pygoscelis adeliae
CGGTGCTATTGGAGAGGCTCACGAACACCAAAAGGCCATGGAGAGGAACCCTGTGACAGGCCGGCTTGTCCGGCCACCCCACTTACACCGGTGCAAGAGAGAGCAGGCTGCAATCATCCTATTAGAGTCGGGCTGAGCTGTTTACTCAGTGTGTAACACTCCTCCTTGCAGCAGAATTAACTTTCTCACAAACAACTGGCACAAAACTTACTGCACTTCGTCTTTACAACAGCAGCGAGGAGGGAGCCGAGTTCAGCGTGGGCTTTCTGTGCACACTCCCCCCACAGAGACACATTCAGTCCCACCCGTGCTTCCTTCAGCCTCTCTCTCCTCTGCGTGCCCAAGAAGCCGCAAGAAGCAGCCCTGACAAGCCCAATTTCTATTTGTAAAGACCAAGTTATTCTAAAAGGGCTGTCTCAGAATTGCCGGCTGGCCGAAGGCACCTTTCAAACCTCAGCGTCTCTCTACAAAGGATGTTTTTTCAGCCTCTAAGAAAGCAAATTAAAAATAATTAAAAACTAATATTGTGACTCTCTTTGCCCTAACTCATGCATAATTAATTTATTTCAAAATAGTGGTGGCTGTTCAGGTGCCCGCCACGGATGCATTGCTCACGCTTGCGACAATACCACTGGGGAATGAGAGGCAGCACAGCCTCTCCGGTGAGCGTGGGAGAGGTTTTTTTGGGGAGCTGCTGTCAGAGGGGCGGTGGGCCTGCGAGGCTGCACCACGGCGCAGCAGGTCTGAGGCCAGGCCCTGGCTTTGCCTCCCCTTTGCGGCGACCTGGGACAAGGCCCCGGAGCCAGGTTTGTTAAGAAGAGTTGCAGCGACACTAAAACCACCCAGCGAGTGACCATGCCATTTATCTCAGTGGGGCTGAGGTGCCAAAACACCGTAAAAGCTGCAATGCGCATCTGCCTTTTGAGGGATGCAGGTACCGGAGGTCCATGGACCGTGTGAGGTTGGGAGGGATCTTAGGCGGGCTCTGCGCCCGCGTCCTGCCGCGAGCAGGGCTAACCTGGGCGCCGGGCGGCGCAGGGCCTTTCCCAGCCCCGCTTCGGCGGGAGGACGTCGAGCAGCGCTTCATCCCTTCGTACGCTCCCCACAGCAGCGGAGCCCAGCCGGGGGCTCTGCCGTCCCGCTGCGAAGGTACCCGCC
>NW_008825543.1:1444602-1456763 GCF_000699105.1 Pygoscelis adeliae
AGCGGGTCCCCGGGGGGAGCCCCGCGGAGGAGCAGCGCCCGGGAAGCCCGGGAACCCGCTGGGGACTGAGCCGATGGGCTCCTAGACAGCAAAATCGAAGAGAGGCGAGATGAGGAGCTCGGGAACGGACAATGGCAAATTGCAAAAATACCTCCTTTTGCATCCCCGTGCGTTAGGGTGTGAGGCCTAAAAGGCAAAGAAATGAAACAAAACAGGTTCTCAGCCAGATGCTTCTACAGGTCCCTTATCCCCAGGAGATGCGGCTGCCCTACAGCACAGCTCCGGTGTTCCCGTATCACGCATCAGATCCCAGAATACCATTAGGTTACCTTAAATATGGTGTCTTTAAGGGTAATACGTTTGAGATACTTTCTACACTTCTGAGGTGCACTTCCCTTTGAAGACAGGGAGGACGAAAGAAAGACAGAAAGAAAGACAGACAGACAGACAGACAGAAGTGTTTTCCCATACTGCCAGAGCTGAGCATGGGCACTGTGAGAAAATGACGGAGTATGGTGAGACCACAAGAAGTCCCTATAGCGATCAGCACGGGGCTGTGGCAGCGCTGGCACGGCCACTCTGTTTTTCAACACGACGTGTTCAAGGGGAGCTGCACACGGGGGCTTTGGCAATGACCTGGACACAAGCCTTTCCTCTGGGCAGCCACCAAACCCCAGCTGCCCATGGGTGAACCTCCCCTCTCAGAACATCAGGTGCACAGACGAATAAAGAACATGGCTAAAAAAAGAGAGAGATGTAATTATCCTCTTTCCTACTCAGCCTCATTATTTCACTGCTCAGGGCTTTCCCTGGGAATGCACCTTCCAGAGTATTTTAGGATGTGATGCCTCCATTGGCTCCTGTTCCCTCGTGCCTCCCCCCACCAGCCACCTTCAGCAACAGCCTCACCTTCAGCTTTCTAACGTGATTATTTCACCTTCGATCCTACCCAACTTCAGAGGCATCAAACATCAGAGCAGATGGTAGAAGCTCAGAAAAATCACATGGCATTTGCCTTTTCCAAGCCAACCTGCTTCCCAATTTAGACTAAAAAGAAATCCGATCAGTCAAATCCAATTCTAGCTGGGCTATAAGTCTGAAAAAATGGATTATGCAAAATGTCTGATATCAACAGCTCGATGTGAATGTTGAACTGAGTTTGGGAGGAGATCAAAGTGTTTATACCTATGGATTTTAAAATAGGACTAAGACTAAAGCACCTTGCGATTGCTTGACAAAAGATTACACGATTGATAAGAGGAGCGATTTTCCACAGGGTTATGCCAGCACTAACACAAGTGTTATCTGCCGTGTGCACTGCTACCACCTTAGGTCTGCCCAGTCCAACGCTTTACTTTGAGCCCTAAATTCTTCAAGGCTCCTGTTTCAGTCTTGGCGGGGGCCATCTCATTGCAGCACTGTCAGCTCACTTTATTGTAAGCAACTATTTCAAAGTCCATTCAGAAAATATGTTTTTTTATTATACACACACTTTCCACCATTATTACATAGAAGTTAAACAGAAGATACTCCTTTCCTACTCTGCATCTGCAATAGCATAGCCATCTCTGCCTTATATTTGTCTTA
Organism: Pygoscelis adeliae; assembly: GCF_000699105.1. NCBI lineage: Eukaryota > Metazoa > Chordata > Aves > Sphenisciformes > Spheniscidae > Pygoscelis > Pygoscelis adeliae. The sequence goes on from NW_008825543.1 coordinate 1,446,190, forward strand.
CCCAGGTCAGCTGTTGCACTTAACACCTCCCTTAAATTCATTACATCAGTCTTAAAGACTAAAATTTTGGTCCAATACTCAGGTGCTCACACAGGTCTTCAGCTTCATTCCAAGTGAAAAATAAATACTACAAAACAGAATTTTAATAAATAATTCTTTATTAAATTTGTGTTACAAAATTTCTACCAACAACTGTACAAGTGCTCGGTGTTAGGATGCCCTCTACCACCCCAGTAGAGGACTGCTGGTGTGGGGGACACCAAACAGCTCCTTCAGTGCCTGATCTGACCAGGTGAACAGAATAAGAAAATTTAAAGCATTTAAGTAAAACTGCAGTATGCAACTAAAGTAAGTAAACATCCACTTAAAAACTGTGCAAGAAGCAGTGTGTTGGGATGGTTGAGATGCTGAAATTTAAGGAATTAGAGATCTGTATCCTCCCATGAAAACATTTGTCCACAAGTTGGAAAAATGAGTAAAGTGAATCTTTTCTTCCAGGCCTTCAAGACAGAAGTAAGATTTTTCTTTCAGATCTTTGGCTGATAAACTATTGACTTGAATGAGCTTCCAACAGCTGCCTTACAGCAGCATAAACTAGAAGTCTAATCTGTTCTGGTAAGTAAGCATGCCACATGCGAGTGTGTATTTGCAGAAAACTCTTAGAAAAGCTATTTAGAAGTGGAAATGTATATGGATTTGACCTCTAGCACTGCCTGTGTCTTATCCTGAATACTTCCTCATGTTCCTGAATTGAAACATTGGCTAAATCGACAAGACCACAAACCAGCAAACTAATCATCTAGTGAAAGGTACTACAGTCATAATTGAAGGCCACAAAAAAGGGATTGCAAATCTTTTCATGGATGTGACTTGGCCCACTGATCCCATGGGAAAATTAAAATAAAAGACAAAAACTCATGTTATTTTCCTGAGGAAATTTTTCTTGCAAATAAACTAATAAATAAATCCAATAAAGGTGAACCAAAATATTGGTTCAACGCAAATTCTCTTTCCACATACACGTATATGTGTAGGAATATGGGTTAGAATAGCAGAGCTCAGCCTGCAGCCTGTGCAAATGTTACTGTACTACTTCAGTAACTCACTCGGATTTTCTGTCACTTGTTCCATTTTGTGGTCCTGCCAATAAAGCAGCGCTAATCCTCTCATTGCAGAGACCCTGCCAAGCAAAACTCTGCTCTTCCCTTATCTCTCCGTCCACACAAAACTTCTCCCAGGGCAGTGAAAGTCCTGGAGCAACTTGAGCTCAGCCAGTCTTCACAAGGCAGGAAAAGCTGTTCTAGAGCGATGATTCAGTAAGAAAAAGGGGCTCAAAAGGAGCAGAATCACACTGGTCGAAATCTGTCCTCTAAATGTGGCTGTCAAGAAGAGGTACAATTTCTACTGCTGCTTAGTGTTTGGAAATAGCATTTTTCCAGCCCCACAGAAACCCTGGTCTCTGAACAGGTAGAAGGAGCAGGCTCTGGTCCACAGGAGGGAGATGCAAAGAGTTACTGCTCCACCCCTCCAACCCACACATTGTTTTCCTCAACTCTGTGTACTGTCTTGACCACCACTTATAACCCAATTCTCACTTTTGATAGCAATAGGTTGGTGTTCCATAATTTTACATTAGCAGTAGTATAGTCTACTAAATATGCATACGGACATCCTGGATGTATAAAGCCTGCCAGAGCACCTCTTTTGTTGTCACTTTTGGTTTGATGTGTTTGTATCTCTGCAGGCATGAATGATGCAAACACTAGTCTGCACTGGAGATGGTACCACCGCATCAGGATTTCTCACTTCCCATCTGTCATCAGACTAAAACCCTGCCCAGGATCTGCTGCAGGAAGCCATGAAAAATTTGTTCCTTGGGGTGTAGTCAAAAATCAGAGCTGGCAAACACGGTATTGTGTACACAGAAAGACTTATTCATGGGCCAAAAATAGTCTCTGGGTACCAGCGGTATGCAGCACATGGGTTTTAGATTGAGATACGGCTTCTTAAACCACTGAAGTTTTCATCTGGATGCTGAGATTGTATTAAAAAGGAAAGCCACCACCACCCTGGAGTAAAAGAGCCACAGCTGGAGTCAGCATCACATTTTCAGCTGTATCAAAACTGAATTTTCTCAAAACAAAGCACTCTTTCTTCTCTGCTCAGAGATCCATCCCCCAGGGTTTACATCCATTTGCAACATCTTCATCACCCACTTGTCTTTCCTGGCCCCATCAATGAACTCGTCAAGAGACAACTGCCCTGTGTATGAGATGAGGAGGACACAAGATGGGGAGACAAAACATGACAGATAAGAAGAGGAAGGCAAGAAGTAAAAGCCATCCATGTTTCAGAAAATATGCTAATAAGACAAAAGCTATACTTCATTTCCCCGTGTAGTTTAGGCCAGCTAGCTGAAAGACAAACCACCACGCTGTGACCCAATGCATTCACACCTACCCCATCCCGTTGGCTGACATAAAATGTTGCATTAGCTTACACATGCTCCTCCAGGAGGATTACAAGTCTGATCCTGCAAGCTCCAATTTGACTGGAGCCACTGTCTTTACTCAGGCTACTTGTGCTGGGACTGGGACCTGCACTCTGCCTACTGGGGGTTTTCAGAGGATGAGATCTGTGTGGCATCAATATCAAGACAGAATAGTGACCCCTCTGTATTTTACATTAAAATAACAAGGAAAATTATTTCCTCCTGCTGCACGAAGTTACTCTTGATTCTAACAAACAGACCAGAACCAAACCCAATGTGTCAAATATGAGTAACATAATAGTCCTAAGTGATTTCTTGATAGACATAATTAAAGCCAGCCTGCCCAGCACAGATAACTTCTCATTATGCATGAATGCAATCTGAGCCATCGATCACTTACCATCCCCATTCTCATCCACTAACTGAAATATCCTGTCCACAACCTCCTCCGGCGTGAGCAATGGAGTCCTCTCCTCCACCTCCGACCGACACACTTTCTTCAGCTTGTAGATAGACTGGAAAGAAGTTCACAGATTAGGAGAAGGACTGGAAAGTGAAAAGCAGCGAACTCCATTATCTTCCCAACAGTGTAAAGGTCTTTTACAAAGGCTGTGGTTTTAACCTTTCTAGAAAGATCTGCCACTCAGCTGCCTCAGAACTTCAACGAAACCTCTGACCTTATGCTCACACACACTGTGGATTACTTCATTTGCTCTTTGAAGCTGCTGCCCTCCTATTTTCCTTACACATATTGGTCAGATCTCAGGGTTCCTTTGCAAAGAACAAGGCAAGAGTTTCACAGATGGGAAAATCATCTGACTTTTGAGTATTTTTTCCAAACATCTGAGGCCAGGCACATCTGGACTTACCCAGCCCTCCCTCCCAGGGAACTTGTGCCCAAGCTGCAAGATCAAACCTGTATTAGCACATATTTTGACCTATAGTTTCTGTTCTACTTTGTCACTGGAAAGGGACAGATTTTATCTATTCCTCCCATGACAATTGTTCATTATTAACTTTACTCCTTAGGCTGAAGGGGTTTGTCTGAAGTCTTCCCAGAGAGGGGATTAGCAAGGCCCTAACACAGCTCTGGCCAGTTCCTGGCTGACCTCAAAACTCTAATTGAACCTGCCCCAGACAAGCTCCCCAGATGCTCTCACACCTGCTGCTGGTGCTGCAGGTCACAAGCTGGTCACACTTTCCAGCCAAAAGGACCTGCTTTCCACAGATTCAATTTCTGATGTTTTCTTGATATTGCATTTGACCTAAGACCCTAAAATGTTTGATAACCATTGATTAAGCCTCACAAGCACTGCTGTGCAAGGGTAACAGCACCTGTGGTGCAGGGGCAACTCTAGCACAATCACCAAGATATTGACCTAAAGTAAGAACCCAGGTGCTGTGTCTGACTGTCTGCTAAGCCCCATGCCTCCTCTCACACCTTCACGCAGTCACTAATTAAAACTAAGTGCAGAACCTATCAGAAACCTAGAAAGGAATAATTACAAAAGGGATTCCTGTACCAATTTGTGCCTCTCAGTGTATTCTCACCAGCTACTCAGGCAGGAAACTTGGCTCCTGTAAGGGGCATGGGGTGAAACCCTCTTCCGCTGGCCAGTGCAATGAATCCTGGTGTAAAAAGGTTGAAAGGAAAGGCAGAGCAGAGATACAGGAACTCCACAATAGCACCCGGATGCTGCATTTCTGGACAGCAGCAGCAGCAGGGGCCAGGCTGCCCGCAGTGGGTTTAACTGATCCCTCAGCCACCCCATCAGGCTCCACCGAACCACTGCACACATGACCCTTTCAGCAAGGTCAGGCATTTTCACTTCATCACTGCCCACAGCTGCCCTGAAACCTGAGTATCACAAAACCCATATACATCATTACATTGCCAAAGAACTGGGATTGCTTAAATAAGTGATTAGGCAATGCCTACTTACCTCAACAATTTCCAGCAGCTCAGGTTTATCTATGCAGCCATTCCCATCCTTGTCATATACTTTGAATGTCCACTTCAGCTTGTGTTCCAGTTTTCCTCGTAAAACAAGATTCAAGGCAGCTACATATTCCAGAAAATCAATGGTATTATCCTGTAGAAACAGAAAAGCAGATGAATGACACTTAACTGGGAATAGTTGATAGAAAACTGCTTATGACACCTAGATAAAAAACTGCCAAGAAGATACTCCATGGGAGAGCTATTTATTTTCCACTTTATAGAAGACTTGTGCCAGTCCAAGACCATCAGTAAGTGCAGCCATACCCCTCTGCACCAAGGATAAGTTCCCAAGGAGTGACAGTGGAGACCAAAGCAGTTTTCCTATAGTGCAATAAAGGGGGACACCTGCCAGGACTCCAGAAATGAGCAATTTAAATACCCCAAGACCACACAGATTGCATGGAAGATGGGGAGGCAGATGAAGATCAGTGCAGGAGGCATTGACTTTTTGAGAAGGGATTGCCATTCTTCACAATCTCAGCTGCTTCACCAATGAGACCAACACCCAACCGCTACCCCTTTCTTCCATCCTTCCCCCTTGTTTGATCTTGATTCATCTGAGGAAGACAGACAATGAAAAAGTCACCGTTCAGAAGGAGGCAGCAAGAACACCCACAATAAAGGATTTACATCAGGTGTTCATCCTCCTAAGAACTTCAGAGACATTGAAGGGATGCAGGGCTCCCTCGGCAGCCTCCAGCAGATGGCCCTCATGCAGATCAACACCATCCCCAGGGCTGAGCCGGGGCCCCATGTCACCCTACAGCCTTCCTGACCCGCACAGCAAACCCCCCTGGAAGATCTGGGCTACGCATCTCGTCCCCGCACGCTCTGCTGCAGGCACTGAAATGCTCTGCAGTAACTGTGAGCAAAACCTGCTACTCCTGGACTTTGAAGGCCAGTAAGCATAAAAAGACAATTGAGGAATTGTTTTTATTTTCATACCATATTACTAATAATCCTTTAGATTGTTAGGTCCTGCTCAACTGATTATATGCCATGGGCATATTGAAGCAAACACACAAATCTAGGCCTAATTTAGTGTTCCTAATATATGCAAGTACCAGCATCCCTTAAAAACAGATTTTCAGTCTTATTAGGAAAATTCCTATAAACTAGGAATGGGACTTTGCCTTTTATGCACACCGTTTGGTCTGCAACCCTTTCTGCGCAGCTTTCGTAACAGAATTTGGACCTGGTCCTTCAGTTTTTTGCAGGAATTTGGGTTTTCCCAACTTCAAATTCTGAGACAAGTCTGACCTGCCCACATCTTCCGTAGCTTTTTTATCCTTTCTCACGACTTTTCTTCCCACCTCAATGTGATTTTGCCACTGGTTTCAAAGGAAGCTTAAGGGAAATTGGTATACCTGAGAGATGGCGTACTTGTCTCCCCTTTTCCTATATTGATATTCAGCAACAAACAACCCCATACTTGGAATATGATCGAGAGCTTCAGGAAAAAAACCTGAACTGTTTGGCAAGCCTTGCTTACCCATTTCAAGATGAGAACGGCAACCGTATTACATTTCTTTTGACTATCTAAAATATCTCAGGCTAGTATTAGGCTATCCTTTGCACCAATGCATGGGTATGCATGAACTGCTACTAAACCAGAAAGCCCACTTTTCCCAGGTGTCTGATGACAAGTACAGCAAAGGGAATCAAAACCAGAATGTCTGAATTGCTCAGCATTCCTTAGCTTCTGAGCAGCTAAAATCAATATTTTGTTACATGCCACCTGTTCATACTGTATATATACACTTCCTCCAATGTATAGCAAGCCTGAGTAGGACTTTACTATAATTACCCCTCTATCATAGCAGATAAATATTTTTTTTTCCATGTAGCAACCTTGGCTATTTGAGGATCTTTCAACAACACTGTCTCAAAATGCGGCTGCCTAAATTTCAACCTTTTAATCCATCCTCAGTCCCTTAAGGAGACATTCTGTCCTTAATTTGTGTACAGATTTATGAGAGGATAAATCCATACCAGCCCATACAGGGTGGTGCAGCGTGAGCTCCTTCTCCTGCCCTAGCAGGTCCATTGCCCTCGCCTTTGTCTCATGAAGCATGGGAACAAGGGTGGGAACTGCACCAGAACACCTCCAAATTACAGGAGGAAGAGGTGCAAATTATTAGACAAATAATTGTAAAAATTCCTCACTACTTACCCCATTCTTATCAAAAGCTCTGAACATGTTTTCAATATACTCTGCTGCTTCATGGTTATCCTGGACCCCGAAGAACTGCTTGAATTCATGCATGAAGAGGGTCCCACTGGGACATTCAACCACAAATTTCTTATACCATTCCTGCAATTCAGCAACATCTATCTCTCCTTGCTCCCCTTTGTTGTTGGTGAACTGCTGTCCCATTTTGCTCCGTAAAGCAAGATTTAAAAAAGAAGGAACAAAAGGAAAACCCTGCCAAAGTCCTTTGCTTGTATTGTCCTTTTATCACCTTTCGTTGCTTTTTCTTTGTTCTTTTTCTTCTCGCTGTCTTGTGCCTTTATTTGATGTTAATATTGTGTCTTGATATTTCACCTTCTTTTTGTGTTTTACTTTTTTCTTCCTCTTTCTCTCCTACAGTTTTCACTGCCACAGCTTTGGTGTGCTCACTTGATGGTCGTAGAGTTGCTTCTCTGCGTTAGGGCTGTGTAACAGGTAGTATCAGGCACGTATAAAAATAACTAAGATCATTAGGAGATTCCCATCTATAAGTCAGAGACCTTCAGATGTTCTAAGCTGTGCCCTATTTAGGAGGGGACTCCAGAGGCTCCGGGTCCTTCTGCACATTAATACCTTCATGTCAAAGAATTTAGGAGCCAAGGTTCCCTTTATACACGACATACATCCCCACTCACTTTACTGTAGTTTTTCTAAAAAAACCCACAAACAAATAGATTGCAAGTGAACTTCCCTAACATTAGTTTTTCAACCCAGGCGTATACTACCTGCTTGTGGGGGATACTCAACGTTTCAGTGAAATAGGGCATATTGCCAAACAACAATTACAGAGAGCAAATCCTGACAAAATGAACACATACAACTAACAACACTCACATTAAGAAACCTGCTAATGCGTAAAGTTAATTGAAAGCCTACTATAGGCTTTACACTGTACAAAATGATTGTGAGAACTAGTAAATGCACATAGATAAAAATGTGCATATTTCATTTTTACAATTTATTCTTAAAACTCTCAGTTAAAAAGAACAGGAACATTTTAACATTCTATTTCTCTATTTTTTCAAAGTATTGAGTTCTCCTTATTCCCCTTCCCCCTTTTGTGCCTTTTTCCATTGGAATACTTCTCCTGCTTACCCTTACTTCTGAACATTGTTTACTGCTTTTATTACAGATACAACAGGCAGCTCCATCTCTAGCTTCTTTCTGTTCTGCAGCTGCTCACCACAGCCTGGTAGCAGACAGCTCACAGCCACATACTGCTAGAGATCAAGCCACCCTTCTCCTCTCCACAGGCAACCTGCTGTTCTTTCCATTTTTTTACTGGAGCCACCAGCTTTTATCTATGTCATACCCGGTGTTCTGAATCCAGCCATTATCTGTGTCAGCTGGAGAGGGATGACCTGTAGTTATAAATGTGCCTGAGCCAGCCTGGCATCCAGATAGGATTCTTCTTTTAAGAGGATTGAAGCAGTATTAATAGGAGACAATAGACTCCTCATTATAGTAATGCTAAGGCCCAGAAGGATTTAAGCTGTTCACTTTTCTGGAACATTTTTCTATTGGTTTGGAAAAAAGAATTTCTCACGTGGAAAAACACTGGTCAAGAATCAGTCTAAAAATTGATACTGCAGAATAATACAGCAATTCATACTCCACTGTAAGACTAGAGCTTGCTCTGAATCTACTCACACCTGTAAGTAACCCATCGGTGGTATTGCATGTATATATATACATACAGATTTGCAGGAGCGTAGCATAACTTTGTACTTCTGTACGTAAGGGTGCCCAGGCAATAGATGGTTTCATTTAACTGTTGTAAGCAAGAAGAGGATACAGGCAGTACAGCAGAAGTATGGAGATGGATGGGAAGAACTAGAGGAGTGGCCAGAACCGTTAAGACTGTTCTCTTCCAATGAAAGGGTATATTTTTATGTAATAAGGTAGAGGAATCCTGTTTGCCTATCTTTGTGCCTAGAAGAATAGACTCAATCCTTCCTTTTGTAAATGCTTCAGACAAACTTCAGCCTCTCGCTCTAAGATAACTTGTCTGTTGCAGAGGTTGAGGTCTGGCTCATCAAAAAAAATTATACTGGATCTGTCCCCCAGCATTTGTCCCTTAGCTAGACCTACTAGAAAGATGTCTTTGGCAGCCACAGTCGGTGTGGCATTTGTAAAATAGTTCTGTTGCATTCTCCATTTTGCCATGCTCTGTTATGCATACCATGTAAATAAATAGCTTTTTCCCTCAATGGTATTTCTTGAATCATCTTGGCTAATATCTGGTGATGGCACAGGTTCTCTCTCTGGGTCACAAAGAGCCTTCAAGAAGTGGAGGCCCTGCTGCTGGGACAGGGGTGGGGAGGGCTCATCGCAGTTTTTCCTGTAGCACAGCTGGGGAGTTTTGCATGCGCTGGTGTGAAGCCTTCCACCATTTTGTGCTGCTCTCCTGCACCGAGGCTGCATGCTGGAATGTGAGTGCTGAGAGCACACAACAAGACTCCACATGCCCAGGACACTGTCTTGCCTCGTTGCATAATTTTGTTTTGCCTTATGGGAACTTAGTGATCTGTTCCCAGGAGAGAAAATGGTTCCCTTTTGTTTTGATGACTACAATCTTTTCCAGCTAGGAACAAAGGACTGCAAGAGACTTGGGTTACAAAGCCTAGCTGGTGCTATTGCAGGTATCATGACATACAATCGTGTTGATAAAAGTACTGATGGTAATTTGGCACTGAAATAAATTAAATCCCATAGCTCCTGGTATGAAAATTCCTCTGCATATACTCTCATTGTCCAAAGTGTGTGCTCTGCAGACTGTACTGACAGAGCTGCTGTCTCTCAGCCAGTAGAACGTCACTTTGTGAAGTACAGTTTATCAGCCAAAGGATTTCTTAATTTGATTTGAAAAAAGATGCAGGTAGAGGTAAATATAAGCAGAGAGAACTAAAAATAAAAAAATGATTTCTAGAAAACACCGTAAGAAAGAGGTTGGTGCTATTTAGGCTGCCTGAAGGGTTAGGATCAATGCTTTATATATCATGTCAGAGTGAACCCTTTGGATGATTAGTTGCAAACAGGTAACATCTGATTACATGTCCTGCCTAATGAGCTGTCCCTAGATTATCACCTATACAGCTCAAAAGCTGTGGAGTTTCCCAGCCAAGAGCATGGAAAAAGACAGCTTATTTCCTGTCAGTTCACTAACACAACGTGCTGCCACATGCTTCAGCAGAGGCTGGTAGAAACTCAAGGAAAAAAAACAAAAACCAAACCCTGCAGAGGGCTGGGAGGACTCATTTGTTTGGCATCTGCGTTACCACTCAGTGAAGGCAGCAGAGGCTGTAACAAAGGCGGCAGGGTGCAGGCAGGCACAGTTGCCTGGCACGAAAGGACCAACTTCAATGAAACTGGAGGCAAGACTAGATCCTTCGCCCACGCTGGAGCAGCCCTTGCCTAGTCATTTTGCTGCACTGCTCCATCATTTTAAATACCCCTGCCCTAAGACCCCTCCCGTGGGTTGGGCAATCTCAAGTGTCCTTGCAGTGGGCCTAGAAAGAGCAAAGCCCTGCCCGGGGTTGCTCCCAGCCCCTCCGTTGCAGACAGCTCGGGGCGTGTGGGTGAGTGTGCAGCATCACTGTCGGTGTCTGCTTCCAAAGCTCCCCGAGCATCAGACCGCAAAGGAAAGCAAACCTGAGGCATCCTTAAATTTACCCGTCGCCAGGCAGGACAGACACGTGGACAAGAGGAATGCAGGGAGAATGAACGGCAGCTTTTGTGCTGACCCGTTTGAGGAAAGATCAAAGATCCCTCATACTTTGGCTGGGAGTTCAGCCCAACATCTCTGTGCATCTCTTCCCAGTTGCTCACCAAATTGGCCATACCGTTGCACA
>NW_008825543.1:1456797-1457336 GCF_000699105.1 Pygoscelis adeliae
TTACAAGAGCAGCTGTGCCTTGTTTTGCATATTGAAAATGGTCAGGTACAACAAACCAGACACATCTAAAATCCACCATTGCAGTGCTATCCCCTAAACAAAAACCAAACTGCTAACCTTTGAGTGTCACTTATTGTCTTTTCGTTATTGCCAGAAAGATTTTATTATGTGCTGACAAACTCCTGCTAAAGGTTACCTCTGAGTGGCCACATTTCAGCCATGAATGAAACCTGAAATATTTATCTTACAAGGCAAACTTTCCAAGAAAAATGCAGAATTACTTTTTCTCTGCATGTGAAGATTTTAAAAACTTTGCACGGTTCCAAAGTCTCGGCATAGGATGGAGCTTTGGGTGTAAGGCAGCCTTTCCAAAATCAGGGTTCAGCACTATCCTTAGTCTTCGTGATGGGAAGGAGAAGGGAAATTCCCACTTTTTTTTTCTGCTTCATTGAAACTGAAGAGTAAAGTATTGTACCATCTCTTGAAACCAAGATTCACCATTGAGTCACGGTTCTCCACCTACGAGGGAAAGACACAAA
>NW_008825543.1:1458494-1466059 GCF_000699105.1 Pygoscelis adeliae
GCAGCAGAAAAGTTTACCCCCCCCCCCCCTTCCCCCCCATTCCGTTCACCGACAGCTGTTTTTGGACCACAGCTGTTGCCACCCCAAGAACCCAAATTATCTGTAACAGCTCATGCCCCTTCCAGCTTCATGGGCTGTCTGGGCATGGCAGAGGGTCCCCGGATCGGGGCGCAGGGACCGTGAATTGTAAGAGTTAATTGTGCTCAAGGTGTGTGGCTCGCCCTGCGTGGGGCAGGGGAGCACGGGTGGCGGCGAGAGAAGTGATGTGCAGATCTCTGAAACGCGGGAGCTATAGGTTCCCGGTGTAGGGAGGTGATTAAGTGTCGGACTTAATCACCGGGATTTGTGATTAAGTCGGACACTCGGGTGGAAATTCAGCCTGTTCCTCTGTGGGAACGCTCATGTTAAGGGTTGAGCCACTTGCCTTTGAAAAAATCAATACAAATCCACTAAATGCAGGATAATGTAATCAAACAAAGGTAACGAGCAAGGAATGAGGTCTGTGGCATCGCAGCGATGAACCCAGAGAAGACCCCTTCCTTATTTAGAGGCTTTGTGAACAGGGTGGAGCGGGAGCACTGAGTACGCTTGGGTGTGCAGGAGGAGAGTGAAAGCATCTGTGCAGCAAGGCTGAGACAGGCTTCAGGTCGGGTTTTCCTGGTGCGCTGTGTGTTGTTACGCCGGCTGGCACCGTGCCGGAGCCCTGAGAGTCACCACAGTTAACCGGGGCTGTCCCTGACCTTGGTCACTCGTCTGCGGCCGTCAGGGAAGTGGCTGCAGGATGCCTACTCGTTCCTGAGTTTGCTTGAGTTGTTCTTGCTGGGGTGAATGTCTCCCCTCCAAGGAAAGATGTGCTACTTAGTTAATAATAATTGGGGTACAGGGAATAATTACATGACTGACCAGAGATGCATTAGCAGCACAGGGATGTGCTAATTACTGCACCAGCCAGTTTGAGTGGGAATAAAGCAAACTGGAGGATTCCTGGGTATGTGCACTGAGGAGTCTTGAGTGAGGGCCAGGCCTCCCTTGGCAAATCCAATGAATCGTGTGAAGACGTTCCCCAAGCTCACCCTTGCAGCTCTCGGAGCGGGAGCAGCCTCTGGCGTTAGTGGACACCTCTGGATCGAAGTTGAAGGTTGTAAGAGGCTGACTCACTGTCTGAGCCGAGCAATGGGATTCAAGTTGATTTGCTCTCGGTTATTGTGTCAACAAGTCATTGGTGATAAAAGGTCATAAAGCATTGTAATGTCGCGTATTGACAGACGCTGTCTGTGATCCGAGGGACAATTCAAACCTAATACGGCAGCGCCAGCACCCTCCATGTGACCGAATGTATTTTGTTTGAGAGAGGCATGAGTTTCTCTCCCTGGTGCGTAGGTTTGAATTTGCTCTTGGTCTTGCAAATACGTGTGTACACAGTGTATGTTATTAGAAGCAGAGGGGACTGCTTGTAGAGTTAATTGTAGAAGAGACTGTGGAAACAAGCTTTAGTTAGGGTTTCTTTGTTACAGTGAGAAATGACTTTTTTGTCCTTTGCAAGGGAAATCGATACCTGGTTTTGGTCTCAATTCTAAGTCCAGGATTAACCTGGACTTTGTGTCTTTGCAAACACACTACTGAAAGCTTAATTCTGATAGGATTTTCATCATGGATAACTAATACAGCAGAGTTTCAGAAGCACAAAAATAATTTTGACGATTGCTTTCTGATCCTTTGCAGCTCCTGGGAAGCAGTCTGCTAAGGTCCCCAGATGAAGCACATTTTCAAACTATTATTTAAAGATGATTTTCAATTGAATCTGAACATTTTCTTTGCTTAACAGATAAAATAAGTTGTGTTCAGATTAATTTTGTGTGAGCACTTGCATCTGAAAGGGATTTGCAGGTATTTGGACAAATAAAACCTGTTCCTAGACTACTTCTTGGATAGGATTTTTTAATCTCCTCTATCTCTGCTACTAGACACATTTTGCAGCTCCTGCAGCAGTATTCAGAGCTTATGGCAAAGGTTTTACTTATCCCATAACTGCTTTATTAATGGGAATGTTTGTAATTTCTCATGTCTGTTTCAAGATTTACAAATGAATATGGGAGATAGACCTTCTAAGCACACGTGTAGCATAAAAGTCCCCTCCCAAAATCTAAAGATACCAAATGCTGTCTCTTCCTGCAGAGGGACAGTCATTAGTTTTGTTTGTTTGGCTTTGTATCTGTTCTGCACAAGAAAAATATTGTTGGTTGGTTGCAAAGGTAGTAGCAACACAGGCTACTTAAACAACAACAGATTTGATCAGTTAACTGCAGCATTGTTTTTTAAAAAAAACTAAACATTGTCACTTGATTTTTAGCACAAGTGCAGGTGGACTTGCAGTTCATGTCCTTCTGTATAAACATCCTGGTTATTGTAGGTCAGTGGTGTTTGCAAGCGATTATACTGCATTCAGAGCATTCATGATGTTGGACTAGATGACCTTTAGAGGTCCCTTCCAACCCAAACTATTCTATGATTCTACAAAGAAGTCATGAAATGACTTTCAGAGGAACGTCTGTCTCTGCTAAAACGGTCCCCTCTGCTTCAGCCTGATGCTTCCACCTTTACCTCAACTGGGGCAAAAGCCTCTGGTTCAGCACGTTAGTTTTTCTCCTCCTGGATGCAAGTCTGACACGACTGAAGAAGAACTAGATCAGATAGGCCCCTTCGCTAAGGCACACGTGGAGGCTTTTGAAATTCTACTGCCTGTTCTTGCTGTGGCTTGTTTGTGGCTTTATCTCCTGCGCAGCGTTTACAGCTCAGGTTTGATTGGGGCTCGCCCTCCGTCCGCTCAGTTAACACAAATAACGCACTGTCTCTGCTTACTGGGATATTTAATAGTGAGTTGTTCTTGTAACAATTATGGTCCCCGCTTAGTGATACGTTTGTAACTCGTCCTGGCAGAAGAGTCATCTAGCTTAATCTGAATTAGTGGTTTCAATGTGCAGTAACATAACAAACAATAGCAGTAACATGGCATAGGGCCCTTTTGCATTAATTTTTTTTTTTTTTTAAAGCGTATGATTCTCAACTAACCTTTAGCAGTCGGTCTACTATTATCCCTGTCTTTTGTAGACAATGGCGTTACACCCGCGAAGAGTTCGCTTGAAGCCGTGGCTGGTAGCCCAGGTAGATAGCGGTATGTATCCCGGCCTTATCTGGCTAAACCGAGAAGCGAAGCGGTTTCAGATCCCCTGGAAGCACGCAACTCGGCACAGCCCGCAGCACGAGGAGGAGAACACCATCTTCAAGGTGAGGGAGTGGAGAGCTCGGATATACCACGGCTCTTAAACAGGGACAAAGGGTTGAATTGTTGGCCCAGGAGCTGGATAGGCACCTCAGTAGCTGTTTCCAGGCACATTTTGTCCTATGTCTTTGACCTCAGAAAAGCCACTTTGTGCACCTGGATGCCAGGCTTGGCACTGCCTGAAACGGTGTTGAGTTCTTTAACCCTTTCCGACCACCAAAGGCCAGACGATGTCTGATTGCACGGGCTCTGGAAGATTGCTGCTGTTTGCTTCATCTGCTCAGTTTAGGATGTGGTAGCTGGCTTGTTCTTGGCAGCAAACCATTAAATACTGTTACATAAATCTTAACAGGTCCACCACAAACTTCCAATACTCATCACTGCTGTCCTCAATGTTCTTATCCCAAAGGATTCATTATAACTCCTACACTCCTTTGAGGAATTTCTGACTTCCTCTGCCTTGGAAGGATCTTGGACTGATAGTCTGATTTTGGGGTGAGAGAAGGAGAGGGCCAGCTGCACGTCTGTGGCTGCTCTTCCACTCCATTTTAACGGAGTCCATTCCTCCTACGCAGGGTATGGCTCGCTGTCAAAAATGACTTTTGGTATTGAACCTGAGACACTTAGAAAAACTCAGTGCACAATCCTGTGCACAATTTATACTTTCTTAACTTGTATGAAGGTGTGTGTTCAGAATTGCTAATGGTTTTTGGAAATTTGGATTTACATTTTCTTTTCTTCCCCTTCTTTCAATGGGAAAAGCTATTAAGGCAGGAATTTCCGTTGTTGTTATCAGAAGAGCTGTAGTTAAGATTTCCGCAAGAGAAGGATTTTACAGTGAATTTGTTTGGAAGTTTGATTTCTGATAAAAGCTGCTCTGTTGAGAGGGCTCAACTGAGCACAGTGTACTTTGTCCCCAGGCATGGGCTGTGGAAACGGGAAAGTACCAGGAAGGAGTCGATGAGCCAGACCCTGCAAAGTGGAAAGCCCAGCTACGATGTGCTCTTAACAAAAGCCGGGAATTTAATTTGATGTATGATGGCACCAAGGAGGTGCCCATGAATCCTATTAAAATTTATGAAGTGTGCGATATCCCACAGTCCCAGGGATCAATCATTAATCCAGGTGAGGGCCTTGCTGACACAGGGCTGGTTACTGAGCAGGCGTTTTCCAATGCGAGTTCCTTTCCCTCCGCGGCATTAACTCTCAGGCTGCCTTTGTGCGCAGCAGGAAGCAGCTGCCACGCGTGAGCCCAGTTGTACTTAAACTAAGAGGACTTTGAACCATAGTGTACCTGTACTAAAATTAATAAAGCTGTACACAGTTGCATGTTTTCTGCTAAACAGTCCAACGTTGGCAATAGTTTCTCTGTATCCTTAGCTTTCTAGAGTTATATATTAAACTGAAAATAGTATGTTGTACAGATCAGATTTTTCCTTTTACTTGTATTCGTCAAATACACAAATACGTTTCCAATATTGTGCAAAGCCAATGTGACGATTACATTATTTTTTCAAGAAATGCATTGCAGTCTTTCACACTGATCGACTGCCCACAAGAACGTGCTTGTTTGCAGGTTCCACTGGCTCAGCTCCGTGGGATGAAAAGGATAATGATCTTGATGATGAAGAGGAGGAAGAATTGAATCAATCTCAGCACGTTCCTATACAAGAGACATTTCCATTTCTTAATATCAATGGTTGGTGGCATAGACTAATGTATTAGTGAAGGTATTTGCTTGTAAATTGGTGCATGCTTGAAATGAAATCTTGGTTTATTGAAGAACTGTTTCCTTTTTGTAGATTCTCCAATGGCTCCAGCCAGTGCAGAAAACTGCAGCCCCGAAGCTGTGTGGCCTAAGAATGAACCTCTAGATATGGAAATGCCCCCAACTGCGCTGCAGCATGACTTCTTCAGCAGCCCTGAGCTCTGGATCAGCTCTCTGCCAAGTATGTATATGGATTTGTGGTGCTTCTGTCATTGCACTTTAAAAAAAAAAAAAAGTTAACTTTTTTCCTGTGGCTGTTTGCTTGTTAGCATGGAGAACTGGGTATAGTTTAAACATCCCTGTGACTGTAGCGTGGATTGCGTGGTGCATCTCTACTGCTGATGCAGTACATACGAAGGTCCAGGAAAAGCCATACTGACAGTTTCTCTCTCAGTGACAGACCTAGAAATCAAGTTTGAATATCGAGGAAAGGAGACTGGACCAACGACGACTGTAAGCAACCCGCAGGGATGCAGACTTTTCTATGGAGAGCTGGGTCCTATGCCAGACCAGGAAGAGCTTTTCGGGCCCATTAGTTTGGAGCAAGTAAAGTTTCCAGGAACAGAGCAAATCACCAATGAAAGGCAGAAGATCTTCACAAGTCGGCTGCTGGATGTTATGGACAGGGGACTGATCCTGGAGGTCAGTGGCCATGCCATCTACGCTGTCCGGCTCTGCCAGTGCAAGGTGTACTGGTCTGGTCCCTGTGCGCCTTCCTCCACCACACCAAATTTGATCGAGAGGCAAAAGAAAGTCAAACTCTTCTGTCTGGAAACGTTCCTAAGCGGTAGGTAGCTTCTGCTTCTGGAAAATAGCTTTGGATACTGGTCCGGGCACTTGGTGGCACTGTTGGAAAGGGTGGTCTGCACTGGGGCTCAGCCTGGAGGCACCAATTAGTTTGCTCGTGCGTGGAGCGTGGGTAGGGCCACCGCTTCCCTGACTTCAGTGGACCATGGAGCAGGTGAGTGTCAGAAGAAAGTGAATGTGCACTCATTTAATGCTCTGAAAAACATTGGAGGGCCTTGCTTTTAAGGAAAGCTCTTCTGGGTGCAAGAAATAAGCTGTAATTGTGTATGTGTAAGAGGTGGCTCTGGCGAAGGACAGTGTGTAGGTAAGACCTGGGACAGTATAATGAGGTGGGATGTAGTGAGTGTTTCTAACCGAAAGAGGACAACCCTGCAGCATTCTGCTTTTCTTCCTAGAGCTGATTGCCCATCAGAAAGGACAAATTGAGAAACAGCCACCATATGAGATCTACTTCTGTTTTGGAGAAGAATGGCCTGATGGAAAACCCAGGGAGAGGAAGCTGATTGTGGTTCAGGTAGGAGCTGAGGCTCTGAAGTGACACGTGCCAACCTTGCTGGGGCCAGTGCATTGGCTCTGGATCAATGCCCGTGGATACCAGATACCTGTTCTTCTCTGTCGTGGTGGCTGACACCGGGAAGCCCCAACAGGGCTGGTGGGTTGTGTCGCGGCAAATACAAATGCTACGTGTGCCGAATAGCATTGGTCTGTGAGTGTGCTTTAGGTTATTGTGGAAACCATCCCCTGCGTCCAGGGCAGGGGATTCCTGCAAAATAACAGGACCGTACTGTGTGACCGTTAGGCTAAAACAACTGACTTCTTCTTAAACAGGTCATTCCAGTTGTGGCCCGGATGATCTACGAAATGTTTTCCGGTGACTTCACGCGCTCCTTTGACAGCGGCAGCGTGCGGCTCCAGATCTCTACGCCTGACATCAAGGACAACATCGTGGCTCACCTGAAGCAGCTGTACTGGCTGCTGCAAAACCACCAGGAAGGGTGGCCGATGCAGGCCCCCGCCATGCACATGGCGCAGCCGCTCCCGGCACAGTGACAGACGCTTTGCTTTGCCCCACGGTTTCTTATGTTGTACATACAGAGAAGTATTTCTTAAAGAGTGCCTTGCCTAAATCTGAATAAAATCTGTAAATCTGGTCATCTGAATCAATTTCAGCAGCCTGTGGTACTTTTGTTTTGGAAGTGTTTAAAACAGAGGGGACTACAGGAACGCCTCTAGCTCCTTCACCGTTTTCAGCTGTTTGGTTAAACAACCGATATGTGTAAATCAGATTTTCAACTCTGTATTTTTTTTTTTTAATCCACTATTGATACATTGTATATAAATACTTGATCATTTGGAGGGGGGGGGGGGGAATATCTGTGCTCTATTAAAACCGCCTGGACAATATCGCCTTGTCTAGTTTTCTTTAACCGGTCTGCAGCTGCAAGCTGGGAGGCCGACCCTTCTTCCAGCATGCTTTTTTATATGTATACCCGCACAGAACGTACACGCGTGCATATTGAAAACAAACGGCTCTGCATGCTCCGAGAGACCACCTGAAGCTGAAAGCGGGTTAATGCTACATCTCGGAGAGCTGGGGATGGCTCTGTGCTGTGCTCGCCCCCCGCCCCGTTGCTTTCCCAAGCTCTGGCTGAGGGTGATAGCAGCGACCTGCTCCTAAATGGCCTCTTCCTTGTCGGTGAGGCCGCTGGG
>NW_008825543.1:1466607-1479440 GCF_000699105.1 Pygoscelis adeliae
CAGGGGCCACCTCGCCACCCTCCTTGCCCACCTAGGGGCCGCCGAGGCCGCCGCCACCGGCCCCGTGTCCTCCAGCGAGGTTGTCCCCGCGGGCTGGAACCTCTGCACCATCGTCGGGGTGTTGCTGGGCTACCCGGCGGCGTACACCTTCTCCGTGGAGGAGAGCGCCGAGAACTGCCTGGCGCTGACACCGCTGAGGGTGTTCACAGTCCAGGCCTCCTGCCCCAGGATAAGGGATGGTCTCAGGGTCCAGATCTACTCCTTCAGCATCCCGGAGAGCCTCTGCGCGGAGCTGAAGGAGGTGCCGGACGCCTGGTGCGATGAGCTGAAGGAGGCCTTCAGTGTGCAGAATGACTTTGTAGATCTCTGCATTTTGAGCGAGGTGGTGTCTCTTCCAGCGGTTGCCTTGTAAAACTCAAACTCAGACTTTTTGGCCTATTTCTCACTTGCATCAGGGACTGAAGCGAGAGATCCGGTTCCTGTACGTGCAGCCCACTGAGGCTCTCAAGAGGTCCGTGAGCAACAAAGGCTGAAAATGGACTATCTCGTGCCCCTGGCCTCATAGGCCAGTTGCAAATCAAATACCTGTACTTCCCGGAAGACCAGTGTGTGGATGTACGCTCTCGCAGCTGGTCTGCAGTCTCCATCCGGACTACGGAGTGTGCCCTGTAAAGTCAGGGTATATTTATTTGCTGCGAACAGCTGAGGATTAATAAAAAATTTGAACACCACAGTATTTTGAATTTGTGAAGTTTATTGTAGGCTCCGTATCATATTTACTACTCATGCGAGGTGGTGTCACGCACCGCCTCATAGCTGAGCCTGCGCTTGAGCGAGGGGCAAGTGCTACTGTAAAACCTGCGTAGTGCAGCTCCGAAAGGGGCTTAAAACCCCTGTCTCTGTCAAATTAATGTGGTGCTGGCAGTGAAAGGGAAGTGGATGTGGCTGTGGGGACGCTGTGCCGTGAGACAGGCTCAAAGAGCGGTGGGCCGAACTGGGCCCGATGGGTGGGAGGTGGGAAAATTGCTCAGGACAGGCAGTGCACGGGGGGAGTAGGAGGAGACGGTGCTAAAAAGCCTCCCTGAGCTGGGTTTCTTTGTCCAGGTATCAGTAGAGATGGTCCAGGGTCGAATGCCTCCCATCTAGGGAGGCAATAAATAAAGGAAGAGAATTTTGTAGTCCTCTCAGCCACTGGGCATGAAAACCAGGGAGGCTGGACCCCAAGGGCACAGGATGCCCCTTCCCTCCTGCCCCGCGGGAGCCGCAGGAGTGGTGGTTGGAGTGGCTTTGTCCCTCAGTGCTGCGGGGACTGGGCAGCACAACCTTCAACTGACACAATAACCAAAGCGGCCAAGGGAAGGAGTGATCTCCCAGCGTTTATTTGAGCCACGGGAGTTTGGAGTGAGACCAGCTCAGGATATGAACCAAACAGGCAAGTGCAAAACAGCAGACGGTGCACTGCGGTGAGGGCGCGTTGCTGTTGGTGAAGCAGAAGTCGGTTCCTGCAGTGAGACTGGTCGTCAAGAAGGTCCTTCACGGTCTGTAACTTGCGAGGAAGGTGGCTATGGCCATTGCTATCACTGCCACCAGGAGAGGGATCCAGTGACCGCGCTGTCTCTGCAAAGAGAAGCAAGTGTTTCTAGTAAATCGGTGGGGAAAAGGAACTTCTCATCTCATCCCTAGCAAACATGTCATTCATCTTTCCGCACTGCACAAATAAATGGGGGAATTTTTCCCAGACCGATCGGCAGCCTCAGTCCGAAAGCACTGGGAGGGAGTCAGGGCGAAGAATGCCTCCCACCTTTGCCTGCTTGCTCTGGAAGTGGTTGAGCTCGTCCCGGCACTGGCGCAGCCTGGTCAGGCAGGAGCGGTACTCCTCGCTCAGGGCCTCCAGCTCCGAGCGCAGCTCCGTGCACTGCAAGCAGAGCGAGGGGCTGTTAGCAGGAGGGATCCCCTCACTCTTGTACACAGCGAGAGTGGCAGGGCTCCCGCAGCGGCTGCAGCGCTTCGCCCATGCACGGGCACTGCAGTGGCGGGGGATTTTCACTTCTGCTACCTGTATGCCCATATATACCTATAGGGGACAGAGTAGATCTCAGTGTTACCGGGAAAGTGGTGATAGAGGCAATGCCCGGTCGGTTACCATCCCGTGACCTGCTTGGCTTTGCTGCCATCTTTCACATCACATGGGAGAAAGAAGCAATAGTTATTTTTATGACCACAGAAGTGTGCAGGTCAGGAAGAAGACATGGAGTGCAAACTCGTGGCAGGGTTTGCCTCTCATTCTGAATTCAGCCTGCATTTCACTGACTGTGAGAGCAGTTGCAGAGTCCTTTAAACCCTCTGAGACATGGAACACACAGGACAGGTGCCTTTGTTGCGTTGTGCAACCCCAAAACCCAGGGAGCGTCTTTGGTCCAAACGGCCACGCAGCATGGGACCCGGCTGCCTTCCCGGTGAGCAGTGCGTTAGCAGCAGCAGCTGTGGAAGGAGGCTGCTTGCACCGAGAGGCTGCAAGAGCTGCCGCGGGGGCAGCTGGGCCCCCCCCAGCTGTTCCCTTTTGCTGTGATTGTGCTTTACAAAACCCTTCCCCAGGTGATGCTGGGTAATGCCTGGTGCTGCACTCACCAGCGTGGGTCAGTAGGACAAGTTGTTCTTCTGCGTGGCTCTAAGCTCTGCTACAGTAAGTTATAAATTTATAAATTCTTTCTTATAAATCTTTGCTATCTGAGTACTGCTGTAAGAACTATGGGGCTGTTGGCTGGCAGAGGACACGGCACAGTTTGTGCTACCAGGCTTGTGTCCTCAAACAGTCTTTTAGATGGGAAAGTGCATGTAAGAGGTCAGAAAGCTTTGAAGTTTTTTGCAGCCCAGTTGTAAGGGCATTGCTTTTGTTAGCAGACCCTTCCTGTTATTTGCAAGCCTTTCTTCCTCCTCTCCTTCCTTTGCGCTCAGGGCTTCAGCTCTTAAAGTGTGGCTTTGGCTTTTCCCTGTGAGACTGTTGAGACTCTCCTGCCTGTGAGAGCAGAAATGGGTTTGTATGGAGAGGCCTCTGCTGCTGCAGCCCCGGGTGCCAGGCTGCTGGTGCTCTGCCTTTGCATGTGGACACTGCATCTGGGGTTTAGCTGAGGCTGGTATCAGGATAAAAATTCAGCAGAGATAATCCTTACAGGAGATACCAACCTCAGGTTACTTCCACGAGCTTTGGTGCGTTGTGTTGTGCTGCTGCTGGAGCGCTTACACCAGCAGCTCGCTCCCCAGAAGGGAACTTGGTCCCAGCTGTGATTCAGTGACTGCCTCACCTCGTTCTCCTTTGCTGTAAGCTGGGATGTCCTTTTCTGCATCTCATCCTTCAGACTTTCTTCTCCCTCCTCCTCCTCGGGGTGCTCTAACAGAGCATTTTGTTTTTCCTTGGCAGGAGTGAGAGGTGGGGTCTGTGTGGTGAAAACCTGGTCTAGAAAACAGTCAGGCTTCTGATGAGAAACAGGTGTAGGCTTTCAGTTTGCTTTAGATCTCGTTTACTCAGCACAGTTTAAAGATAATATTTGTGTGCTATGCACACAGCAGAGGACACAGGAGCTGAATTAGTTATCATGGGCCTGCCTCTGCTGTAGCTACAAGTTAATCATCTTTAGAGGAATATTTATAATTAGTTGCCAGAAATGGAAGGGAGGGAGAGTTAAAATGCCTTTTATTACTTTTTTTTTTCAAGTACAACTGTAGCTGCAATTATAAACTGGAATGTATTTTGCTTGGGAAAGAAATGGCATAGCCACTGAAGTAGAATTTGCAATGAAATCCATTTATTTTTTTAAAGTGTTTGCCATCATAAATACACTTACATTTAATGTTAACTAGCAAAATATAATAACTCGCTTTGTGCAGCTTTAAAGTAATCCTTTATTCTAAACCAATGTAGGCTTCTCTTAGAGTCAGGTCTAACGTTCCTGTATCCAGTGAGAGGAGTGCTAGGTGGGAGTTACAAAGTTTGCTGACCTTTCCTTTGCACTGTTGCCTCCTGGGTCTTCTGTTCGTTGGTCTGGTTCTGTATCAAGTCTGTGAAGGTGAAAAGCTGCTGTTATCGTCCACAGCGCTAACGCAGATCTCTTACTTTGCACTTCTTTGTGTTACTTACTGTGCAAATGGCTGACTGTTGCCTCCAGCGTTACCTTCTGATTTTGTTCTTTTTGCAACTTATCTGAAATAACGATAAGAAGAAAATCAAGGTTGATGTAAGTCTCTGTATCTTTACGCGAGGATGGCAACTTTCCCTTTCTCCACATGCATTAAGTGGAGTGGATATTGTTGGCTACACTGAACTTTCTTCTCTGAAGATCAGATATTGAGCTGTTAACCGCCCTTTCAGTTTTGGTAGCTTTTTCTAGTGTGCCTTACATTCTATTAATTTATGGTTTATTTTAAAGCTGTTTGTGTGAGAACTGTTATGAAAATAGAACTGCCACCCATTTACTCTTCCTTAATTGTGTTTTAAAATAGCCATACGAGTGATGTGTGAGTTTCCTTGCTTCTATCTGAATTGGTACTTTAAGATGCTATTAGCTCATATTTATATGCTGGTAATATCCACCACCATGCAGCAGCACCTCAGACAGTAATGGGCGATGCCCTGCCACCCGTGCGGGCTTGCATTGCTGTGTTTGATGGGTCTGACAAGGATGCAAAGGTCCTCGTCAAAGCTGAGGATCAGCTTTGATTTTCTTTTTTTTCCCCCCAAGTCTCTCATTCCATCCTTTCTTCTAGAAAAGTCATTTCAATTCTCTGAAGTCCTTTAATCTGGTTGGAAACGACTTTAGGGGCCCTTTGGAAACCAGAGGCTTTCTCGGCAAGCACATTCAGAGAGTCTTTTGCGTGTGTGTGCGCTTGGCTTTAAGGACCAGGATTTTAAAACTATCTTCCTTCTATCCTCTGTTCATTTGAAGGACAGACGCCCCCACCGTTCCCCTGCACACGATACCTTCGATGGCGCTGATGTGCTCTGCCTTCAGGTCGTTGTCCTCCTGCAAGGCGCTGGCTCGCTGGTGGAGCGCGGCGTGCTCGCTCTGCAGGCTGTGCAGGGCCTGGTGGAGCTGCTCGTTCTGTGCGTCCGCTCGCTGGGGGCAAGAAGAGCCCCGGCATCAGCCCAGCCCTGGCACCATGCCGTGGGCAGCCCGTGAGCACGCAGCGTCGGCCAGCTTTCTGGCAACGAAAGGCAGCCCCGAGCTGAGAACTAGGTTGCAGGTGTAACTGCTGTGCTTCCTTGAACAGGATTTATTATACAGTGATCTCAGCCCAGGGTGAGATTCCCTGCTTGCAAATTGGAAAGCACGAACTCCCGTGGATGCTGTTCCTGCGGAGAACTAACGTACCTGCAGTTCGCTTTGCAAAATGTGGAAGCTGTTCTCGAGCTCAGTGTGTGCTGTGGTCATCTTGGTCAATTCAGCTTTGAGTGTGGTATAGTGCTCTTTCCAGAAAGCAAGGTCCTCTCTTGTCACTGCCAGGCTTCTCTGTGGAGGAGACAAGGACCCACGGGTGGGCTGTGACCCACCACCCGGCAGGACTGTGCCAGGCTGCCCTGAACAGCATCCACGGGCACTCACATCAGCTGGCCTGTGCATGGGGCTGGGGCAGCGCTGCCGCCTCCTGGGTCAGGGTTATAATAACCCGTGTGGGTCTGATGCCATCTGATGGACAGAGCAAACACGGGCAGAGGGTTGGCTGTGGAACCCGAGTTCCTCTGCTGCCGGGAGGATTTAGAAGCATGGTAGTATTTGGGATAAGACTGACTTGTTTTGGTGAAAATACCAGTTATCCTGTGGGTCAAAGCAAATTGCTACCTCCTGGGGAAAACCCATTTTCATATAAAAGAGGAACTCCAGAAAAAGCGTCTCTGGAGACCTCATGGCCTGGATGTCGCTGTGTGTGGCTGTTGCTCTGTGCATGCAGAGAAGGGAATGGGAAGAAGGGATGGTGGAGGAGAAGGGGTTACATTTAAAACTGCCACACAGTTGGGGAAACATACTGCTGTGCTGTTTTTAATAACCTGATGTATGTCTCACAAAATGAGCACAGGTTGCCATGAAGCTGCTTTGGACTTTGCTTGGTAGCTAAAAAAAAAAGCTATTTTTGCATCTTTGTTACTGATGGTAAGCTAGTCATTGCCTTTCCCTGAAATGTGGGGGCTCTTTGTCACAGTTGGACTAGATTAAAGCAAAGCATGTGTAAAACATGTTGCTTACTTGAGAGTTTTGCAGCTGCTGCTCTGTTTGGAGTTTGTCCTCCAGCATCTTCTGAAGAGCCTCTTTTGCCTTCTGCTCATAGGTCTGCTTCTGGTCCTCCATCTCTATCAGGATCTTCTTCACACACTCCTTTGAGTAACTCTTCAAAGGAAGAATTAAAGTGCTTGAAGGGTCTTCTCTTACATATTCCTAATCTTGCTAAGCCTGAATATTAGCAAATCCAGAGTGTGTAAATGCTACTGCTAATTTGCTGTGAAGCATTGCTTCAGCAAAGAGGAAAAATTGTTTTCAGATCCGTATCTAATCAGATTGCTCTAGAAACTGAGACCCGACCTAATTACGTGATTTGGTATTTTGTTTTCATGCCTTTCTTCACCCATGTTTGTTTCTCAGCAATCAGACATTACCTGGGTGCAGGCCTGCAGCTGATTTTCAAGTGCCCTTAGTTTACACTTCAGTTTATCTTCATTCAGCTGACCCTGGGGAAAAAACCAATTAAACTGATGTGTGGAATCATGAACTATACAATATGCCTCCAATGTTTTGTTAGCTTCTGTTTTGATTCACTTTCTCCCTTTTCATTTGTAATATTGTGCCTAAATTTGGTTAAAGTCTTTTCAATGCTCACAGAGTTCAAATAAGCCATTCACAATCTCAGAATAAATGGGATATGGGGGAAGACTCTTAATACATTGAAAAACTCTCCTGAGGCAGTTCCACTGGTTACTGAGTGCAGGTACTTGCAGGGAGATGAGAAGTTAAGAGCAAGGAGATTTCAGGTTAGTCTGGATGGGTCTGGCAGAAGCATAGCTGCCGCCTGTGCACAGCCCTGTTCGCTGGCTGGTGGTTCCTCCCTGCAATGCTCCTTGCCTAAAGCTCCAGCTGGTACTAAGGTCTTGTCTTGCTGGTTCCCTTAGGAAATCGGTTGGGTCTGCATTGCAACACCTAGCAGCTGGGCAGGGGGATAAGAGGGCAACAGTGATGATTCATTTTCCTTATAATCTCCTCTCAGTGTTAGTCAGGCTTCTTTAGTTTTGTGAAACCAGACTGCATGCAAATTCAGATAAAATTTCTAGTAAAGAGATCACGTAGGCTGTTTTTCCACCACCACTGAGAACGCCTGTAACCGCTTTGCTTACTGCTGTTTGAAGTCAAGCCTCTGAAAAAGCAACTCCTTGATGTTACAGGAATAGCTGTTAGACCCAAGCAAAACCAGATTCTCTGGTGTCTTAGCACTGTTTAAATTTGCACAAAAGTAAGTTTACAGTCCCAAAGAATAAACCTTCCCAGTTGTTGGTACAAAATACTAAAGACTCTTAGAAAGTAGGTGAAATTTTGAAAAGCATTTTTGTATGTGAAATACTATGCCTAGTTTTCCTCTGCAGTTTATTTTATTCTGCTGTCTGCAAAGGCTCACGTTAGAGGGTGGTGGTGGTGTTATGGCTGTTGTGCACAGAGGAAAATGACTGTGCAAAGTACAAGGCAACAGAGCACCAGGCCCTTCGTGTGCTTGAGAGCAGAAATGTGCTGGCAAACTCCTTTCATGGAGATGCAGCTTATAAATTGGCAAAAGAACATAGAGTATAAAGACTTCCCTAAACGGAATACCCTGTCTGTTAGGGCTGTTACCAGAACAGCACGGCAGTGAGGGGTGAGTAAGCATGTGCACATATATGGGAGGGCGTAAGGAATTATGCTTCTGACCAGAAAAGTTATGTGAGCAAATCTGAGTCAAGCCCTTGTGTTGAAGATTATCTACGTGAAAGGGGCTGCTTTAAAAAAAAAAAAAAACAAAAACACCCCCCCCAATAAACAAAACAACAACAAAAAACCCCTATAGCCACTATCATCAGGTAGTGGTTGGTTTTCCCCTTTTCTGCAGTGTCTCTGGTGACACGGTTTGAACACCGCCTGGGGATCCTTGCACTGTGCCTTGCTAGAGAGCCCAGAGACACCTACTGAAAGCCAGGCAGAGGAGAGGATTAGGGCTAAGATGTCCAAAATACGCCATCTTGCAAATACCATATTTGAATCCTCTGTAGCCCTCGTCTTCAGAAAGTCTGAGGTTACCTGAACAGGCAGCGCCAAAAGCTTTTTCAAACTCTTCTGTATTTCTCTACTGCTGTCACTTAAGTGCACGTGTGTGTGCACATACACATAAGTGCTGTGTATGTGCTTAAGCATGTTAAACTGTTTTTGGCTGACAGCTGTAGTGTTTTGGTTTTCCTGTGATCGGCGAATTCTTTGATAAGCCTTCCCTTAGTCATTTTAAATAGCTGGTTAAAGCAGTAATAATAAATGCTGTTTCTGGAAGGCTTCCAGTTTGCCCAGACACAATCTTTGCGCTAGAAAAATGGGTCCATATAGTAGTAGTAGTAATGTGCTGGAAATGGCAAAGATCTTAAACTCTGCAGAGCTGCAAGGTACTTCCAAACAACTTCAGAGGTCAGGAAGGGAAGAAAATACATTAAGGTAGCAATTTTCTTCTTTAAGAAGAGAACAGCTTGAAACTAATTACTCTTAATAATCGTAACTGAGGCTTACTTAGCTTCCTTCATCTGGCAGCATTTTTGAATCAACTAAGCAAGTTTTACAAGAGATGGGGGATTTAAGGTACAGACCTGTGGTAGGAAGGTGTCTCTAACCTAGAAGTAAAATTGTGGGAGGGGGAAGGAATCAAATGCTTTATCCCTTCAGTTTAACTACACCCTATCCTCCTGTGGAGTATTTCCTTGCTCCATCAAACCAGAAGCACCCACAAACACGAGCAGCATCTCAAAAATGACTCTGTCTATTTCAGGAATCGCTACCAGATCATTCAAGTGTATGCAATCACATTTCTTTGAGACCCAAAATATTGGAAAGGATTAAAAAGCCTCAGCAACAAGCACTTGGCATCTCACCTGGGCCTGGAAATGAGCAACCAACCATCAGTTTCCACGGCACAGCATTATTGTACAGACCTGTCTGTACCTCCCTTTGCCAGCACCTCCCAGAGAAGCCCCTTGCCCCCCGTCTGCCTCCCTCCGCGCAGCTTCCAGGGGATCCCCTCCAAGCAGGCAGCATCTGCCCTGTTTGCCCCGTTGGCTCCAGTGCCAGCAGCGAGTTAATTTTTAGTCCGAATAAAGGCTGAATGCGAGAGGCAGCAGCAAAGTCTGTCTTCTGTAGCAGAGATAGCAAGAAGCAAAGTGCACCCACCTGTTTCTAAGCTGAGGTTTCATGGCTACTTCCTGCAGAGTGTGTCAGGGTGTTTTTTTCCTGCTCATATTATATTTGAAGAAGCGAGCGCAGGCGGAAGTTTCTAACCGCAGTACATCTAACACAAGTTTTTTACACCTTTGCACCCAATCACTTTTCTGCCCCAACAGAACTTTCAAACCACTTTTTTAATGGCACAATGAACTGTAAATCTATATTTCTGTTAATAATCCTATATAAAAGACTTCATGTGTACATAAAATGCATCACCTCAATTTTACCTCCTGAGAGCAAAAAAAATGGGCTCTGGTTTTCAGTGCTGCCTGGAGGATTTTGTTTGAGCTGTGGGGAAATAGCTTGATGCAGGGCCACGATTGAGCAGAGCACCTAAGGCTAAGCAGGTGTGCCAGAGCATCGTGGTATTGGGTCCCCTGACCTGTGTTTGGGGCCCAGAATACATCCCTGAAAGGAACCGGGGGGGGGGGTGTCCCCACGGGTCCTAGCGAGGAACAGACTGGGTGGCCTGGAGCTCGGCAGGAAGGCTGTGTGCACTGGGTGGGTTTTTTTAGCAGTTGTGTTCCAGGTTAAGAAACAGTCTGTCTTTTCCCCCATCCAATGTGGTGTTCACCAGCACTTGGATGCACCAGTTCGGTGCATCTAAAATTTTTATTTTGGCAAAAAAAAAAAAGAAAGAACTGGTTCAAAATATTTGAAACTTGCCTTGACTAGGAAAGAAAACTTGGTGGAAGATGGTAGTTTGGGTTCATTCATTTTTTTTCCCCACTTGTACACTTCTGTTTGCTTTTTATTTAAGAAAAAGTGGGAAAGGCAAGTATAAAAAAAAAAAAAAACAACCAAAACCTTACAGAAGAAAAGTGTTTTACACTTCCTGTTGATCTGAAAGTAAGGTACATTTTGTAACAGTCTTTTGGGGGACAAAAGGGGAAAAACTTCAAGGAAAGTAGCCCCCTAACTTCTCAGTTTGTGTTCAACCGTCCCTAAGAAGAAAGGTGACAGCAAGGAAAGAGGCAGGGCAAGCAGCTACTTGCAGGTGAACAGTTCTGCATGATGTCTTGTCTGCTAGGTGACGGCGTTGCATTTTAAACCTGTAACATCTCCATGCCTGTAAAGCACTGAAGCCAGGCAGAGCTAGAACAGCTCCGGGAAAGAAAGGGAGACCCGTGGGGTGCTCTTGCTTCTGCACCCAAGCCCAGTCCCACTGAGGCAAGACCTCCCCCCAGCCCAGCTGGAATCGCCTTGTGCAGCTCCCTGGTACCTGCCAGGATTTTTCTGATGCTTGCAGCAGCGTGGAGAAAAGCTCCTGCAAAATCACCATCTTCTGCTTGAGCAGCAGCTCGCGGTGTAGGGCCTCCTGCGGGGAAGGGGAGAACTGGTCAGCAGGGACCCCCAGAGCCGGTGGGGACAGCCCAGCTCACCCCTCCAGCTCAGGGTCGGGGCTTCCTCCACTTGGGGGGTTTCAGTCAGGTCTTTGGGTTCAGTGGCTTGTCTGTAGGCTTTCTTGGCCACGTTAAAATTGGGTATGTAACACCTCTTTATTTAATAATAATTATAATTAAAAAATATTGTTGTACTGACTGAAGACCTGCTTTCCCTGTGGGTACGTACAATATTTGGTACCTACCTTCAGGTAGTTGGACAGCTGCACCATTTCCTGAAAGGGAAAGGGCAAATGTTCAAAAACAGTAAGATTGTTTCAGTTTATAAAAACTTTATGAACTGGCTACAAAATCCAAATATTTTAAAATAAAACTGAAGTTAACAGCCTGACTCTGGGCGGAGGAGGACAGCCTGCTGGGCTTCGTTTGTTTGGCTTTTCCAGGGAAGTGAAAATATTTTCTGCAGCAACTTACATTGGAGTTACGGCATCTTTGCCATGTAGTGTATTAAATCAGGGCAGTTACTGAATGAGAACAGTAGATATCCATGGGACAGAAGTGCCTTTCTCTCCTATAGGAGCAGTGTCGTCATTTTTGAAACTACAGAAATTTAGCAAAAGTCCATGTCCTGGTCAGAAATTCTAGGAACTTACTTCTTTTGCAGGAGTTCAAGGCTGGTTATTATCTGTGTTTTGCTTACCTTATTTAAAACTGCTATTCCACAACTAAAATAAAAAAGAAAGTGTGTTACTGAGGTGAGTGCGATGCGGGGGTCTGCAGCAATCCATGGCCCTGGACACCAGCCGCTCCCCACCAGCCCAAGCAGAGTGTGGGTATTTGTACAGCAAAAGCTTGTGCCGAGGTGAAACTCGTTTGGGCTTGGGCGTCAGAGGCTGCTGCCCTGCGGGTATCTGAATTACAGCCCAGGGAGGAAGGGAGGGGAGGACCGGCTTAGCTTACTCTGTCTGCTGACTCGAGCACTCCTGCACTTGGATTTGTAAGGGTCTGGGTTCCTGTGAAAGCAAAGTGAAAGGATGTGACGGATGCCCCCCCCCATCCCAGGGGCCATGAAGTTCTTCTGTTTGAGTGCCAATTTGGCTGTTCCAAAATGCATTGCAAAGCAAAGTGAAAGGATGTGACGGATGCCCCCCCCCATCCCAGGGGCCATGAAGTTCTTCTGTTTGAGTGTCCATCTTGGCTGTCTCAGATGGCATCGCTTCTAGGATGGAGAGCAGTTGTTTAAACAGCATCCAGTAACACAACTCAAGAGGGACCAGAGGCAAAGAAGAGCATGCTCTCAGAGAAGGGGAAGTTAAGTAATCCTACAGACTGGAGTCAGCCCCCAGATAACCTGGGGCACTTACAGGGTAGCCATAGGGCAGAGCATCTGCTCAGCAGCACTGGTTGTTAAGCCGTGGGCTGGTTTATTGCTCCACAGGAAAAAATATTCTTAACACCTGCAGTCTGCAGGGAAAACTCAGACTGGGACAGTAAAACTTAATCGCAGGCGTAGGGCTGCTGGCAAGGGAGCTTGGGTTAGAGGGGAGCTACCAGCTTGCATCCCGAACTGCTCGATGGAGACTTAGAGGTGGGAGGGAGACGTCACAGCTGCTGTTATGCTGGAAAACCCGAGCATCCTTCACCTACCTCGGGTGTTCACAGAGGCACCTCGCCTGGGGACAGCTTCTGCCAAAATGCTGAGGCTGAGCAGGGAGTGTGCAGGGGGGAATGTGGGGCAGCTCCGTGGGTGCTGGAACGAGAGGGCAGCTTGAGTCAGTGTCCTTCCAAAATAGGCTGTGAGGAATGGAGGGGAAGGGGCTGTGGCTGGGTCAGGCTTTGTCCCTGCAGTGACTGGGTGAAGAGCATCAAGGAGATGCCAAGAAACCATGGCAAATCCACGAGGATCTGCTGCTTTGGCTGCAGCAGCTCCAGGGCTCTGTGGGGAAGTGGGGAGAAACCTGCTGGCATTTGGGGGGGTACACCAGAACAGGACAAGGAATGC